>NC_142165.1:3316684-3643470 GCF_029865625.1 Vigna umbellata | reverse complement strand
AATCCTTTTAATACTTCATTCTTTTCTAAACACCTCGTGTTCTCTTAACTTATAAATTTCTTCTCCTACTAAACTTTCTCTAAATCCGCTATATGCCTTATACAACTCCTCCTCTACTCTTCGTCTAATATTTGATTTCTCCTTAATCTACTTCAGTATTCCTATCTTTTTTTTTTAACTTTAACTTCAACTCTTTCACTAATTTCTTTTCTCCAATCTTCAAGCATCACCTATATGAAGAACTAAGTTGATTTCTCAAACCTTGCCACACTAATGCTTACCCCAAAACTCATTTCATTTAAACCTTTGAACTTAACTCTTATTGTACAACTATTGATATCTGATCCTCTCGCTCGGTTCTTGAAACACTTCCAAGTAAAAACGACGGTTCTATACTTCAAGACCAAAGCTCTGGTGTTTTTACTTTCAAGCTCCAATACACAACATCTAGCTATCTTTGAGAAAAAAAAACTTGTCTCAAAGGTTTTGATTAAATCTAAAGAAGGTATAAAGGTAAAGTTATCCTTGAATCTGTATCCCTCTATCACTATAGACCACACCACAAAAAGACTCAGACCATAACTCTTCCCTCCCGAAACCTTAAGAATTAAGAAAGGAAATTCGTCTCTGATAAAGTCATGAGTGTGCACCCTCATTACTCTTATCAAGACGTTTCTCTGTTCTTAAAGCCTTAAATGGACTGCACTCAAATCATGTTACTTAGACTCAACTCTTAACTGAAAGGCAGGTTAAACGTACAACCCGCAGGTCATCCTAAGGACGAACTGCTCTGATACCATTAATATAACATCCCAATATCTCACACTGGATAATTCATAATTTATATATGGTAACATTACATTTACGGTAACATCCCGTAATCTCACATTTAAAAATTCATAGTTGATATATGTCTATACATATTTTAAACTCAGATTTCAATTATAAACTCCTAAATATAACTCGAATTCTTCTAACTTATTCTTCGATCTCTTTCTTCATTGGTATTGGATCAGACGAAATTCCTTCATCTACTCCCGTATAACGAATTATACGATCATCGTACATACCCAAACACAAACAAGTAGGGTGAGCTAACATGCAACAAATCATTTATAAAACATGCATAATTGCTTTGATACTAACATCATATAATAATTATGTCATACACCCTCAAACCATCATACCACAATGCCTATTAGACACTCGTTCCACAATACCCAAAAGACCCCAATGCCCAAAAGACACTCATCCGGATGATACGTTGATGAGCGGTCACGGGAGGTTATGCACTTATGATGACTTCTACTTTTTCTTACAAATATACTTCCAAAATACTCCATACCATTCACAAGGTAAATCCTCAACACTATGTCCAAAACCGGCACATAGACCAGGACCTCCTGCTCCTCTCACCACATAATTCATCCCTCTCTACTTGAGACTAGATGATTATTAGAGTATCAGGATAACCTCCAACTACAGGACCCTCAACATCAACATATACACAATTACCACATCATCACATAATCTCTCCACGAGACTCATACAATGCTCACATTCCTCAACTCATATTATACCATTACGAAATCTCCCCATAATACTCATATCATGTTCAGATGCATAAATTCAAATTCAATATAATAAATTACAATCATCACAATTAAAATTCATAATTTCGTATCTACCACAATAACATGAATTCATTCCAACGAGATATATTGCACAATAGTTTAACAGTACATAATTTGTTCAACAAGAATTAAGTTAAAAGCTTGTCGAGTAGACTTCTAGGAAAGAGAGGTGCGTCACAATGGACAACTTAAGTACCAAGTCTTTCCTTAGCCAAAGTGTTCCTCAACTAGTTTTAACAAATTTCTTATTTACAGATTCAAAATAACAACATATAATATTGACACAGAAATTCAATATAAAAATATACAGTAAGCATTTACAGTATTCACATAGAATCTCAAGACATGAATAGTAATAAAACAATACTAAATCAGAATATAAAAGCTTAGAAAGGTTAGCTCCCCTACCTCTATTCTAGACTTAATCTCCTGCTCCGAATTTGTTTCTCCGAAAACTCTTCAGAACCTCTACTCTTCTTGCAACTAAAAATTTCTCCCTAACTCTTTCTTCTCTATTTCTCAAGCTCTCACTTGATTCCTCTTCTCTTGGTGCAGAATACCCTTCCCTCCCATGGCTATTTATAGGTAAAAAAAAATTACTATTCATTAATATTTTAATATTATTTATTATTTTAATATTATTTAAAAATAATATTTTAATCATCCACTTGATTAAATCTGATCCTAATTTCTTCCATGCTAAGGAATTCCTATTCTAATTCCTTCCATGCTAAGGAATTCTTAGCTCTTTTTTTTTTTTAATTATTATTCACTATTCACTTTTTACTATTCACTATTCTATTCAATTTTCTTAAAAAAAATCCTAAATAAGTTATCAAAAATTTGAACCTCTCCTATAATTACTATAATTTTATATCCAAAATTTACATTTTTCTATCCATTAAAATTATTATTACTAATAAAATGCTAAAATTTACTATTATAAATATTTTTCATGGGTCTTACATAAACAAATATAATACTTAAAGGATTGAAATGTGCTCGGAACATGTATATGATACAATATATATTGTTTCGGTAGGGATTTTGTGAGACCGAGACACTAACCTTTGACTTGTGTGCTCCGCTTATATGCTTCCAGTTTAGACCGATCAATCCTTTTCCGTATTGGCCGCCGGTGAACTTCAGTCTTGACTACTCAGTCACCCTCGTGCAAAAGGGGGGAGGTACCTGCAAAAGGCACTCCGACGCTCAAGTTAGGAGCAATTTTATGAACTGTTTGTTACAGTTAAATATTTAAGTCCTTATTGGACATAAGTAGGGCATAGTGGAGCATAAGTTGAACCTGTGTTTACCTCAAACCTAAACCCTATTTATAGAGTTTAAAGGAATATGACCAATTAATTTACCTCTTAATGGTCATCAATGCAAACCTTAACTGTCTAACAAACCTTAACTGTCTAACAGAAGTTGTTACCAAATTTATTTGTGCATTAACTCTGTTCAACAGTTGTCGGGAACAAACGATTGAGAAGCTTTTTCCCGCATGCTAACCGTTTAGTTCCTCAGGGTCGTATGTCATCTTTACCGATTGGTCGGTTATGAGCCCATAGTAACATATATGAAGATTAACAAACTTTAATTAGTTGATAACATCATACTAAATTAAATTATAGAGTATGTATTAGTATCATTTATCTATTTACGTGTTAACAGAATTATAATTTAAGAACTCATTTACATTAAAACATTATTTAAAAACATATTAATTATTAGTTCTAATTTTCAAGGATCTATTTAAATATTTTCTCAAAAGTTAGTAATATTTGTTAGATTTTGTTAAGAGAAGAAAATGTTAAGATTTGACTGATATCATGGAAGATAAAAATCCTGATTCCATTAATCTGCAAGATAAAAACAAAATCATCCCCAACTCCAGTATCATAAACACGACCTTGTATCCCATTACCTGAGAGAAAAACAAGGAATCAATTATCACTCTCACACACTCTAATGCACCCTCTCTATAGTGAAACTGTGAAAATACCTCTTCTCTCTCTCTGCTTTGAAGTCAGCGAGCAACACGAGCTCTCCGATCTTCCATAGCCTCCAACACCTCTGTTCATCTCTAACAATTAACAAGGTTAAATCATAAAAAATCATAAACACACCACAACAACAGAGTAAAAACCCATACATTGACCTCCCAAACATTGTCTTGGCAAATCTTTATAGCTTTATAACTGTATTCTCTGATGACCAAACATTCGGACCCCAAGAGGTGGTAGGCGCGGTGGCGGTTTCAGGTGTGGTTGTGACTGTGACAGTTTTAGTGGTAGAGGTGGATTTGGTCTTGGCGGTGGAGGACGTCAACGCGAGGACCGGCGGCGACCTCGGTCGTGACCTATGACACTGGTGGTGTTCTGGTTCGAGGCGGCTATGATTGTTCCAGCGGCGAAGCGGAGAAGAGAAGGAGCTGGCGGAGCGGGAGATTGTGGGCTCTGGTGGTGCGCGAGTTTACTGGCGACGCCATGGGAAGCGGTTCACGGTGGTCGATTTGAAGAGGTGTTGGTTCGTGTGCGGCGGAGGAAGACCCTCCCTTGGGTTGCTGTCCTCGAAGCGAGAGGGAGAATAGGCAGATCCGTGGCCGTGACCGGCGGCGGCCTAGGTGGCGTCGTCGGCGAAGTGTTGGACCGGATGGAGGGTCCTCCCGCGGTGGCTGTTTGGGCGGTGGCTGGGGCGTGGCCGTTGAGAGACGGAGGTGAGCACCTCTGGGATTTCTCGCTCAGAGAGAAAGAGACCCTGGGTCTTAGTTGAGTGAAATGGCATGATATGTGAAGAATGGGAGGAACCCCTAGAGGTTCCTTGAGCTGAGGAACGAAAAGGCCTTGGGCCTGCGTTTCTGACCCAGTTTTCAAAAGATATAATAGAAAAGCTTTTTCCTTCGTGCAGCCCCTGTTTCTAATTTCCACACCCCCTTTCACCTTGGGTTTTAGCCCAGTTCATTTACAAAGAAAAGAATAGCTTAGACACCCAAATTTCTCATTTAGACACCCCCACTATTTGTTTTATTTTTATTATTTATTTATTTGCTTTTCTTTATCTATTTTATTTTGTTCCCTTATTTATCTCATTCTATTTGTTTTTTTTTTATTATTATTTTTATTGTTGTTTTGGTTTTTATTGTTTTCATTTTATTTTATTTATTTATTCTAAATATTTATTTATTTTAAAATACATATTTAATAATACAAAAAAATAAAATATTATATATATATATATATATATATATATACAAAAAATACAAAAATACATTTTAAAGGTCAAGCACATGTGTGATCGCTCGCATCGTCCTTGTGCTATAAACCTTTCATTTTTCAAACCCCATCGCTCGCATCATACCCAAACCCCACCTGCAAAACAACCAGAAAATTCTCCCAGACAGATATAAGCATGTTATCTATTCTAGAATTCAATATCCCACAATTATTTCAAACCTAAAGAAACAAGCAGAAGAACGCTTTTCACCTGCGCACCCCCATACAACCCCGGTGGGCCAAGCCCAAGAACAATAAAAAAAAACAAAAAAATAAATAAAACATTTTTGTCTGTACTCCCCTTTTATTCATATTTCGTACCCCCGTACATCCTCGGGCCAGTGCTGGGTCAAGCCCAAGACAAAAAAATACTCCTTTCTCCTTCGCGCAACCCCTGTTTCTAATTTCCACACCCCCTTTCAGCTTGGGTTTTAGCCCAGTTCATTTACAAAGAAAAGAATAGCTTAGACACCCAAATTTCTCATTTAGACACCCCCACTATTTGTTTTATTTTTATTATTTATTTATTTGCTTTTCTTTATCTATTTTATTTTGTTCCCTTATTTATCTCATTCTATTTGTTTTTTTTTTATTTTATTATTTTTATTGTTGTTTTGGTTTTTATATTTTTCATTTTATTTTATTTATTTATTATAAATATTTATTTATTTTAAAATACATATTTAATAATACAAAAAAATAAAATATTTATATATATATATATATATACAAAAAATACAAAAATACATTTTAAAGGTCAAGCACATGTGTGATCGCTCGCATCGTCCTTGTGCTATAAACCTTTCATTTTTCTTTTAGAAAAATACAAGAATACATTTTAAAGGTCAAGCACACGTGTGATCGCTCGCATCGTCCTTGTGCTAAAAGACCCTTTTCTCTTTCTTTTATAAAAAATACAAAAATATATTTTAAAGGTCAAGCGCGTGTGTGATCGCTCGCATCGTCCTCATGCTAAAAACCTCTCTCTGTCTTTTGTAAAAATATCAAAAAAAGAATATAAAAATCTTCAAAAACTAAAAACAACACTTTCAAGCAAACAAACAATATTTCTAGCCAGAACTACGTGATCCTTGATTCTCCATCGAAAATGGAGATACGTAGGAGCAAGGCTAGCCCTTGTCAGGTTCACTTCCCAAAAATCCAAAATCATTTCAAAACAAATTTTCCAACAATTTCCAAACAAACTTCTCAAACAGTTTCAAAAGAACTACGTAACCCTGATTTCTCATTTTGAATGAGAATACGTAGGAGCAAGAAACTAAAAAAATATATTTTGTTTATTTATAATTTTATTTTAGGGGATAGTTAAACATTTTGAAAACCACATCATATTCGTGCATTTAGTTAAAGGTACTGCCTTAAGGCAGGCGTTGTAGGGTGTTAATACCTTCCCTACACGTAACCGACTCCCGAACCTAGAATCTGGTTCTTGTAGACCATGCCTTATCCTTTTTATGGTTTTTCCGTAGTTTTTCAGAATAAACTATGGTGGCGACTCCAAATCTCTTTTTCTAAACTCGTTCCTTTTTTTGGATCGTCGTCCCGTCGCGATTCAGGTTGCGACAATTATGATATGTTATAATAGAATGATATACACAAACATATATAAATATAAACAATGGTGGAGCTTAGTTACTCCACAAGAAGTCTTGGAACCCCTCCTTAATTTATTTTTCCGTTTACTTATCAAAATATATAATATATTTTCATTGTTTTAAAATATAAGTCTTAAAAAAAATTGATTTAATTATAGTAAAACTTAATTAATTATTGAATTTAAAAACATCAAGAAAGATAATAATATTTATCATAATGTAACATCCCAAAAATACAGCAATAAACCATATAATCGAATAATTACATTTAATAATATTTCAGTCAGTCTTACACTAAAAACATACGCTCACGGCCGAACGACCTTACAGAGAGAGTTACAATAATTACTTAATACATAAGTACGAGTTTGACCGAACGGTTTACAAAATTTCCTACCGAACGGTCAGATAAAATCAAAAGAGAGGAGGTGACCGAACGATCACCTCACAATAAGACTACTATCTACTAACCGAACGTTCCTACTGCTCGGTCTTCACTTCTATTTCTACCAAATTTTCCTCTTCCAGCGCTTCTTCAAGTAGTTCGCCTCCTTCTGCTCACATCCACACGGATGATCATTACAACGACAAGAACAGACGTACAAAACAGACAATACAGGAAATTGCAGGGTAAGCTTATGTAATTTAATCCAAGTATAAACATACACTTCAAACAATCAAACGCACAAGGCAAATTCAACATACGTAACATACAATTCCTAATACTAGACTGACTGTCCGGACTGTATGAAATCTGTGTAGCTACGACGTTCGTGCACCCGGGTGATGTAGTAACTGGAATACTCTCATCAGCTGCCACCCAAGGTTAGTCCTATCTGTCCAAAGTACCCCTAAGGATTAGGACCTCTTGCCGTTTCCACACATGACCTACCCTCCTCTACGTGAGGACGAGTACTCACGGAACATCAGGATGAACCGCCAGCTAAGCATTACCACATTCATACTTTACAATTTCAATATTCATCCAAGAGTTGTTCCTCCCTGGAACGCTCGTTCAAAATCCACAACCTTACTTTCATCTCATATACTCTTCATCTTTTAAAATTCTTCACTTTAGTGTCATCTCTATCACAATTTCTAAGACCTTCAAATACCGAACGTTCAGCCCTCTTCAGAACGAGGACGTACGATAGGAACAAGACAGAGAATTTTCCCGTTCCAGAATAGAATAAGACCGAAAGGGGTTACTGTTAGATTTAGTAAATAAACCAGGTACAATGCTACAATATATGACGAGCGTTACTTACAACAAGAATTGGTTAAATGAACGGACTCTCGTAACTACAACCTACACTCAAGGAATACATTAAGTACAGGAAATCTGGATCGGAGACAATGAGTGTAGATGTGTCAAAACGCTAAGGAACCATACGTAGAATAATTCATATACAGAACCTAATGCCGGTAAATGACCGATCACGGTACAGGAGATTCTACTGGAATTGGACGAACGCTGTTTCATCAAGATTGATCAATTAAACGAGTACAAACGCTTGGTATAAGACCGAGCGCCACTCATTACGAGAGCTTGGGTGGAGACCTATCACTAATTTAAACTTATAATAGGAACATTAATAATAATAAATATGATAAGATACGATGGAGACAGTGTTTAAGAATACTAAATATACAAATACAGGTTTACAAGATTTTCAGTTCCCCACGTAACACTCAGGTGCATCTACGTTTAGCCGAATGCTCAAACATAGCACTATTACAAGAAGGCGCTCGTCCTCAACTAGAATTCTTCCCAAATGAAAGAATTCAATTTCAAAGAAGTTTACTAGAAACACCGAACGATCGAGCACCGTTCAATGACGAATGCACATTATCATTGTGAGAATTTCATATTCAGATTTTCATTTATTGTCAACTCATTTTTCAATACATCAATTCATAATCTTATAACTTCACATAAAACATCAATTTCCGTACTTCATAAAATCTATATCATGTTAATAAATCATACTCCAAACAAATACTCATATTCACATTCATACAATCCAAACATATCAACCATCACGCATAATATTCATTCAGTCAAATAATGGACGTTCATACAGTACAACAACATATAAATTAAATTAAATAAGCTTCCCTTACTTGGATACGTGATTGAACGTCCTAAGGATAGGTTTTGGTTCGTCCGACTACAATCTTTCTACTCTCAACGATCAACAAATCTTCAAACTAAACCAAACAACATGAAACCAAAAATAACTTAGACTACAAGCCCGCATGCAACCAGAGCTTGGTTTGCATGTAGCGGAAGACGAACGACTCAAGACAGATACACTTACCCGTTCAAACTTGAAACTTGTTCGGTTCAAAATGAAGCTTGGGACGCCGGAAGTGCTTCCACGGTGCCTAAACATAGATCGGAGTAGAGAAAGGGTGAGTTTTGGTAGAGAGAAGGGCGAGATTCTAGAGAGAAGGAGGAGAAATTGAAAGATCAGAGAAGGGCGAGATTCTAGAGAGAAGGAGGAGAAATTGAAAGATCAGAGAAGGGCGAGATTCTAGAGAGAAGGAGGAGAAATTGAAAGATCAGGTTCTGGGGAAGAAGGTGCATGCAGAGAGAGTGGGACGGGTTTTCAGAAAATCAGTTTTGCTTCCCACGTCTAAACGAACGTCTGCTCGTCTGCCGACACCTGCATTCCACTATTTGATTTTCGAATCCTCGTTGATTGACACCTGGCGTCCGCGTAGAGAGATTTTGGGTGCGTTTTTAATGATTCTGACATCAGGGGTTTGGGTGCGTTTTTCCGAGATCTGACACATAACCTTTTTACTTACTTGTTCACTTACTATTAATTAATAATTTTGCAACTTTCTTGCTAATATACCATATTCAATAGAATATTAGTTTAAAATTTTCAATCTCAGTATTTTATTGGTAATACTCTTAATTATTCAAATTTGATAAATTTATCGATCATCTTTGAACTATGTAAATCTTTAACAAGAGTAGGAACTACATTTTAATTTAACAAAAGGAATTCTTTTTGGTCAAACAAGATTGTGAAATAAAATAGAAGACCAATTTATTGCACATAATATATTATTTTTGTATTGAAAAAGATATAATTGAAAAGTTTAGTTTTAACTTACTTATAGATGAGTTCATTAAATTAAAAGAACAAAACAGAAATATATTAGATATATGCATTTCTGTTATAATTATAATTATATTAAATTATATATTCATTTGTTGTATTAGTGGTAATGATAATATATATAATTTTAAGTATATTATTTTAACTTCAAAATTAATGCTCAAGATTTGCCATTAAATATAAATGCAAAACCAACATTTAAAAAATATTAGAGATTTTACTTTTATTTTATATATATATATATATATATATATATATATATATGATGATAACAAGTCAAATCAGGCATGGATAATGTTTATCTACTATTTGACCCGTATTAAAATATTTACTTGTTAACGGTTGAATATTTATTTAAAAAATATTTGCAGGTATCTTAAAATCTGCGGATATCCATTAATATCCACATATATTTAGAAAATGATATCTTATAAATTTATAAAATAAAAAGTAAATAAAATTACTGAAAGGAATATAAATTAAATTAAATATACATATAAATTTAATTTTAATTAAATTTATATTAATAGAAAATATTTAATTTTAATTTTAATTATATATAACTTAATAAAATATAAATTAAAATTTTTTATTTATGTTTTCATATAATAAATACTTATGAGTATGGATAGTGTGATACATGTACCCGACCTGTTTATACTGCTATATGTAGATAATAAATACTGTGGATACCAATTATTCATCGTGAATTTTATCTGTGAATATCTGTAAATATGGATATTTTTGCATATATATATATTGTATGTTTAAGTTATATTTCAAAGCACTAAAGTTTTTATGTAAATTATTTGATGAGTTTATAGGGAAATAAATAGGGTTATGAGAATGTTATGTTAAGTAGACTCTATGCATACTTACCTCAATTCAATGTCACCTAAACCATATGACTAATAAGTGTATGGTTAGTCTTTCTTATACTTCACGATTCAAATTGTGTTTCAAATTTTTTTTTGAAATGATACATATTCTTGATTGTTGAAACAACACTCTCCAAAGATCTTTACCCTATGCTACTCTTCATGCTTCAATCTTGAATCTTTCAAAGGTCGATAAGTCTTCAAATATTGTTCTTTCCCAAGTGTAATTAATGAGAGGTTGTGTTTACAGAAAACACTCTAACGCTCAAGTCAACCAAACACATTAGATGGTAATAAATGTTGTAATAATGTAATTTATGTATCTCATAAAACATATTATTTATACTACTATTTATGATCCTTACATTTGAATGAATTGACCTAATTACCTTGATCTTTTATTTTTAATTTAATAATAATTTATTAATATCAACCGCCTTATCAATGTAGTTCCTTTCGTGTCGAATACACTTGAACTAAGTACATGTCAGTTTAAGAATTTGAGAGGTACTTAAACAAATATAATACTTAGATGATTGAAATGTGCTCAGAACATGTATATGATACAATATATATTGTTTCAGTAGGGATTTTGTGAGACCGAGACACTAACCTTTGACTTGTGTGCTCTACTTGTATGCTTCCAGTTTAGACCAATCGGTCCTTTTCCGTATTGGTCGCTTGGTGAACTTCAGTCTTGACTGCTCGGTCATCCTCGTGCAAAAGGGGGGAGGTATTGCAAAAGACACTTCCACGCTCAAGTTAGGAGCAGTTATATGAACTGTTTGTTACAGTTAAATATTTAAGTCTTGATCGAACATAAGTAGGACATAGTGAAGTATGAGTTGAACCTGTGTTTACCTCAAACCTAAACCCTATTTATAGAGTTTAAAGGAATCTGACCATTAATTTACCTCTTAATGGTCATCAATGCAAACCTTAACTATCTAACGATAGTCGTTACTACATTTATTTGTGCATTAACTTTGCTCAACAGTTGTCGGGAACGACTGAGAAGCTTTTTTCCACATACTAACCGTTCAGTTCCTCAGGAATGTCATCTTTACCGATCGGTTGGCTATGAGCCCATAGTAACATATATGAAAATTAACAAACTTTAATTAGTTGATAACATCATACTAAATTAAATTATAGAGTATGTATTAGTATCATTTATCTATTTAACTTAGTAGCCATCGTTTTAGTGAAGGAAGTTACGTGTTAACAGAATTATAATTTAAGAACTCATTTACATTAAAACATTATTTAAAAACATATTAATTATTAGTTCTAATTTTCAAGGATCTATGTAAATATTTTCTCAAAAGTTAGTAATATTTGTTAGATTTTGTTAAGAGAAGAAAATGTTAAGATTTGACTGATATCATGGAAAAGGCTGGTGATAACTTAAAAAATAGTTGTAAAAATTTAATGTATAATTTTCGTCCAGACAAATTTGAAACAATTAACGTTGTTGGTTTGAAAAACTCTAGTGCTATAAGTCGACAAGCAGAAGGTCTGGCAAGAAAGAAGAGTGGAATAATAGAATGTGTTGATGTAAGAAGAAGAGAAGGTTCTTCTAAAGCTAAGTGAAGGATTGGCAATGGTGTGGCGTAGAAATGATCCTGTGTCTTACTCATGATGGGTTGGCAAAGGTCGTAAGCCATTTTCTGCTAGAACAGGGAGGTTGTCTTGTCTATTTGTTAATAATCATAATGGAGACTAATCTAAATATCACTTTAATAAATTTTCAAAAGCTCAAGTTTAACTTAGATTGACCCAAAAATAAAAACCATTTTTATGAAATAAGCTTTTATGTGAAATATTATAATCAAACATCAAAAGAGAAAGAGAGAAGAGAATAGTGAAAATTAAATAAAAATATGGCTAATAACACATTGTATACAACACTATGATGTAGGGATGATATAACCATAGTCATTTGTGCTATATTGTTGTTAAACTCGGTGATTAAAAGGAGACTTGCATATATAGAAGACAAAGGTAACTAAAACAAGAAAAAAACTGTAATAAAAAAGAAAAAGTCTTTTATCAAATGTTACACTTTTCAACATCTTTCTATCAAATCACATTTTTAAAAACTAGTTGTTAGATTGGATTTTTCAAATTCTATATTATTTATATCTCATTTATATACAACAAAGTTAATATAATGTATGTTTTTTAAATTTATTAAAATTAAATTATTTTATTTAAATATATTGAAATACAAATTATTTTTTTATAAAACTTATGTGAATAATTTAATTGTTGAAAAATATAATATATATATATATATAATAAATTCAATCAAATAATTTATTACTCTTTCAAACTTTACTTATTATATTAATTTTTTTATATAATATTAAAATTTATATATTATTTTTTTATACGAATAGGAAAGGAAACTTTCTTATTTTTTATATAATTAAAATGTATAATAAGTAAATATATTAAGTATATGTTATATTGCAATTAAATTTTATGTGATAAAAAGATAAACTATATTTTAAATTTCCAATTAAATTGTGATATAAATTACTTTTATCTATTGTCAATTCTCTAAAAAATTATTAAAAGTTAATGTTGATATAAGTGGTATTTTTTTTAAATATAAAAATAAAATAACATATTGCTCACAAATTATTATTATTGTCTTTGTTTATACTAAAAAACGAACAAAGTATATATTATTGAATCACAAATACTAATTCTTTGAAAAATAATAAAAAATATACATATTATAGTAAGTTCTGTCTTTGTTTCTCTTAACATCGTTTTTTTTTCAGGGTTAGAATATAGAGTAAGTCGCAGTCAATATATTTCAAAGGTTGATATATATAACTTTTTTTTTTTTTTTTTTTTTTTTTTTTTTTTTTTTTTTGTTACAAAGTGTTCCAAAGATTTTGCAACCCTAAAATTTAGTGTATAATGTTGTTTGTAAAAAAAGAAAAAGATGAAGATAATGAGGAAATGATGTTAATTTAGATGAACTCTTGTCACTTTGGAAGAAGGTTGAATATCATTATCCCTTATCTACTTGCCAAATGTATCATTAAACCTCACATCTCAAACCCAACATGTGCTTGTTTTTTAAGTAATCACATTCTTTTTTCATTCCCTATTTCCTTACTCATTCTACGACAATGATTCACTCACAACTTATGATTTCAACCCAAATTAGCAAACATGACTTCATCTTTTTTAACTTACATTCATATAACTTTGGTCCACATGGCACTCACACAACTCATACTAATCAAGAGTTTAATACTCTTAATTGTAATTATTCTTATATATAGAAGGCCAGCATATGTAATGTTTATTGTTTATGTCTTGTGCAGGCCTTAATTAGGTAGGAGAAAGAAAATCTAAGAAAGCTCTTCATAGATACTCCAATCAAATGATACAAATATGAAGTTGTGTTTAATTGTTTTTCTTCTAGTTTAAGGATTTGGATGTGAAATTTGATAAGGGACGTTACAAATTTAAGTTTATTACATGTTTGGCTTATTATATATCTATACTATTGTTTAGGCTTTTCATTATATAAAATTTAAGCTCATTGTTTGCCTTATTTTATGTAATATGAATTGGTCTGTGTGTAGTTAAGTCAACGGTTGTAGATTGTAGAAAAACCGGTTCAAGTTATTTTCAGGTGGATTGGGTGTGGGATGGTCATTTATTCAAAGTTTAACCCAAACACTACATATAAACTAAAAAATTATCTAGATAGGCTATTGTATTAAATATTTATATAGATAATATAGTCTTTTTTTAGGTCAGAATTCCATTATCGGTAAATCGGATTTTGAACTGTGATTAGAAGAAAATTGGTTAAAAAATAAGTCAGAATTTTGTTCTTCAAAAACCCAATTCTGAACTTTATTATTTTCTGTATTTTTTTCTAGAAGTCTCTTTCTTTTTTTTAAATGAAAAATTATAAGATTAAAATTTTCGGTTAATTTTTTTTTGAGAAACTGATCAATTCTGTAAGAAAAAGAAAATCATTCTATCTGTGTAAATATTTGACTCAGCATATTATCTAAGTAAATTGGTGAATTGTAAATCTAAGTGTATTATTTGAGTGAAATAATCTTGATTTATTGAGGCAAAAATGCTAAATATTTTAAGTTAAATATTTATATATATTTGAGTGAAGTAAATTAATAACAAAAAAAAAAAAAATTTTATGTTTTCATTTTATTGTTGTAAAATTACGATATTATATCTCTTTAATATTATTTTATGTATTAATTAATTACTATAATTATTCTATTAGTATAGGTCATCTATAATTAAATCATTAAATTTTGTTGTTTTCGTTCATTTATATTTAAAATAATTGGCTTTAACTAGCTTCTATCTTAGTTCAATTCAAGTGACTAAAGTGATTAGACTAAAGTGGTTAAATTTTAAAAGCTAAGTGTTGCACACACAAATGTGTTGATACGCCATCACAACAAAACTATATAAAGGTAATTTAATGAAAGAAAAAATAACACTGAAATATAAATAAAATCTAATTTGTTTGGATTAAAAAAAATGGAAAAAGTAAAATGAAAGTGGTGTAAAAAATTCAGTTAATGTTTTGAGAAATTCAAATGTAGGAATATTTATGTAATAAAAAATGCAGTTCAACATCAATTTAGTATCAACCCGACATTAGCCTGATTCATTTTTGACAAATCAAAGTCGGATCGAGCTTTATAGAACCAAATTGATTCGTTTTATCTCTTTAAAAAGTATCTAAATTTCAATTAACTAGATTTATGTTTGATAAGTTAATATAATTTTATTATTTTAAATAATAAACTTAAATTCATCTATCAACAATAGTGAACCACCTAAAAGTAATTTTATATGGAAAGAAAATCATTATTGCGAATTATAAAACGTAAAGATAATGAGAAAGAACTGTAATCATAGAAAAAAATAATGTGCATTGGAATCATCTAAGAAATAGTACCGTCAAAATAGGTTGAAACACGTAAGCCAATCTGAGTCATCACGGGTTTGAGCTGAGTTCGGTTGGAAAACAATGCAAAAATTTTGATGCGAGTCAATTTTGATCCGGCTCACTGACAACCCGGCTCACATGGGTTGAACCCGTGGTGAGTCGGGTTGGCTCACCAACCCACCTATTTTTTTTAATTAAATTAAATTAATTATTTAAATCCTATTTTTTTATTGAAATCAAATTAATTAAATTAATTATTTAAAATGCACAACTTTTATCCTTGTGCAAATAAAACCCTAAGATTATAGATGAGATAATATTATAGATGGAGACAAAAAAGAAGATGAGAGCATAATATTGTGGATTTATCCATTCACGACTCCAATTTAATATATGGATAATATTATAGATTGGATAATTCAGGAATATATAATTTGTTTTATCTTGTTTTTAGACCTATCAAGCATGACCGTTTTATCTTGTCTATATATTTTTGTTAACGACTATATGTAGTTTCTTAGTCAAACGGTTGTGTATGTCTCATTAAATTAAATTGACAAATTTGTATGCTTGATAGCTTAGAATATATATAACAATATATTTCTTTTGTTTCATTTTCTTTTATATCAATTGATCCAATTATTACTGTTTCAATTTGATCAATCAAAGTAACATGTTATAAGAAAATAAAAAGAAGAGGGTAAAAAAAAGTTAATTAAGTGAGTCAATAAACCAACCCGTTTAACCCACCAACCCGTGGTGGGTCAGGTCGGGTCAGGCCGGGTTATCCGTTTTGACAGCTCTACTAAAAAATAAAAAACAAGGAAGATAATGTGCAAGCATAATTTCAATTATAGTAATCCAAATTAAAAAATATATATTAAAAAATATACAAAAAAATTCATAACTATTCAAAAGAAACTTCCAAATTTCTATAAAGTTTTATTCAATTTTCTTAATTATTTTTTATGAATCCTTTAAAAGAATCTAATGAATATTCAGGTTTAAAATGTTTGAACTTTGTTACAATATCAAAATATCAACATTAATTTTATTGAAATATATTAACATTGCTGTGGAGTTGAGGTTGTGGTCTTCTAACTTATATATATATATATATATATATATAATATATATATATATATATATATATATATATATATATATATATATATATATATAATATATAATAAACAAAAGAGTCATAATTATTCGAAAAAAATTTCAAAATTCTATAACTTTTTTTCTCAATTTACTTAATTTTTTTTGGTGAATCCTTTAAAAAAATATATTAATGAATATTCAGGTTTAAAATGTTTTAACCTTGTTCAATATTAAAATATCAACGTAAATTTGATTTAAGTATATTAACATTGCTGTGGAGTTGAGGTTGCGGTCTTCTAACTCAACGTCTGCTTGTAGCATTTTTATCCTTTTAATGTTGTTGATGATCTTGATTAACTCATGTTGTCAAACGTTATTAACATTATTCACATTCGATTTTCTAATTGACCTTCCTTGACGCCTTGATAAGAAAAGAAACTCATAAAAGTATTTTTCTAAATATATAATTAATAAAATCAAATCTTATTGACAACCTTTTTAAATTAGCATAGATCTAGTTATTTATATTTATATTTGTGTAGGGAAGAGTATAATATGTTATATTTATTCCATAAAAGTTACTTTTTTAATATATAAATAAATTATATCTTTATTTCTATAAGTTACATTTTTCAGCATATAAATAAACTATATTTTTATTTCTAATTCATATTAACATGACAACTTTGATTATAGGACATTTGTCACTTACAAGACGCAACCATTTTTTTGACTTAATATGAAAATAAAATGTTTTAATATGTGTCTTCTACATGCATGAAAATAATATGTTCAACAACACATTATAGTTTGTGATAAAATTTTAGTAGTTTATATAATGCGGTTCGACCATGAATCAATTATATAAGAGATTTAACATTATTTTCAATTAAAAATTTTAATAATATGTTTGGATAACATATTTTTAAAATTTGAAATGCTTTATGAAAAATATGTTATTTGGATAGAGAATTTTGAAAAAAAAATTGAAATTCTAGAATTTTATTAGAGTAATTGATTTACTTTAAATTAAATAATTTTAAATTTCATTTTAAAATATGAATTTAAAATTTTTCACATTCTTAAATTCATATTTGGATTTTTGTAGTTAGGATTAACCTAAGTTTGGATCGATTTGACTCAGTATGATGTGTGATTAACTTAATTTAGTTTGATATAACCTCAATTCAATATCTCAGTCCAACATTAGTTCAACTCAATTTGGTCAAATCTAAATAGATTTGTCTCGGTTCCACCTACATCTAATGTGATGTGGACTCACCCTAATTAAATTCAACCAAATTTGATTTGATTCGATATGGGCCAAGCCCAACTCAATTAGTGTGATTCCACCTCAACTCAGCTTGACTTGAGCTTAAGTTGACTCGACTCAATTAGCCTGATTAAACTCGGTTCGATCTAGGTCCAAATTGACTTGATTGTACCAACTCGGGTCGATTTAGTTCGACTAAGCCCAAACATACTCAAGTCAACATATATCAATTTTAACTCAATCAAACTTTGGTAGAATAAACTTAACCGTTTCAAGATGATTCAACTTGACTTAGGTCTAGATTGACTCAACTCAACCAAATCTTGACTGATTTAATTCAACTAAATCTGAATCAAATAAGCTCAACCTATGGCTAAAGTTAACTCAAATCGAATTGATTTGAGTTCTTTTAACTTAACTAACTTAAAATGTCTAAACTGAATGAAGTCTAGCATGACTAGCTCAAACTCGATCATGCATAAAAAAAATAATATAATATGATTTATGTTAGAATTTTAGTATTATATAAAGAGTTTTTAACCAGAATCAATGAAGACTTTATCTCTTCCCATCAAAACCTTCGAGGGATTGTAAGCCTTTTTTCTTCGTATATTATCTCATCTTTACATTGCATTACTCTACACTTCACATTTAAATTTCTCGTAATTAGATTTGTAATTTTTTTATGTATTACTTATCTTACTCATATTTATTAATATAAAAAATCCTAACTTCACACTTAAATTCTCCATTATCTTCCTCTCAAGTAAATCTGGACACATTATAAACTTTTATTTCACCTTAAAAGTGTTTTATCTATGAATCGTTTATTCATATAAACTTTTCATAAATAATGTCAATTGTTAACATATTCCACAATACAAAAAGAAAAATAAAATAACAAATAACAGGATAAAATGTCTTACTTTTTATATTATAATAATTTTGTTTAATAGACGGTTGGTCGAACTAACAAACCGGTGACTAAACCCTTTAATCGGTTCAACCTAAGTAGACTTTATTGTAGCCATTCAGTCTATGAAATTTAATTTTAAGCATTTGTCTGCAGCTCCGAATCACTGCAAACCAATATAGTAGGATGCTGACAAGTAATTAAAAAAATTACATGATTCATATTTAGCATTATAATGAATTAAAAAACACTAACAAATCTTTTTTAACATCAATGGCTAATTAGCTAATGACAGGATTTGGACGTTTTACTTGAAAAAAAAATGTATTAATAATTGTCATAAAAAGTAGATCTTAATTATATTAGATAAACATTACTACTATTATTGTGAGCATGGTGCTGTTGTATATATATATATATATACCACACTCATTCTCTCTCTAAGTCCCTTCTCTTTCTCTTGACCAGAACGGTGAATAATTTCCTTCATCATCTCACATGGCACTATTCTCTCCGTTGAAGTTATTGCCGGCGGTGCTGGCTCTGTTTCTGGCGTTGAGCCAGAAACAGAGTCTCTGTTCGACGCTCGAGAGCGAAGGTAAATAACGGTGGTTACAGAAACGACGGCGCTGAGTGGTTGTTTTTTGTTGAGCGAGTTTTCGGTGATCGGAAGTGGAGGTTTTGGTTAAGTTTACGAAACGGCGTGTCGTTTTGCTGGCGCAGGTTTGGCGCTGCTGGCGTTGAAGGAGAGTGTGGTGACAGACCCGCAGGGGGCTTTATCAAGCTGGAGTGGCGAAAACGGAGACGTTATGGATCCATGCTCGTGGTTCGGTGTGGAGTGCTCTTCTCACGGTAATGTCGTGACCTTGTAAGTAACCTCTCTTCTCCTCTCTTTTGTCACGTTTGTAAAAAAAAAAATAAAAACAATTATGGATTATTAATTTTCCTAATAATTATTTTAAAAGTTGTAATTAAAATTGAATTAGTTAATGTAGCAAATTCACTCGCAATGCCATTACAATTTCCAATGTGAAATAAAACTGATTTTGTTAAAAACTTTTCGTCTGTTTTGAAAATGACTGTTAGATAATTCTGAAAGTAGGATAGTTTATAGAATTCTTTTGCTCTGGATGCGATAATCAAATATTTGATTTGAAACCAAAATAGTAATTTCATTTTTATCTTTGGGAATGATAAGTGGTAAAAAGATAATTAATAAAATCGATGAGAGAATTAGAGGAGGTGTCAGTAATCTCAAGTGTGGCATGAAACTTGCGTTTAGCTTTATTAAACATGAAATTGAATAGTTTGGTAACTTTGTGTTTGCCACTGTTTTAAGCCCTCTGTTTTATAATGAAGAGAGGGGTCCATTAGCCTTTGATTTTGGTATTAAATTGGCCGGCAGAGAAACCTGGTCTTCTTGTAGTGGTAGAAGCTGTTGTTCTTCTGATAATGAAAATGGAAAATGATATACAAGATCTTCTTAGCTCAATAACTGCAACTTCTATTCTTTAGAAACCTTTTTCAAAATTTCCTGCCACCTGTTGTGAGGAAAATGACATAATTAGTAAAAGGAATTTATATATAACGCGTTCAGGAATTTAAAAGCAACTAAAGAGGAGAAAGAAAAATTAACAATGATTAGTAAATATTATTTTATTGGTTGAAGTTTTGTAAGTTGATTTCTTCATGCGACAAATAAGTAAATAATTATACTTTAAGGTAATTTAAAAAATATGGACAAAAATAAAGTAAAAGACTATTATTTATTATTAATAAGTATAAAATTAAATGTTGATTTATTTCATGATTAAGTAATTCATTCTTTTAACTTTCATTTATATTACACTTTAAGGTAATTTTTAAAAAATATGCACAAAAATAAAGTAAACGACTTTATTATTTATTATTAATAAATATAAAATTAAATGTTCATGTATTTCATTCATTCTTTTAACTTTCGCTTATATATTATGTTATTATACTATAATTATATAAAATATTTTAAAAAGATAATGTTATTGTTTTGGGTATGGGTTATGACCAGAATACTCCATTTTACATTGTTTTTTATCCAATTTCTAATGTTGTCTCTAAAGTTGGAGTTACTCTATTCTCTAAATAATTATAACTTTTAATCACATATTTATAAGTTTCGATATAAATTTATAATTAACACAGGTTTAATCATGATCTAATAAAAAATAAATATACTTTGTTTATAAATTTGATCATTAATGACATTTAAATTTTTTTTATCAAAAGACCAGTTCCAAAACCTCACCAACCAATTGATAGGAGGTAAGGAGATGGAATGCTATGACACAATCTCTAAAATAAATCATTCCGTAAATAACTAACTAGACTATCATACAATAAAATTATTATTCACAAAAGTTATCAAGTTTAATTTGCTTTTATTGATCCTTCATCTTTGATATATCTTCCTCTCTTATCATTCAAGCTTAAAAATATTTAAAGAATGTACATTTATCATTTACTTTTTTTTTTATTTTTCTTTTATAATGAAACTATGAGTTAAGAGTAGAATCAATTATTTAAAAATTACAATTTATTTAATAATTATAAAACATTAAAAATCATATCAGTACTTTTTTGTATGTTAAAGAATATATAATAACAAACATATTTACATAAAAGACAATTTTAAATATATTTAAGTACTAAATATTACAATAACAATTATTAATTTTACCAAAGAATTTTGATACATTTACTATAACATCATATACATCATACTTCTTTCAATAGTAAGTTTTATTAATTATATTTCTTTTAATAAAAAATGCTAGTGATTATGGCATAAAAATATATTAAATTGAAATAAAATATATTACTTCCAAATATTTGAATATTAAGTCATTTTATTGAAGAAAGATTTATTTATAATTTTTTAAATTGTAACAAAATTATAAAAGAAAAATAACTATTAGGAACAGCGATAAATGACACTGATATTTTATATAAAATAAAAAATATAATTATCTGTTAAAAAATAGAATGTTTACAAAAAAAAATAGTTAAAATAATTATTTATGTGAATTAACTTCTTATCTAAAATTATTACATTTGTGTGTAAAAAATAAAAAAGTCAGGGGGCCCTTGGTTGTTCCTATCTAACCTGTAAAAATTTACTTTGATTTTAATTTTAATATTCTAAAATTAGTAATTTTATATATTTTTTTATAATAGAATAGATCTTCATTTTGTAAAATGTTATAAGATGATATGAATGTCAGTTCTCAAAGTGAATAAAAATTTACAAAAATCAAAGTTTGAGTTATTTATTTATTTATTTTTTTGTAAATTCAAGGTCTAAAATGAAAAATATGGCCAACCTTTCAAAATACTTTGTCAATGCTGAACCTAATAATTTTATTCTATTTGATTAAGTATACCTGTTTGGTCGGATTTGGTATTTTACTAAAAAACAGTATTTACTTGAAAATGAAGTATAATGAGTTAGTGTTAACAAGGCAACCTATCAAAAATTAAAATATTTTTTAATAATTACATATTTATTGTTTATATGCCTGTAATAATCTTTATTATAACTTTGCTTTTCCTTAGAATGCACGTACATTTTGAATATTCTTTTATAAATCAAGGAAATTTTATAAATATATTTGTATATAAAGAAAAATAAAATGTTGCATGCTTTTTTTTAAGGATAACAAACTCTATAGTTCTCTAATTAAAAATAGCCTTATTATAGTTTAAAAACGATTATTTAGATCCATGTAGTTTTCATAATTGCAAAATTTCATATTTCTTTATGAACATGCATGAAATTATTTACAATAAAATGAATAAATAAATAATTAAATAAAGAACAAAAATCACCTTTTTAAAAGTGTCGGGGTGAGGTCAATGTTAACCAAAAACAAAGAAATTTAAATCACATTTTTCTACCATTAGTGCGCGATAAAACATACAATTAATACTGGTGACGAATATTCAACTTGCAGGAATTTGAAAGACCTTTGTCTTGAAGGAACACTAGCACCAGAAGTTGGAATGCTGGCTCACATAAAATCAATGTAAGATGGTGCTCATGCCAATGCTTGTTTTAGAAATAAGAATTCCTCGACCAACTTTGTACACTTTGTATTCTCGGCAGCATTTTGCGCAACAATTCTTTCGTTGGAGAGATTCCTGAGGAGATCATATACTTACAGGAGTTGGAAGTCCTTGACTTGGGACATAACAACTTCAGTGGATCACTTCCATTTGACCATGGCAATATGCCATCCCTGACCACTCTGTAAGTTAAGCCTTTCATGCCAAATATTTTCTTTCTGTCTTGTTCTTTGGTTGACTAATACTGCCAAATTTATACTACAGTCTATTGGACAACAATTACCATCTGACCAACTTAACTCCAGAGCTGTATAAGCTCAAGATGAATTCTGAATTTCGTGCTAATGAAGAACAACTTACCGGTGCCACCACTACTAGAGAAGCATATGTTGGCAGATGTAGTTTATGGTAAGCAAATAATGATGGATTTTACAAAACAAATTTCTGAGTTATCAATTTTAGAATTTGTATTCGATGAACATCTTCCTCAGTAAATGGCTAACGTAGCCCTACAATGAAAATAATCATCAGACCAATATTGCTAAAAGCGTGCTTATTCATTGTAAAGTTCATCTACAGTTCAAATTTGAAATTATTTGCTTGTGACAATTTTGTCTAAGGCACATTGGCCAACATGGGGATAGAGCAGACCGGAGGCAACTTCTCAAAGTAGCAAATGTTGCTAGTACACCCAAAATTCAAAGGCATGTTAACCAAGGGATACTTAAACAATTAGCATCGCATTTCCCTTTTGCATTACCACCAAATTTTGAGCCTTTCTCATCACCACCATCACTTTCACCGTCAGAAAGTCCCTCATATTCGCCATCACCTTCTCCCTCAGATAGTTTTTTCACTCCTTCTCCCTCTCCTTCGCCTGTAGTGTTACTAACTCCAGACGTATCACCACCAATAAACACTCCTCTCACTGTACCTACACCACCAGTTAATTGGGTTCCAGCACCTAGCCCTTCTCCATTTTCTACCCAAGGGAACACGTACAATTCCAATCAAATACATCACTCGGCGATAATCTGGTCTGCGGTTGGGGGTTTCTCTTTATTGATTTTGATGTCAGCCATTACTTTTGCTTGCTTCCGAAGTAGGAAGGTTGTGACTGTTAAACCTTGGTCCACAGGATTGAGTGGCCAGCTGCAGAAAGCCTTTGTAAAAGGTAATTTATGTTTGCTATAGGTCATTCTGCATCTTATGTACTACTGCATAAAGATTAAGAATAAATTCAATTTCAAAATGCATTGTGAATTCAAAGAATGAAGTTAGTTTTTTAGAACTATTTCTTTAGCTCGGATTGAGTTAACTTATTATTATGCGTTATTAAGGTGTGCCAAGTCTCAAACGAGGAGAAATTGAAGCAGCTTGTGAATATTTCAGCAACATTATCGGTTCGCTTCCTGATGGAACTGTGTATAAGGGGACTCTCTCCAGTGGAGTCGAGATAGCTGTAGCATCCTCTGCTGTGAACACAGCTCAAAAATGGTCAAAAAGCATGGAAGCTCAATTCCGAAATAAGGTATGCTCTCAACAACTGTAGCAAATGCATCACATTTATCATCCAAGTCCTACTTATTTTTGCATGATTGCAGATAGCAACATTATCTAGAGTGAATCACAAGAATTTTGTGAATCTAATTGGGTACTGTGAAGAGAATAAGCCGTTCTCAAGAATGATGGTGTTTGAGTACGCTCCAAATGGAACACTCTTTGAGCATATACACAGTGAGTGATATTAAGTTCATATTTTACTTTCCAGAAACACATTCACAGCCACATCCTTTGATTATTACAGGTTCATAACAACCTAACTTCTGAAACCAATCTGTGAGTAAAAGGCTTGTATTTTCTGGCAAAAAGTTATTCATTAGATCCCTGACATCTTGAAATATTTTTGCGAAAGATGCACTTAAAGTTGTTCTGAGTGTTGACTTTATTCTTGCATATGCTGCAGTTAGAGAAGCAGAAGAACTAAATTGGACTATGAGAATGAGGATAGCTATGGGAATAGCCTACTGCCTAGAGTATATGCATGACCTAAAACCCTCCATTGCCCATAGAAACCTGCAATCTTCATTTATATACCTTACTGAAGATTATGCTGCTAAAATATCAGACCTTAGCTTATGGAATGACATGTGTGCTGCAAAAAATGGGTCTGCAACCACACAACTCCTGGAAACATCATCAGCAGATGCCAAGGACAATGTTTACAGCTTCGGAATAATATTGTTTGAGTTGATTACGGGGAAAATCCCCATTGCCGGGAACAATGATCTTCTTGCAGATTGGGCAGCAGAATATTTAAGGTGGGGGAAATCCTTGAGAGATGTTGTGGATCCAAGACTGAACTCTTTGCAGGAAGAAGAGATTGAAGAATGGTCTGAAGTGATGAGAAACTGTGTACAACCAGATCGAGAGAAAAGGCCAACTATGAAAGAAGTTACATCTAGACTCAAGGAAATAACAGCTATGGGGCCTGATGGAGCAAACCCAAAGGCATCACCACTTTGGTGGGCAGAAATGGCAATTACGTCCACTGATTCAAGTTGAGACATTGATATTATTACCCGAATAAAAGTGGAATGATAATTTGTACAGTTACTCTAAATTTGGTATTCCTGCACTTTTGAAGTATTTATGTTTATACTAATGTTTTTTAAACCATAAGTTTGAAGCCAACAGAAAAAGATGTAAAGAACAAATAACATTTGCCTCATTCTAGAGGAATTGATTTCTGTTAACGTTTGAAGGGGCAGAGAGTGCTTCCTTAATAATCTCTATTGAATATTACTTGGGGAAACTGCTGTCCGGACAGGGAAAGGACTGTGTTACGTTTGTCTATACGAGAAGGAAATACATTCACTTTTTCACTGTGAATATACATAGGTTATGTAACTAATGTTTCCTTGTTTTTAAAATGCTAGACATGGAAATGCTTGTGATGTGTAGTAGCTCATCGTCAATTATTATTATTTGAAGAGTTGGAAGCAAATTATCATTTCCTTTGGCAAGACGCATAAGAATAAAAGCCTCATCAATTATGTGCACAAGGATCACAAGAATATTGGATAACGGGGTTACTGCTCTCAACATCTTCCGATGGAAACACATTTAGAAAATAGGTTTCAAATGATCTCTGAATTGTAATTGATCTATCAGCCCTAGCCAAGCGCTTCATCCCTATAGCCGGTATCATATAATATCCATCCTTCGCAAATTAACCTTTCTTGCATTGAATTGGAATGGTTTCTCGCCATCCTCAAACTGCGCATTGCAGCCTTTTGACAGTTTAACCTATGAAATTCATACAGGTGAGGAACTCTCTTGTTATAGCATTTTATTTACTGGTCTTGACTGACCAGAATCCATTGACACACTCAAAATAAATCAAATCCTTAGATACAAAAAAGAGCACCATGTAGTGTGATAAACTTATCAACAACAGAAGAATGAGCAGTAAATACCATAAAAATACAAAGTTGAAGAAGAGAGATACTTCCATTAGCTATGATTTACTGACGTGCTTACCTCAATAGGAGTAGAGACGGACGAAACTCCTAGCCAAAGAACCAACATCATCTACAGAAGACCATTGTTCATATAACTGAATCCAGCATTCAGCCTGACTCTTTTGCTGCATCACATGGCTAAGGAGATGAACTAAGTATTTGCCTGTGATATTTTCATTTTAAGTTATATAATTTGGTTCCACCGTGGCCAACCTTTTCCTTCCCTGAGAACTACAAAAGATATTCATCACATTAGAATTACACAAAGAATTTGGTAGCTCCCTGAGCAACACTTGTAAGCAGGAAGCCACAAGAAGGGGTGCTCTCTCTTGCAACCCATAGTCAATAAATATCAATGCATCGTCAACACTTTCAACAATTGAAGCCAAATGAACATCACAAGCAGCTTTCATCTCCTCACAACAGAACCTATTGGCAAAGGAAAGCAACTCCAAAACAGTCATGGGACAGAAAAAATCTATCCTCTTAGCGCTGCTATACAACTCCACAGCCCTCCTACCCCAAGAGCATATCCCATTTTTGCTGAAAACAGTCTTCGTCATCTTGGACTCAGCAAAGCCACCATAAAGCATAGCCTTAAAATTGTCGGATAGAGCTGCAATTCTCCACCTAACACAATCAATTTCCTCACTCCCAATGCAAAAAGAAATATCATTTTCCACATCTGGCAAACCCAAACGCACACTTTCTTCTGTGCTAGTTTCCTGTTTCGTCCATTGCGGACACTGGCACCTATCATTGATTGAACAAGGACTAAACCCATGCACCAAATTCCCCTTTGGACATTCAATAACACAACCACCACAATCCGTTGAAGACAATCCCTCAAGTTCATCCTCCCTCCTCTCAAACCTCAACCATGCCCAAAGCACAACCTTGGAAAGCACATCCCCAGCGTTTTGCAGCGCTGTTCTGATACATCTCCTAAGAAGCTTCTGGTCTCCGAGGCCGCGCAGTAAAGTGAACTGCTCCACAGAAAGTGATGCTTTCTCAGATTGAAGGCAGCACTCTTGCCTGTGGTAAAATTCTGCCAAGGCCTCCACGAGGTTGATGGGTTTAAGATAAGGTTCTATGGAAGGCTCAAGAGAGTCAGCAGCTGGGAGCGGAAGAGGATACAACGTTGACAAAGACTAACTAAACATTGACCTTTGCACACATTGAAAATTAACGCAAACATCAGCAAGGCACATTTAGTTCTGCAATAAAACAGTCATTCACCTAATCTCAAACACCAAAAACAACAGTTACAATAAATTTCTCCACCATATCAGAGTTACAGCCCAAACCTTCTGCACATGGGACTTCATATTATGCTAAACTAAGCAGAATAGCATTTACCTGGCTGCTGCCCCTGCACTCACAGTGTACGTTCAATACAATTACAGGCTATGCTTCAAGCCACAACAATTGTTACACACACAGGAAAAGTTCATATACACGTGCACCCATTCACATTCAATCAACCAACATAGGACCACCAATTTTGCACCAACAACAGAATTAGATGTCCAACCAATTCATTGCTGGAATAAATAATTACAGGACTGTGCAGTAAAATAGATTATTAACTTAAGAACAGAACAAGCCTTCTCAAATTCCAGAATTAATCCAGAGAAATGGCTTCAATGATTCTACATCTAACATAAAAAATCTAGAGCACTAAAACAGAATTTAAGAATCACTCCAACACAACAGCAGCACCCAACTCCTTGAGTTTCTCCAGAATGGGATTAGCCTCCTCCTTGGTGAGCCCTTTCTTCAAAACACAAGGAACCTTTTCCACCAAGTCCTTGGCTTCCTTCAACCCCAAGTCAGTAAAGGACCTCACTTCCTTGATGATTTTGATCTTGGCAGCAGCATCATACTTCTCCAACTTCAAATCAAACACCGTCTTCTCTGCCGCAGCACCGGCCTCCACCCCAGGCGACCCTGCAGCCGGCATTGATGGTGTGACAACGCCGGCCATCGGAGCGCCATAGCGGTGGAGACCCATCTTGAGCCGCCAGAGGACGGTGAAGTCATGCCTCTCAAACCTGTTGAGATCGAGAAGCTCGTTGGCAATACGCTCCACCTTCTGCGCACGCGCCTCCGTGGAGAGAGCACGCGTGAGGTTCACAAACCTTCTGGCACACCTTGCCGCGCTGTGAGACATTGATTTTCCCTTCCCCTTCACCACACCAAATTTTCATTAAATACAAATTAAAACTCAAATCGGAATCCTAATCATATGAAACCACAAACGAAGAAAGATATACAATGGAAAATTTTTCCGGCACCGGATGATGCAGTGCGGCGACT
The DNA here is from genome assembly GCF_029865625.1 of Vigna umbellata. Classification (NCBI taxonomy): domain Eukaryota; kingdom Viridiplantae; phylum Streptophyta; class Magnoliopsida; order Fabales; family Fabaceae; genus Vigna; species Vigna umbellata. Next base: position 3,614,733 of record NC_142165.1, on the reverse strand, counting down.
ACATGGGGAGTTGAACTTTGTTATATGGACCGCTTATATACCGGTCGGTTCAGTTCTCTTTTACGAAAATGGACCGGGTTTTTTAGTTTTTTAAATTATGCATCGATTAATTGATTTTTCTTTCGGAAAATATATTGGTAAAATTATTGACTTGGTTTTTCCAAGCATGAGGAGATTTAATTTAGTCTTAGGATTTTTAAAGCTAAAATAAGTTTTTTAAAAATAACTTTCTTACTTTTGTTTTCAAGTAGGTCCTGATTATAGTTTAACTATAATTTAACTCTTGTATGGTTACCATTAAAATGAAATTTAGTTATAACGTATATTTTTAAAACAAAAGACATATATCAAAGATGAAAGATATTTTTTAGATATTTTTATTTATGTATGTATTAACGTCAAATAACAAATTTGAAAATAAAACATCACTCAACCTAAATTACTGGAGGACTTTTAATAACCAAAATTTTACTTAAACAATATCTCTCTTTTTTTTTTAAATAAAATAAAATCTTGAAATAACATTATATTTTCAAATGGAACGTAGAATTTCAAGTAATTTTTCAACGTCTGATAATAGAAATTTGCTCCATATCAACAAAATTCTAATAACATTTTTCATTGTTTTTTCTTTATTCTACTAAAGAAAAAAAAATGAAATATTAAAAACTGAAATTAAAATAAGAAAAATATAATTTAAAATATCAATTAAAAAATCTTAATTAAAATTAAATTTCTTTAAGAGAAAAAACTAAAAATTAATTTAAAGAAAATTTTTACAATATTATTTGTTATCATTATTATTAGTTATAAATATTTTTATTATAATGTTTTTATTTTTGAAAAAACATCAATAATAACAAATTTAATTTAAATTATATTAAAAAATCATAAATTGTTTTTCTTTTATTTCTTTTTTAAAGTAATTAAAATTAAAATTTATCATTTTTAATTATATTTTTGTAATTATGGATGTTTTTCGGTGTGTGTCTCATCTCTCAAGAAAGTGATTATCACTGTAGAATATTATCTAGAGTCCATCTGACATAAGAAAGTGATTATCACTGTAGAATATTATCTAGAGTCCATCTGACATAAGTGAAATGTACCTGCCTCAGTCATTGTATTTATAAGTGTAAAATAAAAACAACCATACCTGACAATCTGGTTAGTTACTCATAAATATCTTAACTGCTTAAAATATCTAAGATATTTTATCCAATAAATATCTTACTGTAAATAACTTTTTATCTTTCTTCCTTAATTTAGAAAAGGAAGAAAAACTTAAACAAGTCCAATTTGAAAAAAATAATATTTCAATAAATTTATTTAATAAAAATTTATGTGAAAATATTATTTTGAGAAAAATCACTTAAAAATATATAAAAACATATACATAATAATTTAACATGGTAAAGGATTTCGATTCGATTATTACTGTTTTTTAGAATGACCTCACGCTAAAGAAAACGGGATTTTCCCGAAGTGGTAGAAGAGGTTACTTTAACACGTGTTCCTGACCTTGGCACCGGAATGTTTGTTGCGTTTGCATATGTTGTTCTTCTTTCTAGTGTCCTTTTCTAAACCTTTTTCCTGAAAATTTTCCCTTTTCTGTCTCCCTCTTTCATTCTCTCTCTTGATCATCACTCATTCAGCAAAACAATGGTGGGTTTCTCTTTCTGAAGGAGAAAAGAAACAAACGTGAATGCAATATGATCACCATCATCTTTAGCATTCCTTTTTGCTGTTGTTTTGGCATTGCTATTATTTCTTGAAATGTGCTAATCAATTTGCCTCACGATTAGAATATAATTGCGGGAGCTTTCAAGCCTCCATGTAAGAACACGCAAGTAGGTGCGTTGTCATGTTCTGCTGCAATTTGCTGATGGTAGAGCAATGTGAATGAATGATCTAACCTTTTTCCATTTTGTTGGTAATTTGTGCTTATGGAGTTTCCTTGTTTACCATCACTTCTAACCTATCTATCAATATGAAAATTGGACCTTTGAGTATGTAACTCATTTTTCAAAAAGTTCCTCGTGCCTCTCTTTTCATGACAAAGAGGTTTCAGAGTTATATTATCAAAGATGAACATTTGATTCAGAAATCGCTTGCAACCCCAATTGCAGCCTCAATGTTAAGGATTTTGTGGTCTTTGTGACTGCATTCCGACACACAATTGTGGCCACATCATCTATAATTGGTCAATTTTCCACAGTAAGAAGCATTTCAACCAAACACCCACAGTCGAGGCTGCTTCAGTCATCATATTATTTACAATTTTTCATACTATCAAAGATTTCAACTAAATCAAAACCACGGCTAAATAGAACTGTCGACTAATTATTGATCCAAATGGTTTTGGTATGAGATCAGATTCCATGTGGGTTTCTATATTTTATCCTTATCTGACTCGCATGTGCACGAAATTGTAAGGCAATATTCTATCCAGGTAATGGCTCAATGATCTGATTGTCACTAATTTGTGGTGCATGCTATAATCTATGTGACAGAAAGTGCTTAGTCCATGACTTTGTCTTTATATACCCATGTTCAATTTCTGAAATTTTAGATGAGATTTGGGATTTCTAGTTAAGTATTGTGTTGTTTTTCTTTATCTTATAGCAGCATGTTAATCCCTTCAACTGTAAGATATTATTGTCGAGGGAAAAGATACCTCTGTTTGCTTTGTAACTTCTCCATTATTATCACTCTTCAAATGTAATCACTTCCACATGAGAAAGGGTATTATTTCATTCATTTTTTAAAAGCTTTAAGAAGAACACCTTGATTTACTCTTTTGTACACTATCTCATTTGCTAGGTACGCATAAAGAAGGAAAATGGGCAAATGGTCATGGTTCCTCTCTTTCAATGTCATGACAATATAGTTGGGCAGGTACACTACTCGGCATCACCAAATGCTGTTTTTTTACCGATGACGTGATGATTTTCTATGTCAGTAGGCTAGAATTTAATTGTTTACACTTTGGGACCAAGTTATTATTGAACCTTCAAATGGGAAGAAAGTTGAACATAATGGTGTCAAAATAGAGCTTCTTGGTCAAATAGGTGTGTTTCCTTTGTTTTCTTTTATTTTTTTATAAATGGAGATTGCTATCTTTTTATTCAATAGTGATGACAATACTCTTTTGCGTATAATTTTTAATTATGTTTGTCTGCAACATCAAAGAAAAATAAAGTGTTACTGCAATAATTATTTATCTATATTTTTTATTTATATTTTTGTTTTTCATGATTTTAACCTATGGTTAAATGTATGTGTATATCATTCAAGATATCTAGCAAAAAGGTAGTTGGATTTGAATCGTTCTATATTTTTCTTATTTCAATACATGCTAATGTCATAGAATAGAGGCATCTAAATGCCATCAAGAAGTGTGATAAAAAGTTTAGAATTCATGGATATTGTTGGTATATGGAATTAATTGTGTTCAATGATTTTAGCTGGGGCATTACATTTTAGCATTGTGTGTATAATGAATGATTCTCCATTAGTTCATTTCCTTCCTTGCAAAATTGTATTTTGATAGAGGCAACTCCTATGACTTTACTTCTCTTTGGTAAGTTAAGCAATATCTTTTATTTTTTGTCTTTTCCTTCTATTTTCGTTCATAGAGGTGTTTGAAAAATTAGTTAATTATATAATTGCTTCTCATACTTATAAATCATACGATATGGTATTTTTTTTTAAAATGTAAAAACCTAAAAAAATAGAGTATTAAATGTGATAAATATTTTAATTTAATAAGATCAATTTATTTTAATATTAAAAAAGTTATAATATAAACAAACCTTTATAAGGCGACTCATTATCTAAAAGAGTTCTATATCTCTAAAACTTTAACTTCACAACTCTCTTTACCCTCTATCTAAAAAATTTTAACTCATGAAACATATATTTGACAATAAAGGAGTATCTAAGCAATTATTATTGTGAACTCTTCCCTTTCAACCAATCATTTTAATTTTCAATTTAAGACACGTGAAGATAGATTGAACAGTTTTTATTATTGAGTTAAATTAATTTCTACTCATTTTTCTCTTTTAATTTTCAATTTAAGACACGTGAAGATAGATTGAACGCACATATCATTAACTCTCTTTTCTTAGTTATTTGATAAGTGGTCTTAAAGACCTACCCTAATCATAATTATATGATCTGCAAGTACACATAGTTTCATTTGAGATGAGACCAGAGTAATTGTTCTTTTAGAACTGTTTAGTTTTCCCAACAAGAGAAGCTAATTACATGTTTATTTAGTTTTAATTAGTAGTTAAATTGGTTTACGATGCTTTAATTGAATAAATGGCTGATTTGCTGTGGATCTCTATACATAAAAGCTTCATCAGGAGCAATAAATATACACTTTAGTAAACAAAGTGTGAATCTTATAATCATAACCCTGTCACTGTACAAATGTGTGAATAGTGAGACAATTATGTGCACAAGGATCACAAAAATGTATATTGGATAACGGGATTACTGCTCTCAACATCTTCCGATGTACACCTGAGTCATCCTCCTATTTGATCATGTGAAACACATCACTCCATCTTTTCCTTGAATCATCCAGGCTTTGCTTCTTGGGACTTTTGGCATTATTTCAACAGTTTGATTGTGTATGTCCCCTCTCCTTGTGTCTAACAAAGTTGGGATGCCCCAGCAATTTTCTAACCAAGATCTTCACATTGTAGACATTTGATGTGCTTGTTGCTTATGATTAAAAGCTTAATTTTCGCGCCCTCTGATACAGGTCTAGCGTGTCCGTATGGTTAGGGTCTAAGCATAAAGCTGCTTGACAATCTTGAAGAGCTGAAGATAGGTCTCCTACTGCCTCATAAAATGCTGCTCGGAGATGAAGCATTTGCAAGTCAGGTTTGAAATTTATGGCCTTGCTGAGCTCATCTACAGCTTCAGACTCTTTTTGCTCATCCATCATCACTGCTCATGTCACATTCCATGTGAGTGAAATTAAGTTAACAATTGTGTCTCTGATCCAGCTATTAAAATTAACTTACCAAGTGAAGGTTAAATGTTGATAAATTTTAAAACCGTACTCCTCTTCTGATTCCTTTTCATCTTTGAAAAAATGTCCTTTTAAAACTGATCTGACGTTTGAAATCCAACCCCATTACTTTTACTAACTTATTTCAGTTTTTGTACGTATCCCTACACACCCCTATACTACTAACTGTGTAGAACGAACAATCTTGATGCTACAAGTTGAAGAATTACAAAAAGGTAATACTTTTGGCAACAAATTAATCAAACAAGTTTTTCAGTTTCTACTTCCTCGTGTCAGGTTATTATAGTTATTTAAAACTTGGTAATACATTTACAGTGATGAGCAACTAGGATTCATCAAATGCAAGCATGAAAGAGAGAGTTGCATAGAAGTGGTTTTGTAACACACTTATTAACGTATGCAAAATCTTGCACAAGCATATTTAAACAAAGACAATCACACAGTTTACTTACGAAAAATAAATCAAGGTTTTAACCATGAAGCATCATAAAAATATGCATGGAATGTATACTTTTTCTGTTGACTGATACTCAATCTCGCATAGAAACTTGCAAATGGTGAGGACCACCTAAACAAGTAAAAATGCTTAAAAACCTGTCTTCCAGAAGACCAATCCAGTCAACTTATTAATGAAAATATAGATGGACAAATTAGTAACTAAAGAACAAATTAAACAAGTAACACAGGAAAATAGTCACATATTTAATGCAGAACATAGTCACGAATCTAGAGGCTTCAGGGCGTGGCCATGCCAAGAAATCCAATATGTAAGGAATGTCTTGTTGTTAGTTACATATGAAATAGGTTTATGAAGCACTGAATAAGAACATCAAGTTCCAAAATAAAAATACTTCATCACGTTTATCAAGTGAAGTTTTCCACAACAAATGAAAGCATGTCTGATAAAAACAACTAAATCTAGATTAGCATGTCAAGAGTCATGACAAACATATTAAATAAATATTTGTCTCCAATTAAAAAAATGAAAGATGGTAAAGAATGAAAGATAGGTGAAGTACCTGCTGCCCTGTATCTATATGGATATGTCCTTAATGGATCCAGTTGGGTTGCAACATTCAGATCAACCCTTGCCATCTCGCGGTCGCAGTATTCTGATCGTTTCTCATATGCTGAGGCATTGCTCTCTGCCTTCTCAATTAGCTTGGTCATCTCATCATATGCAGCTTTTCTTTGATTTTTCTGATGATAAACACGTGCTAAACCTTGATGAGCTCGTGTATGCCTAATTGCAAGGGCGTTCTCATAGCATGCTTTTGCAAGATCAAGCTTACCACAATCTACATAAATACTCCCTAAGTTATTCAGTGCCTACAAAATATTGCAGAAGACAGTCAAATTACTGGAGGAGACCAATTACTTAATCAATAATTGGGATAGAGAATGAGGTCACTAACTTGTCCTTTCCGAAGACCATCTGAAGGACATTTAAGTCCTTCTTCCAGAAGTTCAATAACGTGAGAAGCAGATTCATGATCCAGACTTGTATCTGCTAACACGTATGCTTTTAGAAAATAGGCTTCAAATGATCTCTGAATTGTAATTGATCTATCAGCCCTAGCCAGCGCTTTATCCCTATAGCCGGTATCATATAATATCCATCCTTCGTAAATTAACCTTTCTTGCATTGAACTGGAATGGTTTCTCGCCATCCTCAAACTGCGCATTGCAGCCTTTTGACAGTTTAACCTATGAAATTCATACAGGTGAGGAACTCTCTTGTTATAGCATTTTATTTACTGGTCTTGACTGACCAGAAATCATTGACACACTCAAAATAAATCAAATCCTTAGATATCAAATCCAGAAGAATGAGCAGTAAATAGCATAAAAATACAAAGTTGAAGAAGAGAGATTCTTCCTATAGCTACGATGTACTGAGGTGCTTACCTCAATAGGAGTAGAGACTGACGAAACTCCAGCAGACTCTTTCCAGGATCATTCTCCAGCATCTGATGTATAATAGCCAAAGAACCAACATCATCTACAGAAGACCATTGTTCATATAACTGAATCCAGCATTCAGCCTGTCTCTTTTGCTGCACCACATTTCTAAGGAGATGAAGTAAGTATTTGCCTGAGATCTTTTCATTTGAAGTTATATAACTTGGTTCCAAAGTTAACAATGCCCTGATATCTCTTATGGCACTGTCATAATCCTTAAGTGCAATAAACATCCTAGCCCGGAATTCTAAGCAATCAGGCGATAGCTTAAAACCAATTATTTTATCAAGCTCTAAAATTCCAGCACTTATCTGCTTCTCCTCCGCCTTTAGCAGGGCTCTATATTTATACGGAAATGAAAGAGAGGGGTCCAATTCGGTTGCAACATCCAAATCAACACCTTTTTCCTTTCCCATATTGTAAAGAGCACGTTCCTGATACATCCACCCCGTAGGCTTGTGCTCAAACATGAGAGAACTAATTAACTTATAGGCTGAATATGGTTGACCCTGCTTGTACTTGGTTCTGGCCACACCAGCCACAGAATACAAATGACCTGCTTCAGCTGCTGCCTCAAAACTATGTTGAGCATCTTTATACTCTTTCCTTTCAAGCAGCACACACCCCAATTGGTGGAAGGCAAGGGCCTTCTGCCACCTTTCAGTAGCACACTCCCCCAGTCTTTCTAGTAACATCACTGTAGTTTTTGACACCATGCTTTCCTCCATAGCCACCTGGCTCAAGAAATAGTACAGTAAGAAAGAATGATACCCCACCGTGGCCAACCTTTTCCTTCCCTGAGAACTACAGAAGATATTCATCACATTAGAATTACACAAAGAATTTGGTAGCTCCCTGAGCAACACTTGTAAGCAGGAAGCCACAAGAAGGGGTGCTCTCTCTTCCAACCCATAGTCAATAAATATCAATGCATCGTCAACACTTTCAACAATTGAAGCCAAATGAACATCACAAGCAGCTTTCATCTCCTCACAACAGAACCTATTGGCAAATGAAAGCAACTCTAAAACAGTCATTGGACAGAAAAAATCTATCCTCTTAGCCCTGCTATACAACTCCACAGCCCTCATACCCGTAGAGCATATCCCATTTTGGCTGAAAATAATCTTCGTCATCTTGGACTCAGCAAAGTCACCATAAAGCATAGCCTTAAAAGTGTCAGATAGAGCTGCAATTCTCCACCTAACACAATCAATTTCCTCACTCCCAATGCAAAAAGAAATATCATTTTCCTCATCTGGCAAACCCAAACGCACACTTTCTTCTGTGCTAGTTTCCTGTTTCGTCCATTGCGGACACTGGCACCTATCATTGATTGAACAAGGACTAAACCCATGCACCAAATTCCCCTTCGGACATTCAATAACACAACCACCACAATCCATTGAAGACAAACCCTCAAGTTCATCCTCCCTCCTCTCAAACCTCAACCATGTCGAAAGCACGACCTTGGAAAGCACATCCCCAGCGTTTTGCCGCGCTGTTCTGATACATCTCCTAAGAAGCTTCTGGTCTCCGAGGCCTCGCAATAAAGTGAACTGCTCCACAGAGAGTGATGCTTTCTCAGATTGAAGGCAGCACTCTTGCCTGTGGTAAAGTTCTGCCAAGGCCTCCACGAGGTTGATGGGTTTAAGATAAGGTTCTATGGAAGGCTCAAGAGAATCAGCAGTTGGGAGCTGAAGAGGAACAACATGGTTTGCAACTGCTGAGGTTTTCGTGGTGTTAGATTTGGACTTTGACACCAGTGATCTGATTGTGATGGCTCCCCCTGTGGCCTTGTTTCTCCTGCTAGTGCCTTCTGAATTGAGGGCATGAACTTGGGTGCTCTTAAAGCGTTCAACGAGCTTCAGGCCACGCATTTTTCTTCCGTTTTTTGTTCCTCAGTGAATCCAGACGTTGCCTTCAAACCCCTGTTGGGATAAAGAGCTGAACTTTGGCGTGCCCATAAGCTAGGCTACTACGGGCGTGAAGGTTGAACCTTTGAGTAAAAGATGTTCCTTGTACCTGCTTCCAAAACCAAAACCCATCAGAGAGAGAGAGGGGGGGGGGGAAGAGCTTGCAGCACCCAACCCAAGAACAAAATAGCTTACAGCTGAAAAAGAATGCTTTTTTGCTTTGGTACCAGTGTTTTACTTTTACATAGTTGGTTTGCAATGGTGGGGAGAAAAAGTGGTCTAAACAGAACTCAGCATCTTAAAAAGGTGTTAATTTGAGGCTTTCCATCACGAGTGAGTCATACTTGTGAAATTGTTGCATGATAGGATATATTGAGCATTCTTTATGCTTTTAATTAATTTCTATAAAATACATATTTGTGTTGCGTTATTCTTGGAAATATTTAATTTCTATAAAATACGTATTTGTATTGTGCCAAATATGCTATGACATAAAGTATAGGAATATTGAAATTCTTAAGACAATTAGTTATTAGAATTTATTAATAAAAGTGTTTATATAAATACTATTAATCAACTTCGGTTTTCAAAACATCTAATCAGTTACTACTTTTATTTAAATTTTAAATTAATTAAAAAATAAAACTTAATCAACAAAATTCATCATCGTTATAAAAGTCCATCTACTATTTATTCAAAAATTAATGTTTAAATAAGAAAAACAATCTCATAAAGTTGTGAATATACTATAGTTTTTTGTTATAAAATAATTTAAAGAGGGTTTAATTTTAAATTTAGATTTTAAAGTAAGAAAAAATTAATTCGGTACACTTTTATTTGACATTATTTTTTTTCCTTTCCATTACATGAGTAAAAGTACATCAACCTCCTCTTACCTTTAAAGTAAGGAGATTGTAGCTTTCGAAAGTGTGAATGAATTGACATGTAATATATATATATATATATATATATATATATATATATATATATATATATATATATATATATATAAAATATGTTGAGTCTTACTTTTGTTCGTTTGAGATGAATTCACTATTCACGAGTAAAGGAAAGTGTGGATTTAGAAAATATTTCATGTTCGCTTTAAAAGAATTGTGAGCGATTGAAAGAAAAGATTTGTGGGATCAACTATTTTTCCAATCATCGATGCTATGGGAAGATTTAAGATGATTTATAATTAAATGTCTTTTTAGTCCCTTGCACTTACCATTATGTGAATGTATTTTATTACTACTTTGTGAATGTATTACATCTTCAACCAAGAAACAAAAATAATAACTAATAATAATAATAATAATAATAATAATTAATAATAATAATAATTAATAATAATGATAATAATTAATAATTAATAATATTAATAATAATATTTATAATAATGATTTTTTCTCTAGACTTATAATAATAATAATAACGATGATGATAATAATAATAATATTAATAATAATAATAATAATATTAATATTAATAATAATAAAAATAATAATGTTATTAATAATAATAGTTACTATTATTATTATTTCAATTTACTAAATTATATTTTTTTACATTTTAAAAATTAATTTTTACTTTTTCTCTTATAAACATTCTTACAATTAAATATAACATTAATAAATAACATTTTATATTACTTTAATAACTATGGACATTTTGATAATCTTTAATTTTTATCAATTAAACAAATTTTTTAAATCTATCACATCAATCAAATCATACACTAATTTTTACAAATTTTACTTTCAAATCTACTCTCAATTACCCACAAATCTACTAAAAAAACAAAAAAAAAAAAGTACCCTCAAATCCATTCAATTACTTTTCCCTAAATCATCTCCCACAAATCATCTCATGTGAACAAAGCCTTGTAGTTATTTAGCTATGTTAAATACTTAGAGAAAGTTTTCCGTGTGTAATAGTCTTATTTAATTGAATAAGACTACGTCCACATGTGATATAAAAAGAGGTTATAATTCAATAATTTAAATTGTATTATTTATTTATTTTTTGTAGTTTTTTCATATTTACAGTAAAGTTCTTTAATTTGTTTACATCATTTAATAAAGTTAATTAATTCAACTAACTGACTTCAATGAAAACGACTTAAATATATGGGAAGAAATCAAGATCAATGAATTTAGTTATTCTTTTGTAAGATATAAATTAAAAGTGGGGCATGTTTTCTTAATAAGAATATGCATAATTATTTATATTAATTAGGCAAAATTTACGGTATCATATAAATTATGTACTCCATACACACACACACAAAATCTACAATAGTACTAATATTGTTAATGTGATGTTTAATTAGTATTTTGAATCCTGCAATTAATCCATTTATTAATGATTAAAAATATTTTTCCATTGATATTTATGATTTATGCGATAAAAATTCAAATAATAATTTTATATAAATAATGTCAGCTCAAGTGTTCTAATAGCAATTGGTTAAAAAACATTTTACTTGGAGAAGCTTTTATATGTTTGCTTTAAGCTAAATTATGGATATGTTACTTTTAGATATTGTTAAAGACATGGATAATTTAGTCTAATCCTTTTTTATTGATTAAGCCGCAAATTTTGCCTTTGGTTTGGGAGAAGCAAAAGGTGGTTAAGTGTAACCATTCCAATTATTTGTATGGTTAAGTGGTCTTTTCGCTACCAAACAGGTCATAACATTTTCGAATATTGATGTAATTCAGAAATTAAAAAATAAGCTTTCTGTTTTTCAATTATTATTTTCAACTCCTTCATCCAACCAAAGCAAACCATTGTGAATCAAGTCAACTTTCGTTGTGGATCCATCACCATTGTAATAAATGAATTTCTGAATATTGGTTCAGTGTCTATATCATAAATCACCTTTTATTTTTATTTTTATTTTTTGTTTCAGATAAATTAAATTGTTATGTTTTTTTAGGGGTGATAATAAAGTTTTCTTTATATATAGGTTAGATTCATTGATGGGAGGTTCATTAGAAATATAATATTAATGGAATCTTAATCTAATCATTATATTATTTCTAATCTAAAATTTTAAAATAACAGATTAACAGGTTTTTATTTTCATGACATTTTATTTTATTATTTTTATTCAATATAAAACTTAAATTCATATTTAGATTCTTAACCATATATATATATATAATTTAAAATTAAACATTATTAATATGGTTTTACAAATTAACTTGTATAATATTAATATTGATATATGATATTTAAATGAGTTTAACATGTCTCTTAGCTAAGTTTATATTTTATAAATTTCATGTGTATTTGATACAAATTGTTTGATTTAGATAATAATATTGGGTTATATTGACACCACCCATTCTTGTTAGATTATTTTAAGAGAAGAGAATATGAAATTTTATATAAATGAGTGGTGAATATATGTATGTATAAAAGAAGAGAATTATATATTGTATTTAACAATTTAGTAATGATTTTGTGAGTTTTACTAAAAAAAAAATTCATTTTTATTCTGATCGATATAATAAATAAAAAGGTAAATATATTTTTATTTTTTAATTATAACATAAAATTGTAAATAACTTTTTGTTTAAAATTTGATTTTGTTTAATTCTTTTATTTTTAAAAGTAATAGTTTTAATCCGTGGTTAAATTATTTTTCATCTAACAAACGACGTTTCCCTTAAGGATCACACGTGTCTGTCACGTGTTTAATTTTTATTTTTTAATGAAAATTTAAATTTTACAAAAAGCAGCAGCCTTTTTGTAGGCAAAACTTGGAAGAGGACTTCAGCTTCGACCTACGTCACCGACGACGGTACCATTGGGCGGTGGAGGTGCAGTGGTTGGGTTGCCCTTGGTACACTTTCCTGGATGGGGCGTCAATGACTTCCGATTTGGGGGTTTTTCGGAAACAATGGGTATAGTGGCGATGCTGGTAGGTTGTTTGGTACTAATCGGCGCAATAGCCGGAGTCCTAGCTGGAGGGGATGGCGCCATGGTGGTTGGTTCGCGATTTGTAGGAAAAGAGGGAAGCCGACGGGCTAGAGATAGATATAAGATTTAATTTATTTTATGTTATGTATTTATGTATATATATTTATACGGTTTTTATATTTGTATTCGGTTTTTATATTGTTTTAAATAGTTATATAAATGGTACTTTTTTGTATTATTGAATAAAATACACAATTTTTATTTTTTATTTTCTCATAATATGGTATTAAGAGAAAATTAATTTTTCATCATGTTCTTTCGCAATTAATTCTGTTAATGTTCAAATCTTCATCTTCTATCTTTAGTTTTTGGTTTTTCTGTCTTTTCTCCTTTTATGACTACTACTTCTGTTACTCTCACATCGTTGCAAGATAAAACACACGACTATTACATTCACCCTAACGAGAATCCTTCACTAGTGCTTGTTTCTCCAATTCTTGAAGGTCACAATTATCATGGATGAGCTCGCTCGATGTTTATGACATTACAAATGAAGAATAAATTTGGCTTTGTTGATGGTTCCATTCCTTGTCCAGCTGATACAGATCCCATGGTTCCTGCATGGAAGCGTTGTAATAATCTGGTTTTAGCTTGGATCAATCATTTTGTTTCTCATGACATTACTACAAGTATTAGCTGGGTTGACTCTGCATCTGCAGCATGGAAGGATCTTAAAGACCAAGGTGATTCTGTTTGAATTTCACAATTGCATCAAGATCTTTATTCAATGCATCAACCTGACCTAAGTGTTACTGCATATTACACTAAAATGAAGATTCTCTCGATGAACTTTGCAATTTTTGCCTAATTCTTAAATGTCAATCTTCTGCTTCTTGTTGTGTTGTTTCTAAGACAATGAAGGAATATCGTGAAAATGATTGTGTTCTTTGTTTTCTTAGAGGCTTGAATGATCTTTACTCTGTTGTCCGCTCTCATATCCTTCTCATGGATCCCTTGCCTTCTTTACCTAAAATTTTTTCGATGATAATTCAACATGAGCGACAATTACAATAAGGAATTCTTCCTCAACCTTCAGTCATGGCGGCACAAGTTTCTCAATCTAAACCTTCTTTTTCTACCTTCAATGGCAGAGGTAAATCTTCTCCTGCTAATGATTATGCATGGGGAAAATCTTCATATCAAGGTTCTCAGGCTCGTTCGTTAGGAAGGTTTGGTGCACGTCGACAATGCACTCACTATGGTAGGACAAACCACACCGTTGATACTTGCTTTTTGATACATGGATTACCACCTGGTTTTAAATCCAAAATAGTCCATAATGTTACCACAGATTCTTCTACAGTAGTTCCTTCTTCTAATAATTCTCAGGCACAGTCACATTCCTCAACTATGAGACTTTCTCAATAGCAAATTCATGGTCTATTGGAACTTCTTCCTCAATATAATTCCAAAGCCACACATTCTACCGATCTAGTGAGCTCTCATAATGCTTCCACTTTTTCTCAGGCTCAAGGTAATATCTATTCCCAATGGATTCTAGACACAAGTGCTACTGATCATATATCCAGTTCTTTGTCTCATTTTATTTCTTATCACAAAATCTCACCAATTACAGTATCACTACCCAACATGAACTTTTCATTTGATCATTTTTTCGGGACAGTTTCACTTAGCCCACACCTTACTTTACATATTGTTTTGTTTGTTCCTAATTTTTCAGTCAATCTTATTTCAGTCACAAAGTAAACTAAATCTCTATCTTGTAAACTTAACATTTCTGAATTTTTCGGTGAAATACAGGACAAGTCAACCCTGCAGATGATTGGGAAAGCTGAAGAAAGAGATGGCTTGTATATCATGATAGCTCCTACACCCACACTCCTTGGTTCACCAGCTGCTATTACTCTTGAGAATTCTATTGCTTGTTCTACAACATAACTCTATAGATATTTGACACTATAGACTAAGGCATCCTTCTTTTTCTTGTTATATCAAATTACGCAACATGTATGCCACTTTACCCGATACAAAATACACTCATTGTGATGTTTGTCATTATTCTAAGCAAAGAAAATTGCCTTTTCAATTAAGTACTATTGTTTCAAAAGCTCCTTTTAATTTAATTCATGTTGATATTTGGGGCCCTATTGTACTTCTTCGGTTGATGGTTTCAAATATTTCTTAACTATAGTGGATGATATGTATAGATACACATGGATTAAATTGATGGCAAGTAAATCAAATACAATACCACAACTTATTGGCTTTGTTTCTTATATAAAAACACAATTTGGCATTGATGTAAAAGTTGTTAGATTAAATAATGGTATTGAGTTTGCAATGACAAATTTTTATAGACAAAAAGGGATACAACATCAAATATCTTGCGTTGAAACACCTCAAGAAAATGGATTCGTTGAGAGAAAACATCAACACATTCTCAATGTTGCTAGATCTTTAATGTTCCAATCCCATTTGCCCATAATTTTATGGTCTTTTTTTGTTCGTTATGTTGTGCAACTCATTAATATTTACCTTCCAAAGTTTTGGCATATTTTTCTCCATCTCAACTGTTACACAATGTTAAACCCGACATTACTTACTTATGAGTTTTTGGCTCACTTTGCTATGCTTCAACTCTTCAAGCTCATAGAACAAAATTTCAACCTCGTGCAAGAAAATGTGTATTTTGGTTTTAAAACAGGAGTAAAAGGCTACCTTTTGTTAGATTTCAACTCTAGGGAAAATTTTCTATCAAGGATTGTAGTATTTTATGAAAACATATTTCCTTTTCTTACTAGTGACAAGCACTCACCTATTGATACAGAAAATTCCTTGGATTTGGTCACCAAAATTATTTCATCTCCATCACCTCTTTTCTCAGAAGTTACTGATCAACCCTCTTTACCACCTACATCTCCTCCTTCTATTGTTCCAAACTCTGTTATTTTTTCTTCTCAACCTGTTTCTGTTGAACCTGCCACTGCTACTCCACAAAGGAAATCAACCAGGCCAAAACATAAACCATCTTATCTGCAAGACTATCATTGAAACATGTTATATACTTCTTCCGCCACTCAGTCATCCACAAGTACCTTATATCCTATCTCTTCATATCTCTCATATAATGCATTATCATCTCTTCATAAATCATATGTGCTTAATCTTTCCCAAGTTAGTAACCTAAAACTTATAACCAAGTCATCAAACATAATTGTTGGAGAAATGTAATGGATTAAGAAATTGCAGCTTTAGAAAATACCAAAACTTGGGTTTTGACTGATCTACCTTATGGAAAGCAACCTATCGGATGTAAATAGGTATACAAAATAAAGAGGCATGTTGATGAAAGTATTGAACGATACAAGGCAAGGTTAGTAGCCAAATGCTACATACAACAACAAGGCTTAGATTACTTTGAGGCTTTTTCATCTGTTGTCAAACTCACAACAGTAAGATTGGTTTTGGCTTTAGCAGCTTCCAAACATTGGTATTTACATCAACTAGATGTAAATGATGCCTTTTTACATGGGGATCTAGATGAAAAAATATACATGTATCTTCCTCTTGGCTACAAAATAGAAAAACCAGTGCAAGTTTGCAAGTTGTTGAAGTCTTTATATGGACTCAAACAGGTCTCTAGAAAATGGAATTGCAAGTTTACAACTACTTTACTTTGTTTGGGCTACATACAATCAAAATCATATTATTCACTTTTTGTCAAAAGTGATTATGCTCATATCACCATCTTACTTGTTTATGTAGATGATATAGTTGATGACATTAAGGAAATCCAAATTGTGAAGGCTCTATTGAATGCAAAGTTCAAGATTAAAGACCTAGACTAACTCAAGTATTTTTTGGGCTTAGAAATTGCAAGATCTCAATAGGGCATTACTTTATCACAAAGGAAGTATGCTCTAGAGTTACTAGAAGATGAAGGATTGTTGGGATGTCAACCTGTTTCTACTCCCATATAGTCAGGCACAAAATTTTTCAAGACAGAAGGGAAACCTTATTCAGATGTACATGCCTATAGAAGACTTCTTGGCAGGTTAGTATATCTAACCAACACAAGACCATATTTATGTTTTGTTGTTAGTACTCTCAGTAAATTTTTTTCCAATCCTTTGGAAGATTACTATGCAGCAGCAATAAGGATCCTGAGATATATCAAGAACAATCCAGGACAAGGATTATTCTTCCCTCCAAACACAGAACATGCTCTCAAGGCTTTTAGTGATTCTGATTGGGTTGCTTGCCTTGACACTAGAAGGTCTGTGACTGGTTTTAATGTATTCTATGGTGCATCCTTAATCAACTGGAAATCCAAGAAGCAAGGTACTATATATAGATCATCAACTGAAGCATAATATAGAGCCTTAGCTTCCAAACGTGTGAAATTCAATGGCTTATGTATTTGCTCCATGATTTGAAACAACCTCTACCACAACAACCAGTCCCTCTGTTTTGTGATAATCAATCTGCTATACAAATTTCACAAAATCCAACCATGCATGGAGGGCAAAGCATATTGAAATTGATTGTCATCTCATAAGGGATAAAGTTCAAGCTGGTGTAATTAAGCTCCTACCCATTTCTACTTCAGCACAACTTGCATACATTCATACTAAATCTTTGCATTCAGCACAAATTCAATCTTTGTTGTTCAAGCTGAGCATTAAGGATATATATGCTGCAACTTGAGGGAAATATTGAATTTAATTTATTTTTCGTTCATATATGTGCATTTATGTTCATATATTTATATTATGTTTTTATACTTATATATTTTTTTATATTGTTTTAAAGAGCTGGATATATAAATTGTATTATCTCTTTATCATTGAATAATATACACAATTTTCATTCTTTCTTTTCTAGTAACAATATAAACTTGATTATGTTGTGTGACATTTTCTTTCATACTTCTCAGCAAACTTTTGAATCAATAATATCTGACGGAATGAGAAATATTTATCCAAACATGTTATAGCTCACTATTCAAAAAAACATTCATCAATTGCTAGAATAGATCGACTGGGAAATGATCCTTTTGGAGCTTTCTTTAGGGAAACTAAGAACCTACGACGAGGACGAAATCTCCAAGTACAAATATTTGAGCTTTAGATTTTCCTCGAAGGATAGAAATAGTACCTGCATGCACAATACTCAACATTAACAAGAGCTACAAGCTCTTCTTTACATTATAAGAACTATCAAATACAAAATGGAAAGACGGAATGCGAATTTGGAATAAGGGGCTGCCGGAGCTGCCGCCAGAGTCCCACGACCACCGCTAGTTCCTCCTCTTCTAGCTTTTGCCTATCAAAAGAGCCGCTGCTTTTTTTTAAAACTTAAATTTTCATTATAAAAGATAAAGATTAAAACACATGAGTGACAATGTCTCGTCGACGTGTAAGTGTAAGCATAACGTTTAGGTGAAACACCCTTGGCCACTAGAGAAAAGAAATTAATGACGTTAAAAATATTGACTAAAACCATTGTTTTTAAAATTAGAAAAATTAAACACAATTAAAATTTCGAGTATGGATCATTTGCAATTTTTTTATATAGTTAAGGAATTAAAAATATGTTCAATCTATAAATAAATTCATTTTATGAATACTTTTTAAACTCGTTTTAAATTTAAGAATTCAAATTATTTAGATATAAATATAAGTAATATTTTAATTTTTAAATTGATGAGAAAAAAGGAATGTATATGTGTATATCTTCTCTTGTTCTCAAATTTATCCCTATTTTAAATCATTAAAATACTTATATTTTATTAGTTAATTTTCTTCTTATATTCACAATTTTCATTAGTTTTTTCTTTCATTTTATTTAAAGAACATTTCTTTTAATACATAATTTTTCATTTTTTCCCTATTGTATAACTCATTTGATATCCATCAAATTTACTTTTTCTTTCTTATCAAAATATCAATTACACATTTCTTTTCTTTTTGCGATATTTTTTTAAATCATTTATTTCATTCTAAGATGTATAAATCTTAATTTTATTGAATTAAACCATTTAAGACACACATTAGTTAAAAATTAGATTTTATGATGACTTATTATGGTGTTTGTAATTCACTCTCACAATAAGTGAAACGGTGATACAATTATAGATATGATGAGACTTTTTATGCCGATTATCACTACAATGGCCATAACAAGTGGAAGTAGTGACAATTTTGTAATAAAATACAAGTTTACTATATTATTTTTAATGGCTTAATATCACTTTTGGTCCATATTTTTGTCTACTTTATTCAATGTGGGATTCAACTTTTTCGAGTGTTTAATATGGTCTCGATTTTCATAATTTTTGTTCGATTTGGTCCTTTTTTTCATGAAAACATCTAAACCGTTAACAACATAGTATCCACGTGAGCAATCAGTGGTTGAGGTTCTTGTTTTTGGCATATGTGGCTCGTCAAAGTCCTTACACTAAGTGTCACTTTGTTTATTTGGCAAGTTTGCACCTTATTTCCTCTTATGGCTCGAAGGAAACCAGGTTTTTCAATGGTTGGAGACACAAAATCACTTTTTTGGAGAGCTTGGAGGTCTGCTAGGGCTTACGGAAGCAGTCCTTTCTTCCTTTTGGTTTCTCCTTCTTCTTCCATGTCCTTTTTGTAAGCTTGAGCTCTACATGGAAATAGAGAGTCAAACCTATTTTGTTGGTGATGGATGTAGCCACTAAACTCTCTTGTATTTTGTGAATGCTTTGATCATATATATATATGCATTTTCCTTCAAATGCTATTTTTCTAGTTTCTATGTTTAATGCTTGTTGTAATGAGAATGTTCATAGCTTGGTTTGTGGTTCATTAAGTATTGGGAAATATCTTTTGAAACCTAGACTTGGAACAAAATACATAATGAAGCTAGTATCTAGGAATGGAGCTTGACCCATTAGTTATCTTAAATCATAGATCTTAAAGTGGGTTATTTTGTTAAGTCTTTAATGGATTGACTCTCAGTGAGGGAACATAGGCTCTTTCACGTAAGAGATTAAGGCTTGAGTGTTATTTTGGTTTGACTTTAGTGTTTGGTGGAGACAAGATGAGTTTGCATTTTCATAAGAATGAAGCAAGTGAAATCTACTCCCAACAATATCGTTTCATACCATTTATGACCTTTTTTCCATTCCGAAGTGTCTCCAACTCCCAAAGTTCAACCTTTATTCTTTATCAATTTATATTTTGCACATAATTTTTCATTTATGAATTATTCTTTAGTCTAGATGAGTTATTAATTGTATAATTATTTAGTATTAGACAAATCTCATATGAAACAATACTTGATCTTACCATTTTATATTGCTTGAACGATTTGGTATGCTTGCGAATGAGTTAACAAAGGACAACCTTGAACCTTAATCTATGTTATTGTGTTTATCGAGTTTGTTTTACATTTTTACTGGTTCTGAAGAATTAAAGTGTTATGGTGATTACTGTTACTGTGAATGTAAATTGATCTTGTAATTATTATTTATAACATCCCATTTTTCTTGCTTGCTATAATCAATAATTAACATAAATTACACAATTAAAATAAAACTTTATTCCCCTCTTATTTGAAATCTTAATAATAAAAAAGAAACATTGTTTTACAAACAAACTTTATTCAAAAGACTTCTCAAATATATTCTGATATTGACATCTCTCCTTAGTGTCGTGTGCCTTCCTCAACACCTCTATTATCATATGTTTTCCCTATAATATGACCATCGTAGTGGAAACCACAATAATCAGAATAGAATTAAACTAACATAGAAACATCATAACCATAATATACATCAATCATAATATAACAACTCACCCAAACCTTACATAATCATGTGTCTCTTAAACACTATATAATTACACTGATTGTTTAACACAACCACACAAAACATGTTATCACTACAACATCAATGAACTCAACTCAAAATCCGATTTGTAAATCTCGCACGCAACTTACCAATATAGGTGTCACCTCCCATTACTTTTCTCGGAAACCCCGAAAAAATATACATATGTCACTTCTCATTACTCTCTTCGAGATCCCTAGCGAAGTATACATGTGTTACTTCATATTAATCTCCTCGAGAGCCCAACGAAGTATACCTCCTGTACAAATACGCGAAGTTACCCTTCACCATCTTTCGTCAAGTCACCAGACACAAGCATACATTTACACTTCCCAATCAACATATATTGACATGTCATCACAATCATACTAAATAGCATCTACTCCAAAATTTAGACTCATATAAAATAATACATCACTAACAAACAAGAAAGCAAGAAAGAAAATAAGAATATAAGTTCCCCTACCTCTTAATCTTCAACCCTTCCTTCATCCCCTTCAAAACTCAACCTTTAAAACTTTCTCCCTTCTTCATTGACTTGTCACCATTTCTATTAAAACTCTCACCCTAAACTTTGTCATCCCATATATTTATAAGCCTAACATTTCTAATGGAAATACAATATTTTATTCTCACTTATTATTATCTAACAATAATATATAAGAATACATCATAATATCTAACAATATCTCAAGATATCTTTTAATTTGTAACAAAATATAATAACTAAGGATATTTGTTAATATTTTTTTAATAGAATAATTATTCACCAAATCTTATTTCTTAGAATATATTTTAAATAAAATATATCCTCCAAATTATAACTAACAAACTATTTTATCTTTTTACTTAAAATATTTAACCATATTTTTATGTTTTTCTAATTATTAAAATTTCAAGGATCTCACAATACTAGTGATTATTGTTACCGATGCATAACTCATTCTCTTTCGAGTGAGGATATCTACTTCTCCTCCTCATTCATTCAGAATCCAATGAGGACAGATCACCTTCCACCATGCTTCCTCCATTAGGTTCATTGTCGTTGACACTGATTGCAACGATAATTTCATTGGCGTCACCCCATTGTTCTTCCATTTTTCGAAGTCGCATGATCCACTTTCTATTCATCTTTTTCTCTTTCAGAACCTAGATTGGAAACTACCACGACCTCCGTCAACATTGCAGTAATTGTTGCTCCTCACCTCCTCTAGTACAAAAACACCGTATAACGTCGTTGTTTTTCGGCTTTTCACGTCGAATTCGAGATCGACGTCATATCGGGAGACGTTAAATTGACGTCGAACATAGAACAATTCGACGTATTAACGTCGAATTTTGTCAATATTCGACGTTAATCATTTTTTTTTGTTTTTTAGTTAATTATAATCCGTTTTTACAACTCTACGAGACCTGAAAAGTAGGAAAACAATAAATTTCAATTTTTGATATTTTATAAAGCATGAACTATGAACGTGTAGTATCAACAACAAACAATAATAACAAACAATAACAAACAACAAACAAGTTCAACCAAACAAAAACAACAAACAAGTTCAACCAAACAAAAACAACAAACAAGTTAAAAAAAAACAAGTTAAAAAAAAACAAGTTCAACAAATAAGTTCTTAAAAAAAACGAAAACTAACCTTCAAAAGTGAGTTCGTCGAAATAAAGTAATGCCACTAGTTAGAGGGAAAGCAGAATGCACTTATGAAGGACAAGAACACGAAAATAATCAGTCAAAACAAACGAAAATCATACCTAAAGTAGTTAATTAACTTGTATTTGTAACAAATGAAAGAAAAATTACATGTGATGGTCGTCAAACTTCGTTCCAGAAAAGTTTGAGCCGAGAAGAGGGTATCGCGCACTAAGATAAAGTCAATGAATTTTCAATCTCCCGCTCAAATTTTTATTGAACTAACTAACCTTTTAACGTCCAACGTTGGGACATTCAACGTTTTATATCCTTTTGACGTCTAATTATAGGGAATTCGACGTCATACGTAAATACATTTTCACCTTTGCGCCAAACATTTTCGCAAAATTTACCCAATATAACAAATTGACGTTGAATTACAATTTTAAACGACGTCTAATAATTGCATTTATTTGCAAAATGTCACCGGTCATTTTTAACGTTGGTTATTCAGTGGCTGGACATTGAACGCGTGATGTTATACACTATTTTTGCACTAGTGCTCCTTCCCTTTTTTTGGTTATGTCTCTTTTTAATTGTCCTCTATCGATGCTCTATGCGTGATGATGCTTGCGTTTGTGAGATGAATTGGGTGGCTATTATGTATGCAACACAATGATGAATGATGATACTGAAATGGTGAAGCTTGGTGGAAGATGATGAAGTTGAAATGATATCTCTGTAATGTGCAATATTGGGTTTATGTGTAGTGTGATGTGCGTTTGGTGATGGATGAACAAATATAACATGGAAGTTACTTTCTACGTCGGTTATTGCCATAACCAACATATAAAGTTACACTTTCTATGCCGGTTGGGCACCCACCCACCATAGAAAGTGACTTTTTATTATAGACATGACAAAATTTTCTATGCTAAAAGAGGCTTTCTATGGCTCGTCTAGAATCGATATTGAACGTGGACTTTCTATCACCGATGCAAAAACAACATAGAAAATACAAACTTTTTATGTTGTTGTATATATGATAAGTCCATATTCGACATTAATGGTGTTTTCTAACTAACATAGAAAGTCTTTGCTACTAGTGACATTTAATATTTTTTTTTGTCTTTTAAATAGTTTTACTTCAAGTTAATGCTTAAAGATTAACTTCAAGTGTTAAGTAACCTTATAAATCATATTAAGGTAGTTGTTTCTTCTCCTTTTAATTCTTAATTTTGTTTTATTTGAATAACTCTTATTTCTTTATGCAATTTTTCATTCTCTTCATTCAATATTTACCAAGTCTATTTAAATTCTTAAATTTTTTTTCTCTCAACTCAACATTTTTTATTTCAAAAATAATAAAAGTTATACTTCTCATAAAGTTTAATTGTGTATAATTGTTATTTAATATCATATTCTCTTATAAAAATTTCTTTAACAATTGAGACAGAGCAAAAGTGGGTATGAACACTTACCACTCTACTTGCAACTTAATAAAGATGGAAATATTATATTTTATATTCTACATTAGTTAAAGATAAAATAAATTTATAATTTATAATTAAATATAAATTTCATTTTATAAATTGATTTTATAAGATTGAGGTAGATGTAAAACTAATTTATTTAAAATAGTATCATACTTATTTGGAACCTATTATAATAAGATTATTTTTTTCAGTTTAATATATATAGTCCAATGTATATGTCTTAACTAAGAAAAATGTCTTAAAAATCCTAAGTTAAGTAGAAATAAGACAAATTTATTATTCATAGTTGGATACAATACTTATGTTACAAGTATAATTTAGTTAAATTTAAAATTCACACACACATATATATATATATATATATATGGAATTTGCTAACTTGTGTACGCTCTTTTTTCAGTTGATACATTTTAGCAATGAGTATCGAGTTTTAGTAGACAAAAATATCCTCATATATTAAGAATTCTAAGTTTTAAGGTCAAGGGTATTTGAATAATTTTCATTCTCAAAACTAAAAAAAAACAAACAAAAAACCCCCAAACCCTTACTCACATTTCCCATCATCGCTCATTCCTCTCAACCCTTTCTCTTTAATCTCTCTCACTCCAATATTTTCTCTGTCATCCCTACAGTAGTTCCAACTGAAAAAATCATAAACACTCATCTAACTCTAATCCACCTTCCTCACTTATCCAATTTGTTTCTGTAAGACCCATGAAAAATATTTAAATTTAATAAATAGTTGTTTTATTTTTATTTTTATAAAGTTAATAAAAGTATGGTAAGAAAAAAATAAATTAAAATTTATGATAGGTAACAATAATAATAATTTCAAAGGAAGGAGTTTAAAAATTTGAGAATTTATTTTAAAAGTTAAAAAAAAATGAATAGTAAATAGTAAATAGTGAATAGTGAATAGTGAATAGTTAAAAAAAAAATATTAAAATAAATTGTGGAAGAGAACACTCCACGTAGAATTAATCATTCAGAGATAAGAATGGTGAATAAAATATAATTTTTGAATAGTAAAAATGAATAGTAAAAGTGAATAGTAAAAATGAATAGTAAAAATGAATAGTAAAACTTTTTGGCTATAAATAGCCAAGGGGGGGAGGCTGAAGATTTGCACCAAAATTCTAGAGAAATTGTGAGAGAAGAGAGTTGGAGGAAATTCTAGTTCAAGAGGGGAAATTCTGGAAGTTTCCGGAGAACGGTTTGAGAAGAAGAAACTAAGTCTGGAATAGAGGTAAGGGGAGTTACATTTTGTTTGGTATTATTTTGAGTCTTGTATATGTTGCTTTTGGTTGATCTTAAATCTTGAGTGTGAAGTATTTTGTTTCTGTATGATTTTGAATTTTTGATGAGAACATGCTTCTGTGTTTAGATCCAAGTGTGATAGTTGTAAAATGTGATGTTGATTATGTTATGCATATGTATGCTATTAATTGTCTATGGATGGATTAGAAGTTGTCTAACCGGCTCTGCCAGATTCAACTTCTTGTTTCCCCATACTTTATATTGTTTTCCTTTTTCGTTTTTATTTTTGGAAGGATTAGAAGTTGTCTAACCGGCTCTGCCAGATTCAACTTCTTATTTCCCCAAACCTGTTATTATTCTTATTATTTAATTACGTTGTATTCTTGGAAGGATGAGAAGTTGTCTAACCGGCTCTGCCAGATTCAACTTCTTGTTTCCCCATACTTTATATTGTTTTCCTTATTCGTTTTTATTTTTGGAAGGATTAGAAGTTGTCTAACCGGCTCTGCCAGATTCAACTTCTTGTTTCCCCAAGAATTTTTATTAAGTTTATTTAATGATTGTCAAACATTTGATTCTTCTCCGTTGACCATTTATAGTAACATTTTATTATTGTTAATTTGTTTGTAATATATTTATATTGTATGGTTTCTGTGTTGAATGTATTTTATGATGTTGATATGAAATTATGAATCTGAACATGATATGAGTTTTATGAGGAGATTTTGTAATAGTATGACATGAGTTGAGGAAAATGAGTATGATATGAGTCTCATGGAGAGATTCTATATTGGTATGGTATTAGTGTATATGTTGATGTTGAGGGTCCTGTTGTTGGTGGTTATCCTAAAACTCTAATAATCTTCCAGTATCAATTAGAGAAGGATGTGTTATGTGGTGAGAGTAGTAGGAGGTCCTAGTCTATGTTTATAGACATTAATGGATTAACCTTGTGGGTGATATGATATATTATAGTTGGCCAAAATTTTTGTTGTTGAAATCACCACAAGTGCATGACCACCCGAGACTTCCATCAACATTATATCCGGATAATAGAGTCTAGAATGATAATTGCATTTTACATGAATTTATGGTGAATGTATTACGTATAGCAATAGTGTAATGTTTTTCTTTGAATGTTGCATGGTAGCTCACCCTTACTTGTTTGTTTGTGCCGGAAAAATCTTATTTTTGCGATGATCGTATAATGTTTTTGTTATACGGGAGCAGATGAGGGAACGACGTCTGAACCAATTCAAGTGAAGGAGGAAGCAGCAGAAAAATGAAGAATATTTTAAGAAAAAAAAATAAAACATAAATAAAATTAAGAGTGTTTTATTTATGTGTGAAATTATAATGTATTTCTAGTGTGAACTATGTTACTCCTAAATGGAGGATTGTAATATTGTACGATGTTTTCTTTATTAATGAAATAAATTTGGGTGTGAGATGTTTTATATTTTGGGGTGTTACAGTTTCTGTCTCATCTCTATCCTTTCTCACATCCACACACATCAACCTACGACACCACAATTTGTTGTTCTTATTCTGTTCGCTTATTTGTTTTCCACTTTAATAACAAAATAATTGATGATGTTGATGTTAGTTTTTTATTATAGGGCTGTGTTATATCTTTTTCCTTTTTAAATTTGTAAAAAACTAAAGTCTACAATAATTTCAATAATTCAAAACTAAAAAAAACAAGAAACCCTCCACGAAAAGACGTTAGCATCAACCCATAATAGTTGCGAAACATTTAGTTTCTTAATACCAATTTTGATAAAATCATAGGAATGAAAGGAGTAGAAGTTAAACTATGAGCGTGATGGTAACAAATTTATTAAGCTTAAATTCCAATTTGAAATTTAGTGCATTTTGTTTTTCTTAATTTCACTTATGCGACAAATGATAAATCAGAAGGACAACATCATGTTTATATTGATCAAACAAGTTGGAGATGTGAATTGTTTAAAATAAACTTACATGATGTGATTTACATTGGAAAGTAATTTTCTGGTCCAACTAAGAGCTAACAGGTTCATTATGACTAGTTTACTAATTTCTAGTTGATTTTTAATTAGTTGGTATGTCAATGCAATTCTTCTTGGAAACTACTAAATATTCTGCAACCTACTAAAATGTAGAAGATGTGTAATTTGTTAGAATATTTTTATTCTTTTTACAAAAATAAAATGAAAATATGTTTATTAATATGAAACATTCGAAAGGGAACGAGTGGTCTCTTTTCTAAACAAGGGGACAGAGTTAACAACAATTTTCTCTGTTCATAACTCTCTTCAATAATTTGTTCCTCTTAAATCATTTAGTACGATGTGTATGAGCTTCATTTTTTGTTGTGTTATGACGTTGGTTTCCAAAATATTGTTTTCAGCGAAAAATATGTTTTTAGAATTATTTTTAAGAGTTGACTTCAGAAATCCATTTTCTAGACAATGACTTAGCCCTCCCGGAATCCCCTTTCCACATAATGGTTTTTCTCATTTGAAAAATATTTCCTGACAACTTAATAGTTAAAATATCAAAATTTTCTGGAGATAAACTACTAATTTTAAAATTTAAAAACGAAATTTAATAACATTCTGAAGGGAAAAAATATAACACAATTCTCCAATAAAAAATCAACATCATCAATTATTTTGTTATTAAAGTGGAAATCAAATTAATGAATCGAGCAAAAGCAACAAATTGTTGTGTGTGGGTGAGAGAGGAGTATGGAGATGAGAGATAAACAAATTGGATAAGTAAGAAAAGTAGATTAGGGTTAGACGAATGTTTCTGATTTTTCAGTTGGGACTACCATAGAGATGACGGAGAAAATGTTGGAATGAGAGAGATGAAAGAGAAATGGTTGAGAGGAATGACGGAAGTGAGCAAGAGTTTGGGAATTTTTTATTTTTTTTAGTTTTGAGAATGAAAATTATTCAAATACCCTTGATCTTAAAACTTAGAATCCATAATATATGAGAGTATTTTTGTCTACTAAAATCCGACACACATTACTAAAATGTACTAACTGAAAAAAGAGCGTACACAATTTAACAAATCATTATATATATATATATATATATATATATATATATATATATATATATATATATATATATATATATATATATATATATATATATATATATATACACACACGTGTGTGTGTAATCCACTAAATCTCCACAAACACGTGAGTATGCCTGGATAAAATAAAGTGATAAAAACAAAAAGAAAAATGTGGACATGGATGAAGTTAATTATTGAGGAGCCAGAAAGTTATTAGATCTAGGAATTTTTTTTATAAATTTGTTTATTCTTTTAAACCACGGTGAAGCATGTATAATTGGGAAAATAATTAGACGTAGACAGAAAAGAATGATTTGTTGGCATGAACAGAAGTTGAATCGAGTTCATGTGAGAGAAACAATGCAATGAATTAATGGTGAATATATACTAAAGGCATATGGAGATAGGAAAATGACCCTACAATCACCATGTGACACCACTCAACCTTGTTTCTTCTCCGTGTTGTGCTGTCACACCATTCTTACACACATACTTCTCCAACTAGCTTTTGGAAAGCGATTCCTCGACTCCATGCAAATGTGGATGCTTCCTGTTGATTATGCACTTCGTGTTTGTAATTTCATCATGTACAAAAATAAACCTGCCGCACCATAGGCAACTTTGTGTGAGGTCTGTAACTATCCACTTTTGAGATTCTCTCAAATATATTCTTTTTTTAATAAATTTTAACTTAAATTCAATTCTCGATTATTTAACTGCTCGATTGGTTAAATGGTGGATTTAGAAATTAAATTTGATAGTCAAATAATTATCAATTTAATAGTGCTAAAAGACGTTGGATGATTCTTTTTACTGTATATATTTTCATTCACATCTACTATATTACAATCGGATATTTGTGTAGAATGTTTCCAGTCGAAGATGTTTAACAAAATAAGTGACGTGTAAGAAAAGACATATTATATATTATTTGTAATAAATAATTAAACATTTTTATATAATAAATAATTGAGCATTTGAAAGTAAATGTATAGAAATTATTCAAATATAAATGCTAAATACGTATTATTTGATTTGAACTTAATATTATATAATAAGAAGAAGGAATATTTGAGAATTTTGGATAAGTTAAGATAAGTTAAGATGAATTCACTGAATTGGATCATCTTGGGATGAAGGCCAAGACAAGTCGACATAAGACAAATAGTAAGATAGATTGTTTTAAACGAAAATTTGAAATAAACTCTCTTAAATAGAGGATTAAAATGGGATGATCCAAGCTAAAGGTTGAGAGTGACCAAAAATCGAGATGAATGAGGGTCGAGACAAGCCAAAAATCGAAATGGGTTGAGATAGATCAAAAATCAAAGGTTGAGACAAACCAAAAATCAAGATAGAGTGAAGGTCGAGACAAACTAAAAACCAAGATAGACTGAAGGTCGAGACATGCTAAAAATCAAGATAGACTGAAGGTCGAGACATGCTAAAAATCAAGATGAATTGAGACAGACCAAAAATGAAGATGGGTTGAAGGTGAAGACATGCCAAAAAAATCGAAATGGGTTGAGATAGATCAAAAATCAAAGGTTGAGACAAACCAAAAATCAAGATAGAGTGAAGGTCAAGACAAACCAAAAATCAAGATAGACTGAAGGTCGAGACATGCCAAAAATCAAGATGGACTGAGACAGACCAAAAATGAAGATGGACTAAAGGTGAAGACATGCCAAAAATCTAGATGGACTGAAGGTCCAAAAATGTCGAGATGGTCGAGATGGGCTAGCTGGACTAAATGTTGCCATAATCGATTTGACTCAAGATCTAAACTGGTCTATTTAGACGGAAAGTATAGATGAGTCAACCTAAATTAAAGGTCTAATAATATATTTTAAAAAATAATATTTTTTGTTTTAAAAGAAAGAATATACTCAAGAACATATATCAGAAGTTCACAATGCACAACAAAACCGTAATAGAAAAGTGATAAATGTCATAGATTGAACTTGCGTTACGTGAGTTCTCTTCTATATTCCTTTCGGATTTCTCTTACTTTCTCTCTTCAAATTCCAGAAACTCCCTAACTTTCTCCTCTTCCTCGTACTTTCCTTTTGAAATTCTAGAAACTCTCTAACTTTCTCTTCTCCTATTTTTTCGAATTCCTACCCAATGCTATACTGATCACACTTATATATATATATATATCATATTCAAACCTTCCGCTCTTACTAACAGCTCGCTAACAGATTCTGCAAAGCTGTTTTTATAGTTTGCCTCCTGGTATATAATAATAATGGAGAGAATGTTTTTTTTTTAAAACTGATGCACGTAATCAGGGAGTTTCACGAGTGAAACTATAATATGAAAAGTGAAATTGTGTCTTAAATTCCTTTTTTTTTATATCAACTTTGAATTTTACTGTCTTAGTAATATTTTATTACTATTTTTTTAACTTAATTATTATACTTTTTATTCTCCTTACATTTTTCTTTTTCCAAATTTTATTTTTTCTCTTTTTATTTATTTATTATTATTATATATATTTTTTAAAAAGTATATATATTCTTATTTTAAAAAATATTTTATATTTATTCGGACAAAATCTCTTTACACTTTTCAAAGTTCATAAACTTGCATTTCAAGCAATAAACATATACAATAAACATATATCGAGTTAAAAAAGTTAGATTTGAAAAAAAGATAAATATAAGATGTGTAAATATATATCAATTTATATAAATATAGAAACCCTTAAATATATAAATAAATTTATAGCACAGATAAATACACCAATACTTTTGTAAGAAAACATAAAGTTGAATATTTTTAGGAATTCTAATGCTAAAAAATAGGAACTTAGATAAAAAAAAAATATTTGATAAAAAGCTGACCATCTAGTGAAAAAACGACTTACCGGTCTGGAAATTATTCTGAACAATAATAGTCATTAATGGACAGTTAATTAGAATAGTAACCATTGATTAACAATTACCAGTTGGTAATTAATGAATCAGACCTAATGGTAAGCTCATTAGTAATTTTTATAGATATATGTCTCACAAAACAAACAAGTAATTTAATTCTAATTACTAATATTTATTACAAGATTATTACGCAGAGTCACTGACTTGAGAGTTGGAGTGTCTTCTACAGACACCCTTCCCCTCAGCTAGAATAAGGAGAAGAGAGAGCATAGTGCAAGGATGATGGAGCGGACAACTTTGAATACTTTGGGTCAGGGATCTCAACCCTACCGAAACATTTTGGCACCCACCGTGGGATCGAGCGACATCCCCATGGAAGCACAAGGAACTAGACGCGTGCTCGGTCTCGACATCGCTACTTCGGATAAATACCAGGTTTTACAGCAAAAGAAAAAAAATCAATAATAATATCCAAAAGCTTTTGAAGTAATAAAAATAGTTTTTGGAGCGTAATCAAATGGGTTTCGTGGAAATGAAACAGTTCTCATTTTATATTTTACAAATCTTATTTTATGACATTATTTTAGGAAAAAGCTTCTTTAACAACGATTTTTTGCCAACGATTTGACAATGTCACGTGGCGGTTGCCTATTGGTTGAAGTTGAAAAAAAAATAATATGAAATTGATCAGGTGAGGGTAAAATCGGAAGGGAAATTTACGAAATTTCGTTTCGCGCTTTCCCTATTCTTCTTTCGTTCGTAGTTACGCTCTCTCATCTCTCGCGTTCTCTCATATCTCTCGTTCTCTCATCTCTCATTCTCTCATCTCTCTCGTTCTCTCATCTTTGTGGTGTAGAAACCCTACTGGCGTCTTGTGCCTTCTCGGTGTTTCGAACCTCCTTCTTGTCCAACATCGAAGTCGTCTTCGACGTCCCTGTGGAGCATTGGTATTGTCGCTGTCGTGGTGTTTTTTGGTAAGTAGAATTGCGCGAACCCTAACCATCTTTTCCAACATTGGCGTTTTCGTGTTCCGGTAACCCTAAGCATCTTCTCATTGTGGATTGTTGTTTTGTTTATGCTATAACTGCAGGTCCAATGGCAGCCCAAAAAGGAAATGTAAATTTTTATTGTTATAGATGATGTGTTATCCTCTGAATCTTAGTTAATAATATTTTTTTGTTAATGTTTTGTAGTGGCGCCTTCGTATCTCGATGGATTCATCCAGCATTGTTGAAATGAATAGCTTACTAGGACACGCTCATGTAGAGCGCATTAAGATGACTCCATTTAGGTGGTGTTTGCATATTCTGAGCCATTTGGAGGTGAATTTCAAATTATTGAAGGTGATGGTCCAACACTGGGCTAGGCATGATGTTAGTTTTAGAGTAAGTCAACAATTGGTCTCAGTTACTGTTTTTGATGTGTTCATGACCACAGGTTTAGAAATAGGTGGTCTATGATTGTTTCCATTTGTATAAATTTTGTTTGTGTTTAGAGGAAGATGGATTTTTTCCAATAAGATTGTTATATGTACATATTGTAACAAACAATGATATATATGTACAAATTGTTATTGCAATAAGATCATAGCTTTCATGATTACTTTATGTGTAATGTTATTTTATTTATGTTGTGTGTGTTTTGATGACAAAGGAACGCGCAATATTAATAAGTCTTTTAAATTAATCAAATGGTTTACCAACTTAAGTGAAATCCTGAAACTTCTGCACTAAAAAACACACTTGTAACCTAGGTGGTGCCCAGACATTGTTCCTTTCCTCAATCATGGGGTGCCCAAACATGACTTCTCAGCCTCTACTCATACTTAAACAACAAAATCAAGTGAAAACCACTGGACTTATGCCAAAAAATTAAATTTTTTTACTGTGGTCACCTAGGTTACCACAACTAGCTCCTACAGTACAAGTTTCTGTACAAAACCCAGATTTTGTTCGTGTAATTGTTTACTAAGCACCTGTAAACGATTACAAGTGTGTTTTATGGTGCAGAAGTTTTAGGACATCACCTAAGTTGCTCATCTTATAAACATTGTTCCTTTCCTCAATCATGGGGTGTCCAAACATGACTTCACAGTCTCTACTCACACTTAAACAACAAAATCGAGTGAAAACCATTGAATTTATGCCAAAAAATTAAAAATTTTGACTATGGTCACCTAGGTTACCATAGCTAGCTCCTACAGTACAAGTTTCTGTACAAAACCCAGATTTTGTTCGTGTAATCGTTTTCCAAGCACCTGTAAACGATTACAAGTATGTTTTTTGGTGCAGAAGTTTCAAAACTTTTGCTAAGTTCCTCATGTCACAAACATTGTTTCATTTATCCATCACAAACATGAATACTCAATCAAAGTGGCCACTTTATTCATTAACATTCCAAACAAAACCTCATTTCACAATGATAATAATGAACGAAATAAAATTTGAATTAACATTAACAATATTTAACGAAAGTAAAGATGCATCTTTTATAACATTGAACAAAATAGGTTACATTACACTCCTTTGTTCATCTAAGTACATTGTTGCATAACTTTCTTTTAACAAATCATTACAATTATCACTCATTTTTTATTCTAAGCACTCAATTTCCAATGTACGGATTAAACGCTCTGCTCTTGTAACGCCTTCGTGATCCAACCCTCACATACGTCTTCATACGTTCGTTCAAAGTACAAATATACTTTGTTGAAAAAAAGTGTCGAACGGTCAACTGCATCAACCAAAACAAAATAAGCAAAACACCAAAACCCAAAAACGAAAACAACACAAATCCAAACCCAAACCCAAAACCCAAACCGAAAACGCAATGAAGGAAATGGTAGGAGAAAGCATTTACCTTGCTCGACGGACGATGCTCAAGGGACGTTGCCATTTTGCACAACAACCTCAACGAAGAAGACGACCTTCACGAAACCTTTGAGAGAAAACGAAAATGGAAGGAGAGAGAGAACCAAGAGCGAGAACGGTAAATGAAGAGAGACAACAAAGGGAATTAGAGAGAACGTTGATTCCGGATGAAATAGGGTCAGGGATATATTTGGAATCTCAAATTTGAGAAACCCTACTCAGTTTCAACCAGACTTTTGAAAAAAAAAATTAAATTGAAAACAGACTAATGGAATCGTGACATGTGGCGCTGTCAAAAGAGTGTTAAAAAGTCGTTGTTAAAATAGTGGAGTCCTTATTTTTAAACTAATGAGTCACGAGTCACAGAAAAATTCCCAACAAGACTTCATAGTCAAAAGCACAAATCGAATCTTTTTGAGTCAGAGGTTTTGAGTCACACAACAAAACACAGACGCGGTGGCATCAACTTGGAGTACATGTTATATTTTTCAAACAAAAATTCTCTATAAAATCTACTTATTATTCAGGAATCTAATGAATGAAATTAGTATGTTTATCTATTTGTTAATTAACGTGACTGCTGCAACATAGCCAAAAAGAATAAGGTAGTAGTAGGAGAAGAAGAAGAAGATAGAGTTACAAGAAGGCAGTGCTAGCGCAAGCATGGCGCAACAAATGATGGATTGTTCTTGAGTAGCCATTCTTTGCTAGTGGATGAATCCAATTTGACAGGTGAGAGCGATCATGTAGAAATTGATCCTTCAAGAAGCCCCTTCTTGCTGTCTAGTGCAAAACTGGTCGATGGATATGCTCAAATGCTAGTGAAATCTGAACCAACACAACATTGGGTGAAATGATGAGCTAAATATCGGGAGACACCAACGAAAAACACCAAATTCATTCGTCAAAGTTGAAAGAGTGAAAAAGATAACTCAAATTCTTTTCCTCTTAACTCTTCTCTCATCCACTTCCTATGCTATTGTCAATGATTTTTGTGTAGCAGACCTAAAGGGTCCAGATGGCCCTTCAAGTTATCAGTGCAAACCACCTAACATAGTGACGGTGGATGACTTTGTGTTCTCTGGTTTGGTAGCGGGGAACACCACAAACACTTTCAATGCTGCATTAACCTTTGCATTTGTCATTGATTTTTCAGGTGCGAATGGTCTTGGTGTTTCCACCACACGGTTAGCCATAGCAAAAGGTGGATCAATCCCAATGCATACACCTTGGACCTACTGACCTTTTGAAACTAGTGGAAGGTCAAATCACTGCTATTTTTATGACACCATTTGCTCTTTATACGAAGGCACTAAAACCAAGAAATGTTATGGTTTTCCCACAAGGACAACTGCATTGTCAAGTGAATTCTAGAAACGAAAAAGCGATTGCTTCTCTTGCTTTCAGTAGTGCAAACCACGGAGCACAACTATTTGACCTTTTATTGTTTAGTAGCACACACTACCTTCCTTGATGTATGAATCTGCTTCTTAAACAATTACTATAAATGGAAGCAATCAAGCTCAAAAAACGCTTTCTATCTCAAATCTGTCTTCACCGTGTTCGCGGCAATAAAAGTGGGCACGGTCAAGTGGAGGGTACAATACAAGTCACAAGGCATTAAGCACTAATATCTCCGCCATGAACATCCTAATATGGATTCTTTATATTGGTCTCAAAATGTTCAACCGAAGACCGAACTGTCTCGTCTGACTAGCATTCAGCTTCGTAACCTAAATTATTTTAATATTATTTTGATTGGTTACATTTTTCTCACTATTCGAAATTCGAGTTGTTATTTTTCTTCAATGCAGATGACAAGACCCTACATACAAACCACTTGGACAACTTTGAGCAATTGGCCGGTAGGGAACGTTTTTCAACTCTTGTCGAGCCCTTCACAGGTGGTCAGGGAACATTTTTTCAACTCTTGACTTACCTTCAACTAGCCGATAGGGAACGTTTTTCAACTTTTGTTGAGCCCCTCATAGGTGGTTAGGGAACATTTTTCAACTCCTGACTTACCTTCAACCAACTGACAGGGAACGTTTTTCAACTCCTGTTCAACCATTCAAAAGTGGTCAATGAACTTTTCAACTCCTACCTTACTTGCAACGAGTGGTCAAAGAGGTTCAGAATCTTGGTCAAACGTACAACAACACACAAAGAAACATGTCAAAGGTAAAATTAATTCGCATCAGAAGTATAGTACCTAAAACCCCTTTGCACATTATATCGTGCTCGGGCTTGGGGGGCTTGTGTACTATAGGACTACTCGGTCAGTCAAAGGACCGAACGATTGACCATCCAGTGAGAAAACGACTGACTGGTCTGGAAATTATTCTGAGCAATAATAGCCATTAATGGACAATTAATTAGAATAATAGCCATTGATTGACAATTAACATGTATTAAGTCATTTATTGGTAATTAATGAGTCAAACCTAATGGTAAGCTCATTAGTAATATTTATAAATATATGTCTGACAAGAAAGGAACGTAATTTAACTTTAATTACTAATCTTTATTAAAGATTATTATGCAAAGTCACTGACTTGAGCGTTAGAGTGTCTTCTGCAAGCACCCTCCCTCGCGACTAGGACAAGGAGAAGAGAGAGAATAACGCAATTGGATGATGGAGCAGACAACTTTGAATGCTTTGGGTTAGGGATCTCAACCCTACCGAAATAGTAACGTTTGTTCAAAGTGGTCCTATCTTCTTCAAAAAGTTAAAATTATCTCATATGGTGTAAAAATGGTTCAAGTTAGTCATTTTTGCTACGACTTTAAAAACTCTAATAGTGTAACTGCTCCCTGACCAAAACTAAATGAGTTGTCAATTTCTTCATTATGTGGCATGTTGAGGTCAAATAAGGTGTCAATTTTAAAAATAAAAGTTAATCAAGTGGAAAAGTTATTCTTAATAGATTCTCATCTTTTTCTTGTTAAACCTAGAAGTTGCTTGCACCCAAACTACCACTGAAAACTCAAAACCAAACCACCACCAGAAAACCACAAACCGCAACCATCACCCTCCAAATGAAAAAAATTACAAAATCTCAAATCAAAACCCTAGTCCTAAATTACGAATTCAAAACATGTAAAGAATAATTAAGAACAGAAATTCCAAATAACATAACCCAAATCAAAACACTAATTCCAAATCGCGAGATCAAAACTTGTAGAAAAGAATTAAGAACAGAAACACCAAATAACAGAACTCAAATCAAAACCTTAACCCCAAGTTGTGAAATCAAAACCTGTAGAGAAGAACCAAGAACACAAACCACAAATAACAAAACCCAAATCAATACCCCTACTCCCAAATCGCGAGATCAAAACTTGTAGACAAGAATCAAGAACAAAAACCCCAACTAACTGAACCTAAATCAAAATCCTAGCCTCAAATCGCAAGATAAAAATCTGTAGAGAAGAAACCCCAAATAACAGAACCTAAATAAGTAGTAAGCCTTCTTGAAAGTAAAAAGAATGGAGAAAGATTGGTTTATAAAAGATTTTATAACGTTCAAATTAATAAGAAAATTAGATCTTTAATGTGTAAGATAGCAAGTGAGTTTCATTGTATCTTTCATCATGAAATACATGTGTATTTATAAGATCTTGGAACTTATGTCATTTATGTGATTTCAATAACAAATATAGTGGTTAAAGATGTGTTATTAAAAGTCATTTAATGGTTATTTAAAGGATATAATAACATGGTTATTTAGGCGGTATTCTGGCTCAGTGAGAAACATGATTATCAAAGGATGAATTCGAGGGAAACATAATACTCAATGTTAGTTATTTGGTAGCCAATAGTGATTGTGGGACTTCTCGGTATTCGGTCTGGTAATTCATCCTCCACAGAGTATCCGATGGTCATCATGTCGGTTATTGGCTTCAAATTATCTAGTACTAGATATCCCAATAAGCAATACCATGTTATTGTCTTAAATAACTTATTTAAAGATGATAATTGTAGACTCAAGAGATTTTCGATCATATACACTATAGCATTATAATTAAAGAAATAAGTTTGGAGCACAAAATTGTATAAATAATAGATAATAAATGAATAAATAGAAG
Organism: Vigna umbellata; assembly: GCF_029865625.1. NCBI lineage: Eukaryota > Viridiplantae > Streptophyta > Magnoliopsida > Fabales > Fabaceae > Vigna > Vigna umbellata. The sequence goes on along the minus strand of NC_142165.1, from coordinate 3,576,679 downwards.
AAAACACAAAATGAATAGAGTGTATTTTATTTAAAACGATGTTAGCGATATGTAAATTGAATATTGTTAAGAAGTAGACTTTAAGCTTAATTCAACCCCACAAAATTGGCTTGTAAAGTGAGATTTGCACCCACTTATATATTATAAGTTGGTCTTATCTTTAGTCGATGTAGGACTTCCAACACACCCTCCTTACGCCGAGGTATATACATCTCGAGCATGAGATTAGACATTAATGGGTGGTCCGATAGTGACCCGATAGCAGGTAAGACAATATTGTCTACACAAATCTCACTAGGATAGACTCTAACTTGACTTTCATACCATGTTAAGAAGTGAACTTTAAGCCTAACTCAACTTCACAAACCCGGTTTGTAAATTGAAGTCTGCACTCACTTATATACTATAAATTAACTTTATCTGTAGTCGATGTAGGACTCCCAACAAATATGGCATTTAACATTTGTAAAGATTTTTCGGTCTTCTAAATAACATAATTAATAATTTAAGTTACAAAATAAATAATGAAAAATATACAATAAATATTTTGAAAAAAATACTCCATAACATTTTTGAAAGAGGAAAGAATCCATTGACAAAAAAATAACCTATTTCAAAGACAAATGATCTTAACCATTCGAATTGAGAGCTTATTACTAATCAACAACAAAGTTTCAACAATTTTAAACGTTAACAATGAAAAACAGAAAATAGTCAGATGTTACCCATTATTTTCCTTACAAAGCATTCTAACCTTCAAATTGGACAAAGAAATAAGATATTCTTGCACAAGGAGAGAAGAAACAAAAATGAAAGAGTATCCAATGAGAAATCAGAACATTGTATTACTATCTACTTTCAATAACATGTGACTTTCGAGATCACGTGACAAGTTGATACTACTTGCAATGTCATTTTTAAATTGCTTATATTATTTCATATATTTTTCATCTTTTCGATGACACCCAATATGTTTCTCTCTTTTGTTTCTTCACCTTTCAAGCTTTTCTATGTGATAAATCATTAGCTTAAGCATCTTTGTATTCGCATTACATGTAATAATTATTTTTGTGTTTACACGTAGGATACCTTTCCTTGTCTTCACATTGCTTGAAACCCATTTTATAAAGTTTAGATTGAAATTATACACTTATAAACAAAGTCAATTTCTCTTATAAAACTTCCACGTAAATGAATGAAATACAATTGATATGTTATCTTCTTCAAATGTGAAACTTTTATATTTATTTCGTTTTCTCCTCAAACTAATTTTAAAAATTTTGTTCACTAAATTAAATTTATATATATTTCGTCTCTTCATTTATGAAAATAATATAAAACATTATTATCAGCAAACGATACGTGGAGTGTTTTTCAGGTAACAAATGAAATTTTAGAATAGACTATAATATAACCTTTTGCATTAGGAAAAATATTTTATACAACTTTTATAAAATATAAGAATAAAATAGATATAAATTTAGTTTAAGGACAACAACTTTTTTAAAATAGTTCAAGAATAAAAAAACATATTAAATTTTATTTATTTTTATCTCATAGAGCTTCTTCAAACAAATCGACTTATATTTTGGAAATCTATTAAAGGATAAGTGCTCTTTTCCTTTGTTATTCTAGTCCATCTCCACTTTCATTGTAACTTTATTAATGTTTTTGCTCATGTCCTTCATTAGCATTCCAACCTTTTATATTATCTTCTAAGAAAAATGACTTTATGTTTTTGCTCATGTCCTTCATTAGTATTGTAACCATTATATTATCTTCTATGAAAAATGACTTTGTAAGTTGATATATTTATATCACCTTATTATCAAATATCAAAATAAATGAAAAACATGTCTATTTTATATCATTTCGGTTTATATGTATTTTAATTTTTTATCAATAGAAAAGAATAATAATTTTGGCGTATTACTATATAAAAAAAGTTTCTTATGGTAGGAATTGGTTTTTGTTAAATAATTTAAGAGTGAATATACTAGGGTCAAAATGTGCTATGCAAACTTTGTTGGGCCAAAATAAATGGGCTTTTATTGGATTAACTTTTGGAGAAATTTGGGTTCCCTTAAGCATCTCAGTATCAACCAAAGAAGAAAGCATTGCATTTCCATCATGTCTATCAAATAATAATAATAATAATAATAATAATAATAATAGTAATTTAGTAACAAAGACTCCAAAAATCAAAGGTAGTTAATCGATAAGATAATTGTTTGTAAGAAAGTAACTGTTGTAATTTGTAAAACAAATTAAGAAAAGAAATTTTGAAGTAATCTGAGTTTCTGCGAATGAATCAGGCGAAGGCTGAAGGGTTAAAGTTGGAATTGGTCATAAGCTGCAACGATCTGAAATTAACCATTCTCCTTTGCACTTCCAACATTTTATCAACTTCTGCTCTGTTCTTTTCAATCTCAACTATCAAAAAAAGGAATTAAACTTTTACAAAAGCTGTCACAAATACAAAAATAACCCTCTACTTAATTAAATGTTCAAATTTTAGATTATATTCTGATTCTAATATGTTTATGACATTGTTACCTTCTTGAAGAATTCTTTGCTTTTCACGAGCAGCCAAATGAAATTTCAAAGTATGATGCTCAATTTCCAACGACAGATGCTTCTTTCGTTGCTCTGCAATTTCTCCGTGGAGAACTTCTTTCTTCCTCTGCACACCCAACACTCTATACTAAGCTTTTACTATGGCTATAGTACAACATTTTATTCCTCTCATGTAAGCTTTTTTGGAATATATATATATATATATATATATATATATATATATATATATATATATATATTAAAAATAACATGACATTTTTATAATTAAAAAAAAATTACAAACTACTCCAAAACTGATATTCTCCGATGTCTATTCTCAAAAGGGTTTATAGAATTTCGTAAAGTACAACAGATTATGTAAATTTAGTGCCCTAATTTTTCATTAGCGATATTTGTTCTTGGTTAGACATTCGTTTTGAGGAAAGGAAAATCATTTTATATCCAACAACTACGCAAATAAACATTGATTGTTTTTGCATGAACATGCTAAATATATAAAATTGATTGTTTCAATGAACGGTCTTAATCACCTCGTACGCTTTCAATTCGTTTTCTAGCTCATCGATGTATGCAAGTTTCTTCAATCTCGATCTTCGTGCAGCATGTCGGTTTGAAACGATTCTAATCACCAGAAAAACAAAATTATACAAAACCAAAAACATATTTTCATATCTTTATTATAACTATACAAAAATCAAAGAATTAAGACTAAAGTTAGAGATCAAAATATATTTTTCCATAAAGAGGATTTAAATCACAAAGGTTTAATGATTTTTTTCTTTAATTATACATAAACATTTCATCATTATATATGCAAGCATGTAATTAAAAACAGCATATACATACCTTTTAAACTTATTTTTCATTTCTTGCTCAATGTTTTCTTGGACTTCATTGGAAGTGTTGTGATCTCCATTAGGGTTTTCCTCTGTAAGAATGTGATCATTTTCTGGAATGGTGGCAAGCTTATGGAGTGGATTGGAAGGTTTTTGCCATGGTTGAGCTCTTAGAGGAATAGGCTTGATTAAAGTGGGTATCTTTGACCATGTCTTTTCTTCTACTAGGTTCCCTCTAATCTTAAGTTCTCCCATTTTCCTCTGTTCTTTTGTCTCTCTGCAAAACAAGGAGTTATCAAATTTAAGCATAGATTTGCATAAACACAAATATCTTTGCTAGAAAATATGTTATAAATATGTGCATCATCATATTAGAGAAAGTAGAAAACCCACATATAGCATTTTATTATTATTTTTGTATGGACAGAATATATTTTTTGTTGCATTAATAATATGTCAAATTGAGAGAAGGTAAAGAGGAAAACTACATGCATGTAAAAGGAATAGTGTGAAAAATGTTAATGACAAAACATAAAGCTTATGAACATAGGATTATTGATCTGGTAAAATGAATGTTTTTTTTATCTCTTTTTCAACACAAAGAAGATACACGTGTATTTACCAAATATACCTTCTAGAAAGAAGCTTTCTTCCTTAAATACGTGGGAAGAACATGGTATGTTTAGTTGTTGGATTAGTATAGTTTTTGCTAATTCATGTAATGATTGGTGTATTGTTGTCACATGAACCAGGTAACTTGGCGATTAATTAAGATTCCAAAACATTTTTGGGAAAAAATGAATATATTTTAATAAGATATGAATAGATCATTTGCCCCTGATGTGTTTCAGCAAACTACAGTGTCTGACATTAACTTTTGATTTCGATGTTCAAAAATTAAGATGATAAATGTATGTTTGCATTTAGTTCTTGATTAGTATCGTTCTTTTATTCATCTCTAAACTACAACTAATTAAGACGTGTAGTTAAAACAAAAATGGTATTAATTTTTAAACAAAAATGGAAGGCTGGTGTATTAAAATAAATCTAATCAAAACTTACGTAAATTTTAATCGAGCATTTAAACTAATATAGTGTGTTCTATTTTGCTTTTATATTTTTATTTTGTTTGAAAAAAAATCACAATTATATTTTTGCATAGAGAGAGAAAGAGAAGAAGTGTGCATGGAAAGAAGTATATCAATTTATAAAAATTATATATTTACACTTTTGTTTGATAGTATGTTGTTTATGTTCAAACAAATATTGTTATAGTTTAAAAAATAAGGAAATGTATAAAGGTAAATAAAGAAATAATTCAACCAGCTATTAATTAATTAACTTTATAAAAAGTTGTCACCAGTGTATTATGCTTACTTTTTGAAAATTGTCGAGTTTCGCATTCTTTACTTTGTAATTATTCGGTGAGCATGTCAAATTAATTCAGTTTTTATTTATATTTTTGTTAAATGCGCGTTCATTCGAATTAAGTTTTGGTATCATACGTATACATTTTACTTTTATATTAAACGTCTAATCCTCTTTCATTAAAGGTTTTTTTAATGATTTTGTAATATTAATGGAAAATAAATTTTGTAAATAAGAGAAGCCTTTTTACGTTTGTAATATTAAAAAAGTGCAGTGAAAAATTTGTAAATAAGAGAAGCCTTTTTACGTTTGTCTCTTTTTAATCACTGTAAAAAAATCTCATTTTTATCAAATCTTTTGTGATAAAAATAAATTTATATTGCATCCCTCCTGGTCAGATGTAAATGAGACTTTTTTGCATCTAATAATGAAAGATCGTATACAAAAAAAATCTCATTTATTGTTGATTTGAGTGGATTTGAGGGGATTTGAGGGGATTTGAGAGGATTTGAAGATAATTTTTTTTGTCGTTTTTTTAAGCGAATTTGGAGATAAATGAGAGTGAATTTGAAAATAAAATTTGTGAAAATTAGTATAGAATTGTATTGATGTGAGAAATTAAAAAAAATTATTTTCAAATTCACTTTCATTTACCTCCAAATTCGTCCAAAAAAACGACAAAAAAAATTATCTTCAAATCCTCTCAAATCCCCTCAAATCCACTTAAAAGAACAAGTCCTTATGTTTAATCATAAGAGCTAATATGTAAATTTATATCTTGATTACAAATGATCTAACATAATATATTAAGTGCAAATTTTATTTTCCATTTCTTCTTTTCCAAATCTTTTCTTTAATGATGACCATGAGTTTGTTGGAGACTTCATTGATGATCAAAAAGACTATTTTTTTTTATATTTTATATGTGATTTTTTCGTGTTGTGCACTGAGGTTATTAGTTGACTAAACTTTTACTTTGCTTATATTAAATTTTTTATTGTTTTGGGAAAAATCAACAATGTCTCCATTTGTTGTTGATGAGTTTCTCATGGTGATTATGATTGTTTTGTGATGATTACTTTGATTGCATTGAAGTTTTTGTAGATTAAGTGTGTCATTAAGATATGTATTTTATATCTTATTGATTATTTTTAGAATCTTAATAACGAAAGTGTATAAATATCTCCATTATATTCATTTTTTTTGTCTATTATTGTCGTTTGTGTTTAATGTATATAGAACAAAATCATTATAATTATTATTGTTTTTTCATGTTTAACTTTAAAGTCAAAACCAATTATTTTAATTTTTTTTAACATAAAAAAAGTTCAACCTATGTCCGATACTATAAAGTTGGATCTAAATTTACATAAAAAGTCAGAAATATCATAAGTAAAAAAACTTTTTTTATTTCAACGTAAATTGTAATAAATATCTTATATTTCATAAAACATTTATAACGTTTGTATTAATTTTCGTTGGCCACAAAATCAAAGTTTAATGTAAAATTAATTACATTTATTTACTTAAATATTAATATAAATTGCAATTAACATAAATTTTGTCTTGAAATATATATAAAATATGGATTGTAACATGCATATTAATAATGTAGCAAAAGTAATTTATTTTACTAAACTATCTTTCAAGAGAATTTATTAATATTTAAATTTAATTAATTATTTGGTCAGGATTTACGTAAAAATAATTTAAGTCTTAACTTTTAAAAAATCAATATAATTAGGATTTTCTCTTGATAAGTACGATATATTATATGTCAATTGGTAGTTTTTTTATTTATTTAATTTCTTTCTAAATTTTTTATTTGTTTCTTATTAGTTTTTTTATCCACGTCATGTCATATGACTAGTTGTTTCTGGACACGTCGGAGACGAAACTTGCAACTCTGTTACATGACACGTTGGGACATTCTGGAAACGCAGAACCTCTAACCAAACTACATTTCAATTTCAACTTTTAAATGCCTTTTCAATGTATTTTAATTAAACCATTTTTTTAAAACATCTTTTAAACACTTTTTTCATGGATTAAATATATTATTAATTTTTTAATTTTTAATGAAAATTAAAATTAATTAATTTTTAAAATTTTAGTCTAATTTAATTTTTCAATATGTAGATTTGGTTCTTCTAATTTTAATTAATTTATTTGACGTTTAAAATTTCCATTTCATATAATATTTAAATTATTTATATGGTTAAACACATTTTTTATGTTAACTCACAAATAATCTTAATAAAATTTGATTAAAAAAAACTAAATTAATTTTATAACGAAATGAGTTCAAAGTTTTGAAAAGCGAGTAATTTTAATTTTTATTCAAAATTAAGATACCAAAATCATATTTAATTCTTTTTTTTTATTTTAAATAAATAAAGTATTAGAAAATTTAGGATTTTTTTTCAATGAAATTATTTATATTTATATAAATGAATATTTAAATAATGTTTTATTATCTTTTATTTTTTTAATTTAAATTTAAATATAATATTTTATGTAATTATATAATTATTGTTATATTATAATTTTTTATTTGAATAATATATTTTTATTTTATTTTATTTTAAAATTACAAATATCAAATATACTTCTTTTAATATATTTTTTAAAATAAAAAATTAAAATATTAAGAAATATAAAAAAATTACTAATTTTAAAAATAAAATTTTTTATAATAATCATACTCAAATTAAAAAATAATAAAATTTGATAATTTAATATTACTTTTTAAAATATAATATATTATGCTATAATTAATTTTTAATTTGTGATATTTTTATTTTTCATATTCAAACAATTTAAAAAAATTAATTTATTTTATTTGTCTATTAAATAGTAAATTTTTTAGGTTTAATTTATTTTCTTATAGGAGAAGAGATGTTTCAAAGTAAAAAATAATCTCGAGGATGGAATAATATAATTCAATGCAGTTTGTCTTATATGTTGTAATGTTTATGCCTTATATTTTTCCATTTTAATCATATTTATGTATATATGTCATGTTCAAGTTTGTATTTGTGCTTTATAATACATGGTACTCTCAAGTGATAGTGGCAATGTCACGTGTCAACGTCAATTTGAATGTTAGTGTATTTTGTATAACAAATTATTATTTAACACGTTTTGAATTAAATACTCTTATTGATATGTTGATCTCACAACTAAATTATGTATGTAAATTATAACATTTGTGAATTGAGTTTTGAAAATGATTTAGAAAAGTAGAATAAATTTTTATATCTTTCCTTATTATAGCTTATAAAATTGATATATAAGTTTAAACATGCATACTTTAAACTTAACTAATCAAGATTGATTTGAAATGACTAAAGAATTACACTCGGGTAAATTATGATTGATTTATAATTTTATTTAAATAAGTTATATCATATAAAAAAAATTTATTGAGATTGATGAAATTTGTATCTTATACAAAAATGATTATTGAGATCAATGAGAATTGTATGAATTTAAGGTCATACATTTGGGATGGTGTGTGAACTATTATTTGAGTTGTTGATTATGTACTTACACATATGTTATAGTTGAGATTTCCTAGCTTTACTAATGGTCTTAAGACACATTAACTAAGATTTCAAGTGGTGAGATGTTCAGGGAGAAGTTTTATCACATCATAACATGTGTAAATGTTTAACCTAGGTTGTGATGAACTTATCCTTATTTCATGTGGATTTGCTTGTAAATCCACATCTTGGATTGGATCAAAAGTTAGTTTTTGGTAGGATGTAGTTTCGAAAAGAGTGAGTCAATATTTCGCTTGTTGAAATCTTTGATGAAAAAAAATCCATGTGTTGTCTTATGATGAAATCTTTGATGAAAAAAAATCCATGTGTTGTCTTATGATTTTTGAATATCGGTGTTTTGATAGAATTGAATTAGTTTTTGTTATCTAATTTCAGTGTTTCCTTATACATATTTTTTAAAGTAAAAAGTTATTTCAATAACTTACCCTTGCATGTGTTGTTGTTAGGAGTCACGCAATAGGAAAAATGAAAATAATTTCATCAATATTCAAGGGAATCCATTACCAACACCAAAATCAACCAGGCTAGACCCCACCACACATATCAACAAAGTCATTACACAAAAAAATGATGAGCAACACTAACCTCTTTCTAAAAAGAAATGCAAATGATGACATACCTTTAGCCATGACCCAAGCACATTCAAGAAGAGCTAAAGTGATTTATGTAAGGTGAAGCAAAGTTTTTTCTCTTAGGCCATCATGGAGTATTTCTAGACCTTGTATTAAGGGTCGGGTAATGTAGGATTGTGATAATGATTGATTTTACATGTTTTTATGTTTTCATGAATAAATGAACTCTTTCATAACTTTTACCTTGTTTTGTCCCCAAGTTTAATGAGTCTTTATGATTTCTTGTGTTTTAGTTAATATATGCTTGTTTTACCTCTAATCTCTCTTTGAGTGTGTGAAATAAGGAAATAGATAGTAATTATAGAACTCAATGAAGCATGATTGGAGAAAAGAAATGATTTTTAGACAAATACCCACTTTAAAGGTTCTAGAAATAACCTAGGGCTGCAAACATGAAGAGAAGACTCACATGTAGGTATATATTGGCATGGACCAGAAAATCACCATTGCGCTAAGCTGACTCGTTGGGCGAGCTAACTGCTCGCTGACGAGTTTGACAACCTAAACCTGCAATATTGGAGTCCTTGAGAAAAAAATGGTTCAGCCAGCAAGTTACAAGTCAGGGAGCATCGAATTTTAGGCCTAGCTGTGCAAGAATGAAACTGTGTGGCAAGTCTATCAGCCTTGATACACAAAAGTGGGTATTTAATCATGTTTTCACGAGGATTTTGGATATTCCTCATTTCTACACGAACATAATCACCTAGGGTGCTTGGGAGAGGCTTTTAGAGGCTATTTGGAGTATTAGGAAGCTCTCCCTCTCCTCCTTAGGTTTCCTCCTTCATCCATGGTGGTTTTCCCCTTTTGGGGTTGAGGAGGAAGATGGGTTGCATATTGGAGGTGGAAATGAGAAGGAAAGGCGCCATTGAAGCTTGTAGTAGCTGCTATGTTCCTTGAGAAAAGACCTTCATCTTCTTTATGGTTTCAATTTCTTCTCTACCTCTTCAATTTATTGAACCCTAAGTTCTCCACCATCGAAGACTAATCCTATTTGTTGAGATTAGTTGTAAAACTGGGAACTCTTGTGTAATTTATTGATATTAATGATATATGCCTTTCCAGTTCATTTTAGTATTCAATGTCCATACTTAATGCTTGATGTGGATTATTCTCATGCTTCATTTGTGATTTGTGAGGTGTTGGGAAATATCTTTAGAATCTAGATCTAAAATTGAATGCCTAATGGATGTTTGTATCTTTGAATAGAACTTGCTTTATTAGTAATCTTAAACTATTGAACTTTATGCACGGTTGCTTATTAAGGATTCAAGGGATTCAAACTTGATAAGTTATCATAGGCTTAAAGTGATTAGAGATAGGATTTGAGTATGCTTATGAGTTGATTTTGACATGAATAGGAATTAAGATGTTTGTCAATGCATGAGAATGAAATGTTTGAACTCTAGTCTCAACAAATTGTAAACACTCTATGTTACATTTCCTTCCAAACCATCTGTTTGATAAAAATATCAAAAAGGTTTTCTTATGTTTTTTGAACTTTGAGATCCAATTAAGTTAGATTGCAAGAGTTATTGAGTGTTGCAAAAATACCTTGGGAGAAAACGATATTTATCACTTGTTACATTACGATCGGTGCACTTGTCATTGGTTTAACAACTATCAAATTTTTATCAACATAAATTCTCATCTAGATTACCACTAATTGGTTTGTTGAGAGAAAGGTGTGATTAATTTTGAGGAGAGTATGATGAGTTTCGCCTAGAGCTGGAGAGAAGACACTGAGACATGGTGTTAGAGGACCTCCTTAACGAAAAAGATGAAGTGATGGTGAAATAGTTATATGCAAATGCATATCAACCAAAAGGAAATGGGCCAAGACAATGCAAGGTGTGGGTGAAGCTTATCAAATATGACAAGAGGACCTTAAATACCTTCCTAAGGATAACTGCAACTCCTTTTGGCCAAGTGACACCCTTTAACGCATTCTTGATTGGCCATAAGGACTATGAGGAGATATCTTCAACTTTATGCATCCTTAGCTACACTTACATGTTAGGTGTTATTGACATATGCTAGTTCATATTCTTCAGAGCACTTGAACTCTTTGGCACAAATGTGTAGTGCCTTCCCCTTCACCAACCTTAGGCCCAACACACATACTTTTGATTGTAATATGGAGATGTTGTATCTCATTAATGGGATAGTGACGGGGATGAATATGGATGTCGGTTCCCATATGTATCAAGACATAACCTACACCGCAAACATGTCCAATGTAAATTTAGGCTTCCTTGAATCACCGCTCTTTGTAGGGAGAAGGGAGTTTATTCTGACACCCATGTGCTTCTCTCCCTCCAGCCCACCATTGATAAGAAGTTTATAAAAAAGAACTACATTAATAGAGCGAAGCTCTCTACTTTCGATGATCCTACCCTTGCCCATGCACCCAGAGTCGCTGACCCCTCTCATCCTACATGTGAAGCTCTTGTTGCATTTGAGGCTACCTTCCAAGCAACCATGCCCAAGATGTTTTCTTGGCAGGAAGATATGATGATAGGCTATCAGGCAATCCGGCAAGGACAAATTGCCGTCATGGACAACATGTACTAGTTGTCTCATGGTGTCTAGACTTTCCTGATGATACTCTTATGACAAGAACCCAATTCGAGGGACATGCTTCTTGGCCTAAGGGTAGGCCTTAATCTCAGTGGGGGAAGCTTCAATGTTGCCCATGATGAAGGAGCAGAATGAGCTGATGCTAAAAAAGGCCAGGAAGGTTAAGAGGATCCTGACACAACTTGAAGACCATAGTCATCGCAATAATTCTATTTGAGTATTTGAGGATGTTTACATTGTTGTTTTTGTCGTTTTAGTTTCTCTTAGTCTATTTTAGTTTTTTATATCAGTATTTTAGTTTATATTAAAATAATTTCATGTGGTGTTTTAAATTGATTTTTTGTGGTCAACCTTGTTTTTGGGTGTCTTTCTTTTTGCTTTTGGGATTTAGAGCTTTGATTTCCTTGCATGATAACTTGTGTAATCTTAAGAAAATCCTTGCAAATTTAAGTGCTAAGATTATGGATGTGGTTGCAATATGATTCATTCTTTATCCTTTTTTATTATGACCTAGAGGATTGAATATTTGAGTGTGATAAAAATGCATATATAGAGCAAGTGAGAAAGTTGTTGTTATGCATTTGATTTTTGCAGGATTATTTTAAATGCATACATACACTTGATTGGAAATGAGAAAGTCAATTACTATTTTGTGAAATGAAGCTTCTTGACCAAATGACTACCCCTAATGCCCAACATTGAATCTTTTGTAAACCTTTTGAGCTTTGTAAATTGTCTTGTGACCCTTAAGCTTGTAAAATAAAAGTTTACCTTGCCCCAAATCCTAGAAGAAGAGAATAAGAAATATGTTAAGGAGGGTGTGAGTTGGGACTAGAGATGGAAAAATACCCACGTTTGTAGGTAAAATCCGTTGCAGATAGTTGGTAACTACAATTAACTGGTACCCGTGGGTAGTAGATAATTGGTTTAATGTCTTCAAAGGTCCCTATTTTGGTCTGAAATCTTAAATAGGTCCCTTTTCTTTTTTTCATCTCAATTTTTTTGTAAAATTGTCGCAATTAAAGGTCTGCTGTCAAATTGGACAAACGACCGTTTAAGTGTTGGTTACGTGGCATGGTAAGAGTTGACATTAATGAGACGTGACATTAAACCTGTTTCTTTTTATTCTTTTTTTTTTAAAAAAGAAAAAAAATTTCAGGTGAGCTGTTGACTCATTAAGTCTTCTTCTTCTAAGCCAAGGCAAAACCTAGGGAGTCAAATATGCTTTCGGACATGAGCACCTTCCCCACATCGTGGCAGACTTTCCACCTGGCTAGAAGTGTCGTCGGTGATGCCGATTGTTATCGAACCTCATCGACCACTACACGCTCCCTCTTCTCTTCTTCCAGCCTTGGGTCACACCGTTGTGTGTTTCACGGTCCGTTAGAGCCGTCGGCCACCATCATCCAAATCAGAAGCACCACCGCCATTCGCGGGGTTCAGTCTTTTCGCATTCCCCTTTGTGTGTGATAGAGGAGTTCAGCCACCCCTTCCTCAAAACGGATAATCACTATATGATGAACGAACTCCCTGATCCCCTTGAAGTCTTCTTTGTTGTTCTCTTCCTATGATGTAAAATTTGGGAATTTTTATTTAGAATCTGCTATAAAAACGGTAAGAGTAAAATTGATTTGTGGTGGAATTTTGAGAATGATGAATCTAGAAATATGGGGAAGGGAACATGATGATGAGAACGAACTGATGGTGGGAGAGGTGCGAGCTCTATGATTTGTGTTTGTAATGGATGATAATTGAAGATGTTTGAGAAAGAAAGACCAGAGATGATGAAAATGGGTTCCAGTAATTGAAATTGGGCTTGAGGTCAGATTTTCAGATCCCCCCTCTTAAGTCGAAGTTCCCCCTCGTTTGTATCATTCAGGTACTGCAACAGGATGAAGATTCAATCGAACAAAGAACGCGATTTTCCCCTTCAAACGAACCCTAATAATAAGAACCCTCAATATTTTTCCCCAATCTCAGTTGCATATCTCAATTAAAGGGGGCTGCCCTTAAATTTTTTCATTTTCACCCCTTTGCCTTTCCCTCAATCTGATTTCACCTCTCCCCATACAATTTTTTGATAAAAAACTCAATTTTAATGTCACGTTTGATTACTCATTCAACTGACCATGCCACGTTACCAAAACTTAAACGACCATTTGTTGAATTAAACGACAGGCCTCTAATTGAATCAATTTTACAATAAAAGGGACCCAATTGATACTCCGAAAAGAAAAGGAACCTATTTAAGATTTCGAAACAAAATAGGGACCTTTAAAGACATTAAACCTAGATAATTTAGTACTCGCTCATTAATGAGTCAGGTTCGGGTATCATACTATCCATACCTGCGGGTATCAACTACCTGTTAAGGAAATGAAATTACATTTTTATCCTTATTAGGTTTAAGTTGCAATTGAAGTTTTATCCAAAGATGTATTTTTTGCTAGTAATATTTTAGAAAACACACTGAATCGATTAAAGTTATTTCAAAAAATAGAAATAAAAAATTACATTATTTTAATATTTACATATAAATGTCATAGTTACTTATGAGATTCATATAGACCCTTGTGCTTCTCCGTCAAACTCATTCATTATATGATATAGAAACTAGGGAGATGGAATAGATCATTGTGCTTCCACATCAAACTCTTTCATTAAATGATATAGGAATTGAAAAAGTCACATGTTCATATATCTCATGCCTACATATAGTTGTGACCTTTGCATTATGTTTTCATATTTATTTTCTCCTTTAAAATTCTACCCTTTCGTCCTTAAAACTTGTTTTGCTTTTTTGTGAGATTATTGTCACTTAAATAATTATTTTAAGACTTAATTATAGTTTTGCTCTTTTCTATTATCTTCATTTCTTACAATTTAATTTGGGCCTCAGTTAAAAACTCATAAAATATTTTTTTTAAATACTTGCTGGTATCTAACGAGTATCCGCAAGTTGAAAAAAATTCGCTAGGTTTTTTTTATTCGAGTATCTAGTGGGTAATGAGACAGATAACATGTACAATTTTTCATGCGAGTCAAGTAATAGGTAGACACTATCTGTGTGTCATCCCTAGTTGAAACTAAGTTTGGGGGAAAACAAAAATGTTTGAGAGAATAAAAGTGATTTAATTGGGAATCATTCATATAAAAAAAGAAAGAGAAAAACAAGATAAAAAGGTTCCATGGGTTAAGTTATAAGAGGAATATGGGGTTAGGTTATATGTACATATGGTAAAAGATGATGATGAATGGCTTATCCATATTCTTATTCTCCTCTTCTCAAGTGGTATATTTGATTCCATGAAAAACCATGTTTCTTCTAGCCAAGCCAAGTTACAACCTTTGAAAGACCTTTTGATCTAAATCAAGATGTGTGAAGTGTATGAATGAGATGATATGAAAAAGTTGATGGAGTAGTTTAAGACATGTTGAGTTTGAGTTGTATTTGATAAACAATTTTGTGTTGAGGGAAACACTGACTTTATGTGAGCTTTAATGATTCTTTTCTTTGGTAGTCACATTTTATTCTGGGTTTAAGGAATTGTTTGATAGAAGTGCCATGCCATATCTGAACTCTTGGAAATGCAAGTGCAATTCTCGATTTTATGACCATGATAGTGCGTTTGAATATCTTTTGCTCCTGTATTTTGTTTTTCCAGGCTAGCCTTACCTTTCCTTGTTGTTTTTGGCAGGGGGACGTGAAAAAGTTTAAGTTTGGAGGAGATGATAAGTGTAATAATTACCTATTATTCACACTTATTAGAACTCCTCATTTGTGTTTATATCATACTTTTTGTGTTGATTTCCATGAAAAGATGCAATACTTGTACATAGTTTTTATAGATAGACATAATTATTTGTTTTTGGTTTATTTTGTAGAAAAATGGAAGATTGGAGAAGATTAAAGAGATGTTGTCGAAAGCCACTCGCCCAGCGAGTCATCAACACTTGCCTAGCGAGACTTTGGCAACACTAATGTAACCAAGAAGCCCAACGAGTAGAACAAACCAATGTGTTAGAAAAGCTACCCCTTGCTCAGCGAGAGGATTCTAGCCCAACGAGAAAGCACTTTTTAGTGAATGGTTTAAATGTCGAGAGTTGAAGAAAAAGAGTTTTTTGGACATGGAAGCAAACCTTAAGCTTAAGACATGGGTTGAGGCATTTCTAGGCTCTCATCCATCCCCCTTGACCAAGGAAGCTTCTAATCTTTTTCAAGTGAACGTCCTTTGTCTTTCTAGAGCTCTCTACTTTAACTATAAAAGGAGAAGCTTCTCCTTTTGTATTTTCTTAGAACTTGAATTATATTAGTGAAATTTTGCCAAAATTGCAAGACTCACTTTTCTAAGTTCGCTTGGAGTTGTTTCTTTTCTAGACTCTTTCTACCTTTTTCCTTCAAGGTTAGCCTAACCTCCTTCTAGGATGCATCAATTACCCATTCATCAAGACACTTCATCTCATCTTCTTCATGCTTCCACGCCATCATCAACTTCATTAAGGGATCTTCATCAACTTTGTTGAAGGAGCTTCCATAATTGTCTTTAGGTATTTCTTTTATATGCATAACCTTTACTCTTAAGCTTTATTTTCTTGATTGTCTTATTCAACACTCTCAATTTTGTCTCACCATAGCTCATTTTGAAGAGTTTTTGTTCATTTTGACCTTTATTTCTATTCTACTTAGATTTCTAGCTCTCGAATTTGGTTTGATTTTTGGTGTAGGAACTTCTTTGAAGAAAACCGAACCTAGAGATAACATCTTAGAAGATTGGAGACCTCTTTGGACCATGAAGCCTTAAGGAGGAGACAAGAAGAGGAGTGAAACACTTTGGAGAGGAACAAGCATCATTTATTTACATTTTTTAAGTTGTAAAATTGTCTTGTTTTTGGACTTGTAACTCACGGTCTTGTTAGGTGTCTCAGAGGAGTCTTTGGTGCTCAATCTCATCTCCTAACAAGAACCTGTAAACCATATTTGAAAACATTTTTAGTTAGTAAAGATATAAAGGTTCCAAAAGACCTTCTAATTTTACCATTAGGCCACATGGTCTAGTTTAATTGTTTATAGTTTATTGTGTGTCCACTTTTACATCAAACCTAATTTCATTTAAGAAGTTTGATGCATGGTTTGAAATAAACTTTGACTAGAAAATGTTTAGATTTTAAGTAATTCTTACTGATTCTCATCATTCATATCTTGGGAGTGAACTTGAAATCTTTTCCCCTCCTGAAATCTTTTAAGAATTTTTTTTTTAAATACAAGTTTGTTTTTGCATTGCATATTTTTTTTTTCCAAAAAAGCTTAAGAATATCTAAGGTAACTTCTTACCAAATTGAATATTTGGCCAAAATTCTAAAATCACTTAAAATTTGACAAAAACAATAATCTATTTTGAAAGAAAAAGAGTTGAAAGAGTTAAAAAAATCAATATCTTGTCATCTTAAAAAGAGAACTTAAAATTCTTAACCAAAAAATAAATAAAAAAAGATATAAGAAAAAAAAGTAGAAACAGAGGATCAAATAATTCTTAAAATATTTTTTTTAGAAAGGCTCAAATTTATAATAGAAAAATGAATTATTTGTTATTATTATATTATGTTAGATATATGACTGATGGCACAGAAGGCAAAATCATGTGTTTATTCTGACATGGAGAAGTAACATGTACAGTTATCAATTTATTAATTTGTACAACCCTTCTTCACTTCTGAAAACATCTTTGTCATCATTGCACAGACCAAGTTTCACTGAAGCCTCTTCTACAAATAAGAAAACTCACTGAAGGAATTTGCATTTATTCAAAGTGCTCCCAGTTTTTAGTAATCACAGTTGATGTTGGAAATGAAGTTGGTGACTTCAAGCTTCCAACTCCTGATTCAAATGCCTCCCAAATTACTGGTACTGCATTCATGTTACCACCATTGCTAAATGCACCACAATTTCTTGCCTTCAGGTTGTCAACTGTGTCCACATAACGTTGTACACGACGAACCTGTGTTCAAACAAAAACTTATGTGTCAGATTTCACTATCAACTTGGAGTCTGCATAAAGTGAGAAAGTGATGGGAACTATCCAAAAACTCACCTACTTAACATAGTCTAATTCTCGTATCAAAGGACACAACATATATAAATTAAGCTCATATGACGATAATGATAATAATTTAATACTAGAATTGCTGCAAATAAAGTATTAACCTCAAATCTTCTCTGTACTTTGGCTTCTCCATCGGCAGCAATGGAATCCAGTTTAAGCAATTGGAGCATTAGCAGTTCTGTCAAGATTGAGAATTCTTTGTCTTGAATCTTAGTACCACCAAAAACAGTTGTCTCCAAAGCAACCACCTAAAAACCATCAAACATTGCTACCATTATTTTCAAAATTCCAATGAAGTTATTCTGTTTTCATGACAAGGAAAAGCACCTTCTTATGTAGCTTGTCAACTTCTGTTCTGACAGTGGAGATGGCTTCCCATGCCTTCAAAATATCTTCACTCTTCTGCATCTCCTCGAGCTTCTTCTCTTTGCTGGCTGGATCCTCAAGCAATACAACCTTAGACATGTCTTTCAGCCCCACCATATGCAAGCATTCCTCATCCTCCTTCTCTTTCCCTCTAAATAGTAGCCTTTGCTCCTTAGGCTCAAGACCAGTCTCGGTTGCAAGCACCCCTTTTAGATGCCCTTCCATTCGGACAAAACAGAACACTCACTCATCAATCTCAGAATCTAGCTACTTATAATTCTAACAACATGCCTGCTCTGAATTCTAACAACCTTTTTCAACATAACGATAAAGTTACTCTCGCCAAAACGTATGCTTTCGGCAAAGTCAATGTCAAACAAAGATTAAACATAAAAGGGAAGAAGGGGATTGATGGGTTAATATTGTCAGGACCTGAAGGACTGATTCCAACATCTCCTAAAGCCAAAGAGAAATTTCCCACTTGGTACTTCTTATGAGATAAAATAAAACCCATGTAAAAAACAAAAAAAAAAAAGTGATCTTTTGGATGATTTCAAAACAGGTTATAAATTATGAATTGTAATGAACGTTACCCTTTTGATGCCAGGATCCAAGGTGTGTAAATTAGGAAACAGTAGGAAATAAGTTCCCCCAAATGAAAACAATCCTATGCTTACCAAAAGTGGATTGTGCAGGAACAGTGAGCTCATGGTGATAGGAACCATGAGAGACCTTGATTTTGATCATGGGACTAGAAGAGGAGTCAAGGGATTGTCTCTTCTGAACAAGCATGCCACCAGGTCTGAGCTCCCAATCTATGCTTCCCTTAACCCCATCATTAGCTTCACCTTTTGAAGATGATCTTTTCATTGGAAACAGTAAAATTGGTAAAATATAGCAATAGGATGATAAAGAGAGAAGAAGGTGGAGCTAACTGAGAGAAGCAAGAGAAGAATCAGAAGAAGAAAAGAAGTCACTGGAGTAAGCAAACAAAAGGGGTTTCGGACAGGGACCCCTCAACTGTCTTTTGCAAAAACAACACTTGCTCAGTTACAAGAAAGTAGACTTGGTACAAAACTATACCGTACACACACTGTTAACACATGCAAAATCATTTCAACGTATGTAGCATATTGATTAGAATCATTACCCTTTTTTTCTCTTTGAATCATAGCTTTGGGGGTGTTCACATTGGACCTGACACAGACATTGAATGAACAAGACATGCTTCCAACTCAACACTTATGAAAACTGTAAGTTTTAGTACGATAACATGCCAAACTTTTTTTACTAAGCCTGTTTAACACCAATGTTCTGTTCAATTCAACCACTGTGGAAACATTATTGCTACACGCCAATTTGCCTGTGCGGGTTGACCCATACTATGGAACCACGTCATGCACATGCAGAGATGTACTCGTAGAGGAATTAACGTCACCCAACATTTTTAATTTTAATTATGTCTTTCTTATGACACATTCTCACTGAGTTCTCTTCATAACTGTTCTGATATAATCAAAAGACTGATGAAAAGAATAGTAAACAATATTTTATAAATACGTTACGTAATAAAGACAAAATTATTTAATTTAAATGATTGGATTGAACTCGAACGAAAGATACATCAATGCACACAGTTTCTTTTATATAAATATGAATTCTCTACTTTTAGGAGGAAGCATGAATTCTCAAGAATCCAACAGTCGTACTGTAGTAATGAGTTTACCCGAAAGACTCTTAATAATTTTAAAAGTTAATAAAAATTTAAAGATATAATATTAAGATATAATATGGGGTTAATTATAAAATTCTTTAACTTGTACGAAAAATTGAATTTGATCTACGTTTTTTAATTATTTTTGTTTTTAAACTTTATTAATAAATGGATTTAGTTATCTTAATCTAATGTTAAAGATTTATTAATGTATTAAACAATTTTGTCACCTATATATCTATGTCTGTGTGTTGATACGTGACAACGGAATTTACAACGTCAATATATATGTAATGTTGTTTTGTTTCGATAATTAAATATATCATTAATAAAGTTTGGAAATAAAAATGATTGAAATCAGGAATGAAATCCAATTTCACAAATATTAAAAAATTAAAAACAATTTAATCCTTTAAAATTTTAAAATATATATATTAAAAATTTGTAACAAATAATTTATTGTTTATAAGAACATAGAATAAAAATAAAAATATAAGTATTTAAAATTTTATTTTATTTCTTGTAATTTCATATGTTTTTTAACTTATTTTTTACTTTTTTTATATCATAATATAATTTAAATATTTTTACTGCATTTAATTGTATATAATATTAATATTAATATAAAAAACTTATTTTATAATTAACTAACCAAAATATATGTAGGATCCTATTTTACAATTGATTGATTGAAACATATGCGTTCTCTTATTCACGTATGTCTTATTGAATAGAACATTCTTATTCAAAAAGATATTAATTGTTAGAAAATATAAACATGAGAGAAGAAGAAAAAGGTAGAAGAGAGAATAAGAGAGAGTGGAAACTAATTTTCTATGTTATTACTAAGAGGAAGAGTCTTGTTCATACATTCAAAATGTGACCAAAAGAATAAAACTCAAAAATTACAAATAGTTAAATATAATAAAGAGTAATCAATCAAGTAATGGTAATGAATCAAAACATTGATAGAAAAATAAAAGTAATAGAGAATACTCAAACTAAAATCTTGTTCGAGAAAAGAATCATGTATGAGCAAACATGTCAACAACAATCAGGCACATAGATCCAGATCAACAGAAGCAGCAGAGTATATAGTTTATTAGAAAAGACAATTTAACAATTCTTAGACACCCAATTCTTCAACAATTAGAGTTACTGTTACTAAAAGTATGCAAAGAAATAATAAGAATTATTGTTGTGTGAGAGCAGAGCAATTGCTTTTAAAATTCTTACAGAACTATAAATATATTCAAATTGAGAGTTTGCGTACTGATAGTGATTTTGCCTAATATTATTGTTTCAAAATGCACACCATTTATATATAAAAGACGATCATAATGTTTATAAATGCTTTTAAGAACATTTTTTAACAAGTTTTTGGATGCATTAAAGGAAAGGTTTTGATTATTTGAGAGACTCTGTTCAACAAAAGTGAGTTTGATAGTAGCTACCTCACCCATTTGATTTTTTATTAAGAGGCAATTACTAAAAATAATGTGAACATGATGAAGATCCAGTGTGATGTCAACCATAAGATTGTCATAAATACTAGGTTGAATTCATGATGAGGAATATGCTATAACTGCCAAGGTCTATGAACCTAAGATGGAAGGTGGAGCATCATACTCAGTATAGAGGATGTTTTATGGTCTCTACAGAAAGATAGTTCCATTTTTTAAATATAGTTATTGTTGTTTCATAAGTCACAGCAGAGCATATCATATATAATTCTCAAAGGATGAATATGACAGTGAAAGCCCAGTAAATGGTCTAAGACAGCCTTATTAAAGCCACTGACGGTGAAGTTGGAGAAGTACCAAAAATATGGATGAAATAATCCCCCAATCTGGTGCCCTTCAAATAGTAATGGAGACAACACCGCCTCCTTCGCTTCGATGAAACGCAACAGCACCGCCTGCTCCATTCACATACAGGAATTCACCAGCGCCGGAATCCTCTCATTCACGATTTACCAAACATCAACAACAAAAAAACCAATAGATTAATCAATCACTCCTTCGCTTCGATGAAACGCAAGAAGGTGAACCAGAACGATAGAAGGAGAGGTAATTAACCTAGTTTATGGAACCGAACTCGACGACTTTGTCAAGCTACGATTGTGGGATCCAAGTCAACTTTTTTCTTGATCTTTCTTCTAACTCCAAGTTTGGGTTAAAGTTGTTATTTTACTATATATGCATTGAACCGAAGACGTCAAAAGTAAATAAGAAGGGTTAAATATGTTTTTAGTCCCTAAACTATTGGTCGTTTCTGGTTTTCGTCCCTATTTCAAAGTAAAGTACAATTTGGTCCTCATTCTTTTCGAAACGTTTGTTTTAGTCCTTGGAACTTTGGTTTTAGTTCTCATTTTGTTGCTAAATGAGGACGAACTTTTTAAACGGTGTTAGTTTTTGAGGACTAAAACGAGCGTTTTTGAAAAGAATGAGGACCAAATTGTACCTTACTTTGAAAGAGGGACGAAAACCAGAAACGGCCAATAGTTTAGGGACTAAAAACATATTTAACCCTAAATAAGAATTGGATAATACTAATAATAAATGTATATTAAATATAATCAATTTATCCTAATACTTCAAACTTATGATTATAGATTTCATAATGAGTTTCAAATTAACATCAACCTAATTACGATCCAATGAATAGGTTTAGCATAATTATTTTTAGCATTAACCTTCGCTTAAGGTCAACCGCTATATTTTCTGGGTGTTTCAGACTCGCATAATTGTCTGGTCTTGAGCTGACTGGTCGATCATACTATAGACAAGCCCCAAACCTAAGCATGTCTTAGTATGCGAAAGGGTTTTTAGTTGGAGAAGGTTTCGCGTGTTTTGGAGAGAAAGAGAGATTTTTGTGTAACTGATCGGTCTACTACACTTAATTATGTTAGGAGTTTCTTCCTAATCGTGCTAGTTGATGGAAGTTATAACTGATGGGAGTGGAACACATGACTTTTCAGAATTCGTGAGTATGTTGAATTGAAAGGTCGTGAACTGTGTGGATTGTCAGATCTTGTTTATTTCAACGGTCGCGTTTCGTTTATTTAAGCGCCCATTTTGGCTATAAATAAGGGATAAGGTCAATGTCATTTTCACCATTGTCATCTACATTCCTTCCATAACCTAACTCCTATTCTTCCTTTTATCTAAGGTAATAATGTAGACCGTTGTGTTGTCTTCGTTTGAGGAGTCTGTGGGGAGAGGAGGTTGGGGGTATGCTGATAGCGAAGACTTGGCTTGCCAGTTATATGAGGCCAAAAAGTCATGCGTCACATACGATGAGGGTAAGAAGAAGGCAATTACCTCCCTTACGGATGCCCAAACAGCTATCCAACTTCAACGAAGGAACGATGACCTAAAGATGTAGCTCCAAAGCACAACTAACAACTATAATGAGTTGTTGACCAACGTGAAAGCTTGGTGAAGATGAAGGATGACTTGGTGAAAGAAAAAGAAGATCCTAGCAAAGTGATATTTGTCTAACACACCAACGACTTCAACAAAGTTATTACCCAAGTGACGCTCTTCTTCGATATCTTGGATAATTATGAAAGATTTAATGTGATGAAACGGGTATTGATGGTCAACTGATTAACCTAAATCCTCCTACTAAGGTTGAGGCTGAGCAACCAGCTGAGCAGGAGGAACCCCACGTGTTGAGGTTCACGATCACGTTGAAGTTGTCAAGGAATAGGAGGATGAAGGTTTCGTGGGTGAGGAGGAATGAGCATTCTCCTAGGGTGTATAAGGGTTAGAACATCTTTTGTTTTCTTTTCTTAACATTGGTGATGGTCGTTCACCAAACAAGGCTTTTGGGTTAGGCCGCCTTCTTGGGGTTCGACCCTATTTTGTACATGCCCCCACATACATTAATGAAATTGGAATCTCACTTATTCATTTATTTTCCTTTATTTGGTCGTTGTTTATCGCTCGATTTGTTTGCTCCCTCACTTATAACTTGGCATGAATTTTCCTTATTTACTTATTGACTTGGTGGATTATTACATTACTCAGTATGTTGCCCATTGAGCTTATGCAACTTAACTTATCCTAAAATTTTAAGTTAATTTGCACTGATCGATATCCTAAACGTAGTGATTCGTTAGGAGAATCTTGTGTGTCTTATCTTATTGGAGATTGATCGAGTGTGTTCCTTATTAGAAGCGTTCTCTAGATCTACGCTTTACAAGTCAGTGAGAATTCATGAAGAACTTTATTAATCAATCGGTGGGTACTTGGAGTTTACTTAGAACATTCCCCAGACTCCGGCTTGGCGATACAACTAGAGTTCATGGAGAACGTTCCTCGTCGATTGGTGGGCACTGGGAGTTCACTTAGAATGTTCCTTAGACTCTTACTTAACGATACGATGAGAGTTCACGGAAAACGTTCCCTGTCGATCAGTTAGTAATGTGGGTTCACTTAAAATGTTCCCCAAACTCATACTTGGCGATACAACGAGAGTTCAGAAAGAGCGTTCCTAGCCAATCGGTAGGCATTGAGAGTTCACTTAGAACGTTTTCTAGACTATGGCTTGGCGATACGAGAGTTCATGAAGAAAGTTCCTCGCTAATTGGTGAGTACTGGAAGTTCACTTAGAATGTTTCTCAGACTCTTGTTTAGCGGTACAACAATAATTTTTTTTTGTTATTACTAAGATGAAAATCCATATTGTATTATATGTGGTCAAAAACCCTTTGGCTAAATAAACTACAACCCTAAGATGATTGTCTAACCAAACACCAACACGATATCAAGGGTTTAATACTAGGTGCCTTGTGGTTAGTAGAGTTCACATGTCTAATACTACATACTCTTTAAAGGATAAGTTATCTACTAGATACCAAGGACTGTATTCTCAAAGGAGTAAGCTCAATGTTACATAGCGAACACCTATAATCGAATACCGAGTACTATGCTTCCAAAATCGAAGACTAGGTACTAATGAGTCCATAATTGAGACCCATCCAAGTGAAGGTTCATGGTCAACAAAATACCTCTATAAATATTATTTTAATCATGTTTTGACTTTACTTTTGCAGAAATCCAACTTTAACTATAATCTCTTATAAAGTACTAAATAGCTTATAAAGTGAAAGAAAACTTTACACAATACTTTTAACTGTATAATTTCAATTGACATTAACCGTTGAAACTGAATTCACTATCATAAGTAATAATTATTATCAAATCAATCAATTATATAAATAATTATAACATAGATGGATAATCATTCATTCATAACCTTAATAACTTTTAACAGTAAAGAATGTATTGTTTTAACATTTTGTCTCAGTATTTTATTACAGCTATATGTTAAACAACGTATTAGTTTTATAACAAATACTTGTGTCTCATTTGGTTGCAGTTAAAAGTAAATAATGTTTCTACACAAGGAGATGATGATAATATGAAAGTTTATCTACATTTTAATTATCCATCTATTAATTTTAACTTTAGTAAATAGAACCAATTATTACTTGAACTTTACTTTTCACACAGGAATGAATTGGGCTAATCCCAAATTTTCGGGTGTTACTTCCTCCACCACCACAACTTGCTTCCTCCACCACCCCATTCCCCTTTTATCCTTTTCTTTATTTTTTCATTCCTATTTTACTCTTATTAAAATTTTAGGGTTAATTATTTAAAATCTCACATGGACATTCATTCTCTTTATCATTCTTTCCTCTTTCTCTTTATTATTTTTTTCAGGTTGTCTCTTACGTTCCACTATCCTTGGGTTGTCTCTCATGTTCCACTTCTTCTTCTCTTTTATAGAATTGTGACATGAGAGTGTGGTGGACTTTGTGTTTAGTAAGATTGAAAGTGGGGAAAGCAATTCATCTTCAGCTGTGAGTGTGGTGGTGCTTCAAGGTGCTGGTTCAGAAGCGTGAGAGTTTCAGAGGCGTGAAGGTGTGTAATAAAACCCTAAAATATAAACCGTATAATCTTTAAACGGATGTGAGCATCCGTCAATGGATGTCAACATCCGTTTAAAGATTACGGTTTATATTTTACAGTTTTTTTATATTAATTTTGAAGATATTTAAATAATATAATTTATATTTTTTGATATATTATTTATATTTACACCGCCCCTACCGCTGAAGGAGGAAGAAAACTGATATGGAGGAAAAATGGAAGATGAGAAACGGATATGATGGAGTTTGGGTGAGAATCTGAGAAGGTTGGGAGGTGGGTGAGAAGGGATAGAAAGATAGATTTTAGGGTTAAAGTAAATAATTAGGATTAAAAAGTATAAAGGTTATTTTTGTAATTATAAAAGGTTAGTTTTGTAATTCAAAAAATATGTAATAGAATTGGGAAGGTGGAGGGAGAAAATGTGGTGGTGGAGGGAGTAACACCCCAAATTTTCCATATGTTGAAATGTGGGCCCAAATACCCAATAGGCGATCACGGAATGGATTTGGGCAATTGCTTCCTGCACCCCCATATAAAAACTTTCGCAAAATGCTTTCCATGAAAAGAGGGGTGATTGATTTCTGGAAAAAAAATTCCTAAATTGTTTATTACGTTCCAAAAAATAAATTCTGGAAGTCAAAGGGTGTAGAAAGAAAATCATAGGCATGGATTTGGTTAGAGAGTAGCTCCCTCCACCACCACGCATCACTCTCTCCACCTCTCCATTCCTTTTTTGTCCTCAATAATATTTAATTTCTATTTTTATTTTTCTACCCAACAACCAATCCCTTTCGTTAATGGTTTCACCACTGTATCAATGCACCTCCATAACAGTCCACTGATTCCGTTGAATGAAATTTCTTTGGATCTTTTTCTCCCTCCAATTTTTGTTTGCTGAAACTGTGGTGGTGTAGCATGGGGATATTGTGGTGTGTTTGGTTGGAGATAGCATTGATTCGTTGCAGTGCAAGAAGGTTTTTCAGTGATTAGAGGCAGTAGCAAAAAAGCTTTGGAGTGGTGCACGAAAAAGAAGGTGCATGGGTGGGAGAGCTTCGTCTGGTTGTTGAAGGCGGTCCGTGTTCTTCACAAGTTTTTTGAATATATAAGCCTATCACCGTAACGGATGTGGGTATTTGCTGGAGTCTTAAACGGATGTCAACATCCGTAGATGGATATTGACATCCGTTCAAGGCCAGATGGATATGCTACATCCGTTGAGGCCTGATCGATTATCTTCTTCCTTTGCACACACAAAAAACACACAGCGACCAAACATAGAAAATGCACAGGCAGCAACCAAACATACATCACACAACATATTCCAATACATTAAAATTAAAATGAAATATCTATCATGACCAACCTCTCTCGTGGACCAAAAAAAATGTACACAGTAGACGCACACATGAACACCATCATCGCATAACTAGGAGACCAAAATGGAAAAGAAAGAACGAATGAAATGGAAACTGCTATAGAGAAAAAGGGTTGGGAAGAAATGGATCTGGAGAAGAAAAAGGGTTTGGAACGGATCTGGAGAAGGAGAAAAGTTTGAAAGTGAGAGTTTGGGGAGGTGGGGCTGCGCCACTTTGAGTGAAAATAAGGTAGGCATTTAGGGTTTTGATAAAAAGGTAAAAAAGTAAAAGATTAAAATAAAATGGATAGTTTTGTAATTAAATTTTTTTTGAGAAGTGTAGGGAATTGTTGGGATGGTGGAAGGAGCAACTCTAATTTGGTTATGGAAATCACATTCCTTTTCCAATTGGAAGAAGTAGATTTAAGATTATTCAAGGGCTGAGATGAGTTCCATCAGCTATTTTATTTTTATTTAGTTTTTAAGATAAATTCCCATTTTTACATATTTATCCATGGACACATTTGTTGTGAGAGTGGGTTGTGTCAACCACATATGTGGTGGTGGAGAATGAATACGACACGAGGCTAAGGATGTACATTCACAACTTTTCTTAGTTCGTAAGATATTATCTTTTAGATCAATTATTCAATCTCAAATGCTTTAAGATCATATTTTTTCATACTTTCCTTTTTTTACCAAAACCTAATGTTAGATATCATTATGTTATTTCACATCCTCCTACATTGATATTTCAAAACAAATCTATTATTTATCAAAAAATTCAAATTAATACTAAAAGGTTAAACAGAATACTATTTCAAATTTTCTTTATTTATCAAACTCATATTAGTTAACTTATCAATAATAATTTTTTCCCTTAAAAATATGTAAAACTTTAAATTCAATATCTTTACAAAGAATTAAACATTTCTTCCATCTTCTTTTAAGAGTCTAAAAAACTATACATAAATAGTTCTAATAACATATAAAGATAATTTTGCAGGCCCAACAAACATAAAAACTATCAAAATATTCTTCTTTACTATCCCTACCACCACAAGCAACCAAACTTGAAGAACATTTTGTAAGATCATTATTATTCACTTTGATCCAATATATTTTTGACAATTCTCAAATCAATGAAATTAAGAAAGGATATAAGATCGAAACGGAATACCAACAAATTTTAACACCTTAAAATTATATATGTTATTATACATAGATTTAAATGAAAAAAATCAACCATCCTTAAAAATTCTAAAATAGATCAAATAACAAAAGATAAATTAAATATTTTCTCATTTAAAATATTGTTTCCCTCAGTTTAATATCAAGTTATAGCTAAAAATATTAATGTTTTTTAAGTTGATTTGTGGAGAGTTTTGTAGTAGTTAATGGATTTTATTGTTATTATTGAACTTAAATACAATGTAATAGATTATCTTAATTTCAGATATACATTTCAAATGCATTATACAATACATAAAAGAAATGTACACGGCTTGAAAATCTAAAAAAAAAAAAAACTATTTCTTGTTTTTTTAATCTTTAAATTTTTTAAGTAAAACTGATTTTTATTTTTATCATAAATTTTGTACTAATTTTATCTCATTATTTTATGAATGAATACATGACTATCGTGAATGTTAAAAAATTTATTATGTGACGAACTATATGTATATTATTTACTATTCAGTTTTTCTATTTCTAAAACAAACATTGTTCCATTTTAATTCATAATTGGTCACGTCATATCTTGTTTAATGTAATTGCTGTCAAATATATCATACATTTATTTATAAAATCTGAAATAAAATTGGTAAAAAAATTTTTATAGGAACCAAATCTAATTTCACTTAAAAGTTTAGGAGTAAAAATAGAATTAATTCAAAAATAAAATACATATATAAAAACATACTCTATAGCTACAAAATTCTACATATTTTAATAAATAAAAGAAAAGAAACATATTACTTTTAATGTGAATATAATAAAAGAAACCACGAACAAATAAAATTACCTAAGTTTATCAAATAACATCCAATTCACAAGCTCTTCCCCAGTAAGTTCTACTAATTATTTACACAAACAAAATAATCAATTATATAGAATTTTTTTGTATAAAATAAAATAATTAATTATGATTTAATATAATAAATATTTCTTTCAAATTAAAAATTATATATAAGTAAATAGAGATAGACTTTAAATCTATGCCTACTGAACTAGGGAGCTAATGCTTCTTGTAGGAACAAACTTTCTTAATCAGACTTCCTTGATAGGTGAGACTTCCTTGAAAGCACCTTCAATCTAAAAGAAGCTTTGATGTGTTCTTTGTTTTCATAAGAGATTCTTCATTTCTATTAGAAACAACAATAAAAAAAAGTAAGATTACTATATAATTAATTAACAAATAATAGAGTTAAACATCATATAAGAAAAAAACTTCTATACATCTAATGTTCAATTTTTTTTTTTATTAAAAGTGAAATTAATTCCTTATACAAACTAAATTGAAATCCTACTTTTATAATTTCTCCTTAATTAAAAACAACTCCATCCATAATAAGTCATACGATAATTCAATGTATAAACAATAGTAAAAATAATAGTTTCACAAACAACCACACATTATTAGTAAATTTAAACATCATAAACACATGCTTATATTCTAGATTTCTTAAAGATGCTCTTGATGAACAAAATAAGAGGTGTTTAATCAAAGAGATGTTTTCCAATAATCAATAAAGGTGGCAAAATCTTTACATGAAAAGAAAAAAAAAAGTTAAGGCACGCTAAGAATAATTGACAACAAACCAAAGCCTTACAAAATCATTTGCAATTCTGCTTTCTCAATGTTAGGAAAGATTCCAAGATGGGAATGACGAATGTCCTTGTTTTG
Source organism: Vigna umbellata (assembly GCF_029865625.1). Lineage (NCBI taxonomy): Eukaryota > Viridiplantae > Streptophyta > Magnoliopsida > Fabales > Fabaceae > Vigna > Vigna umbellata. The sequence goes on along the minus strand of NC_142165.1, from coordinate 3,546,738 downwards.
TTAACACTTCGCTATCAAATTCTAGCACAAAGTGAATTAGGCAATTGTCACAAAGCTTTACAAAATCATTTATATCTTTTGTGCTTCTCTTCTTCTATCCCTATGGTACAATATGATTATAGTTTTACATAAAATAAAATAGTCTTATTGTATAACTTTTATTGGATAAGATATTCATAATTATGTATGAAAAGTTTTTTATTAGTTTTATGATATTTTTATGCTACAAATTTCTTTTAATCACTATATGAATTCATTTATATAATCAAAGTATAATGTTTTCTTAAAAGTATGATATGTTTTGCGTTTTTAAATATTTAAAGATATAATATCAGATAAATAATAATACATTACCCAATATAAAAGGAAAATATAATAATTTAAAGTGAAATATACAAGTAAAACGATTCGTTTATAGGTATAAATTTAAAGTTCTTAAAAACTAAATCATAAATATTTCAAAAATATATTTTTATCAATAGAACTAAAATTTAGAAGAAACCATCCTATTAAATTTATATTTCATCATTTTATATGTATTAATTATTCCAATATATAATGCATTATATATTAATACGCCACCCTAATAGTTTCAACTATTAACTAAGAGATTTTAATTATTAACTAATTTTTTCATCTATTTATGTTAAACATAACATTAAACTTATAATTTATTATTAGTTAAAGTTTATTGAAAAATATGATTTTTTTTATTCTTAAACTTTATTTAATGTTTTTTGTTTAAAATGTTATAATTTAAAAACAAAAAAAACTGGGCAGTAATAAAAATTATTTTCATTTGACAATAAACAAGTTAACTAAAGAAGAAAAAATTTAAATAAATATTATTTTTTTAATATTTTTTTATGATGATTAACAACAAACATTTGGGAGTGAGTGTCTACTAGTTAAAAAATGCCTATAAAAAGATTTTTCCTAATAACTTGAAAAGGATAATTAAAACTAGGTGTAATAGAAATAATTAAGGAATACTTTAATTTTATATTAGTTTACTTCAATATTTCTTTACCTCTAATTCTATTTCACAAATTGGAAATGGTTTCGTTATGATTATAAGTATTTTCTATGTCATTTTTTATTTATTACAACAAATATACAAAGTCATCAATGATTATCTCAATTATCTTTCTTAACATAAAAGAATTAAACATATATATTTTTTCATTAAGTCAGTTTTAAATTTTCTAAATATTTTTTATTTGTTATTTTTATTAAACAAAAACATTGTTTAAGATATAAGGATAACTCTTAAAAAAAAAGATATATAAAGAAATGTTCCTTGTTGACAAATGGTTTCTCAAAGCGAAGGTTTGAAAAATATAATACAAGTAAATAATGTTGGTATTTTATGTAAGATTGTTAGTTTGTTTTACATGACAAATCTTTTATTTGTATGTTTTTAATAAAGCCGAATGTCAAAGTTATATCAAGAATTGATAGGCTTTTAACTTACAAGGATACAACACTTAATTTGTTAATTTTTAATAGTACCTTTATTTTTGAATATTTTTTTTCTTATACTAATAACATGATATTTAACATACAATTGTAGAAAGTTAGTTTGTTGTATTATAGTTTTTATTAGTATTAGTGAATCAACATGTTTTTTGACTTGTTAAAATCATATGATTCAAACTATGTATAAAACTCCATCTTGAGTCATGTTTTTTACTTTATTAATTTTTAAATAACATAGGAGTTGTATGGAAAAATAATTTCATGATTTGACATAGTCTAAGTTTCTTATTACTCAAAGGTCTTGTAATTTTTTCTTATGAACACACCTAAAACATTACTTCATTAAAACTAGACTTTGTTATGATGGAAATTATGTTATCTAGACTATTTTTATCTATAAAACTAAGTTGTCTCGTCATATGGTTAAGATAAAATTATTTAGATTAGATCACTTAACTTTATCAATATGTTCTTCTTCTATATGATAAATATTATTACTTTTGTGTAGTAATAAAACATGTATTTTGGAGATATTAGCCTACCAACAATCTTTTAGTATTTTTATTCTTATCTTCAATCTTCAATTTCACTGTATATGGTTTGTAAATATCCCATGTGATATGATTATTTGAACAACTAGCTATCATCAACTAAAGACCACTATATGACAAAAAGGTTGACTAAGAAGAAAGATGAATATTTTCTGAGAGGAAGGTTGCTTTTATATGAAAATGACACCAACTCCATCCCATAATTACTCAATCGTGAAATTAAAACTTAATAAAAAGATGCAAAGTTCTTTTGACAGAATAGAAGGTTAATCTGGTAATCTGTCCGTACAAGTTTAGGTAAAAGTGCATATTTGGCTAAAGTGGGCGTGTTTGATTTAATGTTGCTCAAACCTATTCATGTTGAAATATTGGTATATGTAATTTTAGATAAAAAAAAAATAGTTTTGTTTTACATTGAATTAAAATTTCCACACTAAATTATTCTAAAGGTATACTAAACTTTATTATTTTAACTTGTTTATAAAAATAAAGGGAAATTTTTTCTTAATTCCCGTACAATTTTTATTCAATGGCAAACCCACTTTTTAAAATACACACTTTTCTAATGAGTTTAATAAAATGATAAGCGATACTTTTTTTTTATTATCTAAAACTACCATATAGCATAAATTTTAAATATGAAATCATAAAATTAAAGATTAAAGTTTTAAAATATATAAAATAAAAAAGTTTTTTTTTTAAAAAAAAATTTGAATTGTTTAAATATTATATCATACTATCACTAAATTATAAATTATCTTATAAACATACAGAACTCTATATTTAAAAAAAATGATAGTTTTATATAAATATATATATATATATATATATATATATATATATATATATATATATATATATATAAAGTATATAATTAAATGTATTAACTAATGATAATTTTATGTGTGTAACTTTTATTATAACAATTCAAATTAACAAATATCATACTACCAATTCGATCATCATTAACCGTAAGTAGCATCATGAAATACGCATGTGTATAATAAATTTACCTACCTCTAAAAAGTATTTCAAAATTTTTCAAAAGAATAATACAAATATTACTTTCCCAAAGGTATAACATCCTAAATTTTTCATCCTAAAATTTAATTAACACAAATTACATAATCAAAATACAACTTTATTTTTGTTTTATTGGAAATCTCAATTAAATAATCATTGTTTTACAATTATAAACTTTCTTGACTCAAACATCTTCCAATATTGATCACTCTCCCTAGTGTTATGCATCTTTCTCAACATCCATACGATTATTTATTTTCGTGATAAGTCATGATCATAGTAGGTAAAACAATACCCACATAACATAATGATGAACTAACATAAAACAAGCAAAATCTCAATTTCTAAAATAACTCATATTGTGTTTAAAATCAATTGCATTCCGAGAAATTTTCAAACCACAAAACACACTATAATAATACATTGGCTCATAGATTTACCTTCCCAAAGAGATTTAGTCATCATCTAAATTAACTACTTTAGAGCCTAAGCCTCCACACATCAACACCAGTTCAAAAAGCTACCTATCTAGAGGGATTCAACCCTACTCCAAACCAACCACTCTAAGAACCTAATATTCACACTCAAACACACCTAAACATAGTTCAAAGAGTTTTCTGCACAAAGAGATTCAATCATCCTTTGACTTCGACACTCTAAAATCTCTCTACTTAGTCGAGTTACCTATCAAGAGGAATTCTCTCAAGGATAACTACTCGAAGAGTCCGTTCTGAACTAAGCATAAACAACACTCATAAAAGGGCCAAAGAGTATCATACTCATAACTCTTCATCAAAGTCCACACAAAACACATCATTCACATAACCATACCTCACATACATAGTCACATATACATTGGCAAACATGAATACAATAACATACAACAACCACGAAAAAACCTAACATCATCATATTCACACTTGTTCAACCAATTAAAAATGTTAATTGTGTTGGTATTAAATTGTAGTGTAATAAACAAACTGAATGCTATAAATGTGGATATTATGTAATGCAATAGATGACAATAATTATTCAAGCTGATATTGACTAAGGTTTGGGAATCACTAATTAATAGTTTAAGAATATTTATGTATTTTATGTAGTAATTGAAGTTATTAATATTTGCAATATTTCATCAATACTCAATCATTCTATTTTGAATCAATTAATTAGATTAGAAATACTTGGACTACTTATTTTATAGAGTTCTACAACATTGTACAGTTGTTTTTTTATTTTATTTTAAGCCCAATGACTTTAAATATTTCAATCTTTACCATTTCAATTATATTATTTTTTGATTTTGACTATAATAATGAGATGAGAAAACTAAAAATAAATAAATATTAAAAAAGTAACCAAATAGAAGATGTTTAAGTACAAGTTATATATAATCATAGACGATAGTTTCACACAAAACCGTAGTTTAACATAATACACATAGGCGACAAAGTCCCACATCGAATAAAATAAGAGATGGACATGAGTTTATATACACATAAGATACCTCCATTGGTAAGAGGCCTTTTGGAGTGGTACCAAAAACAAATCTGTGAGGACTTGACCCAAAGCGGACAATATCTTATCAGTGTGAGGTTTTTTAGTAAATAATTTTTATATTTCTTCCATCAAAATTTAAATCTTTAGTTGTCGGTCTAAATAAAAACTATTCATGATCTTCAATTGTTTTACTATCATAATTTTTTTTATATACATATAAAATATTATAAAGGTATTATGTATATAAATAAATGTAGTGCAAATACTGAAAGAGTATATACTAAAAGAATAATTTATATTATCTTTTTAGAAAAATGTATATTGATATATTTGGTAATATTTTCATTTTATTTTAAATTACTGAATGTTTTTTAAAAATATTATATTAAGTTCATAGTAAATATGACATTAGTTTGAATTTTTATAATTTAAATTCATATATTTTTTTCTTATAAAAAGTGTGTTGTATGTTTATAAAATGGTTTGGGTCGATTTTAAAATTATATTTAAAAAAATAAATTATTATACATCTAGAATCATCTAACTCAAGAGTAACAACTATGTTTAGTTAACTTTATTCAATGTAATAATATGTACTATTATGATATGATAAAAAATATTTAAAAAGTAGTTATATGTAGCGTGAAGTATCTTTATATAAAACTTATATGTATAGATTAACAATATTATATTTGTGTAGGTAAAATTTGATTAAAATATAAAAAATATTATTTTGATAGAATATATTTTCACGTGTATTTCCTCTAATTCAATTTCATAATTATTAATAATATGAAAATTAACAATATATACCAACAAAGGTATATGTATATCACTCGAGTAGTGTAGGCACTTTTTAAATAGTTTTGTTATGTGTTAAATTTCTTTGATTTGGTGGGAGAATATGAAAAAGAATAAAATAAATAAAAAATTATTCTAATATTATGTTTTCGATTTTCAACTCATAATAAATGTATAACATTTTTCTTTTCTTAAAAGAAAAACATACGCAAAAGTTATTACACAAACCTAACTAAATTATCTTGTTTAATAAACATAGATGTTATTTATATTTTTTTAGTACTTATTTTACTAAAATAGTAATTTGTATCTCCTAATTCTCACATTTCCAACACAAACTTTTAAATAATATATTATTTGCTTTTACGAAGTGACTTTTAGGTAGAAAAAGAAAAAGTTTTTTTTTTAATGTGGATTAAACTGAACTCAACTTATTTAACTTATAGGTTAAATGGGTTTAGTTAGGTTGATGATCAATTGACCCTAACCCACCAATAACAATTATTTACTAGATTTTTTACAATTTTTTCATAAGTGTTTAAATATTTATTATTTCTACAATTTGATTTTTTAAATACTAAAATATTGTTCAATAATATTTGAATAGTTTGAATGTTCAATTTTCTTTGTCAAATAAGTTGATATTTTAATTTTTAACTACTTTTTATAATAATGTTTGGTGAAATGGGTGAATAATTTGATTAGTGATGTGAAAAAAGGGCTTAAATATTATTTTGGTCCCTGTTTTCGTGACATTTGTTCAATGTAGTTCTCTTTTCTTTTCGCGTTCAATAAGGTTCTAGTTCTAATCAATTTTGATTAATTTGATCCTTTTTTAATAAATAGTTAATAACATGTGAACAATGTATGTGACGTGTCAATTCTTGACATTTTTTAAAATCTTTAAAATCTTATTTATTTATTTTTTAATTTTAAAAAATTGTTCACGTATCAAGTTAGCATTGTTAGAAGAAAAGAAAGGATGAAAATTGTGTATCTTATTCCATAATAAGGAGAGAGTACAATTGATATATATATATATATATATATATATATATATATATATATATATATATATATATATATATATATATATATATATGCTTAAAACAATATAAAAACGGAATATAAATATAAAAACAGAATATAAATATATGAACATAAATGCACATATATGAAAGGAAAATAAATTAAATCCAATATCTCCCTCAAGTTGCAGCATATATATCCTTAATGCTCAGCTTGGACAACAAAGGTTGAAATTGTGCTGGATGCAAAGCTTTAGTATGAATGTCTCCAAGTTGGGCTGAAGTAGAAATGAGCAGGAGCTTAATTACACCAGCTTGAACTTTATCCCTTATGAGATGACAATCAATTTCAATATGCTTTATCCTTTCATGCATGGTTGGATTCTGTGCAATTTGTATAGCAGATTGATTGTCACAAAACAGAGGAACTGGTTGTGGTAGAGGCTGTTTCAAATCATGGAGCAAATACAGAAGTCATTGAATTTCACATGTTGTGGAAGCTAAGGCTCTATATTCTACTTCCGTTGATGATCTAGATATAGTACCTTGCTTCTTGGATTTCCAGCTGATTAAGGATGCACCATAGAACACATTAAAATCAGTCACAGACCTTCTAGTGTCAGGGCAAGCAACCCAATCAGAATCACTAAAAGCCTTGAGAGCATGTTCTGTGTTGGAGTGAAAGAATAACCCTTGTCCTGGATTGTTCTTGATATATCTCAGGATCCTTATTGCTGCTGCATAGTGTTCTTCCAAAGGATTGGAAAGAAATTGACTGAGAGTACTAACAGCAAAACATAAATTTGGTCTCGTGTTGGTTAGATATAATAACCTGCCAAGAAATCTTCTATAGGCATGCACATCTGAATAGGGTTTCCCTTCTGTCTTGGAGAATCTGTATGGGAGTAGAAACAGGTTGACATCCCAACAATCCTGCATCTTCTAGTAACTCTAGAGCATATTTCCTTTGTGACAAATTAATGCCGTGTTGAGATCTTGCAATTTCTAAGCCCAGAAAATACTTGAGTTGGCATAGGTCTTTAATCTTGAACTTTGCATTCAATAGAGCCTTCACAGTTTGGATTTCCTAGATGTCATCACCTGCCAAGACTATATCATCTACATAAACAAGTAAGATGGTGATATGAGCAGAATCACTTTTGATTGTATGTAGCCCAAAGAAAGTAAAGTAGTTGTCAACTTGTAATTCCATTGTCTAGAGACCTGCTTGAGTCCATATAAAGACTTCAACAACTTGCAAACTTGCCCTGGTTTTTCTGTTTTTGTAGCTAAGAGGAAGAGACATGTATACTTCTTTATCTAGATCCCCATGTGAAAAAGCATTATTTACATCTAGTTGATGTAAATACCAATGTTTAGAAGGTGCTAAAGCCAGAACCAATCTTATTGTTGTGAGTTTCACAACAGGTGAAAAAGTCTCAAAGTAATCTAAACCTTGTTCTTGTGTGTAGCCTTTGGCTACTAACCTTGCCTTGTATCGTTCAATACTTCCATCAGCATGCCTCTTTATTTTGTATACCCATTTACATCCGATAGGTTGCTTTCCATAAGGTAGATCAGTCAGAACCCAAGTTTTGGTATTTTCTAAAGTTGCAATTTCTTGATGCATGGCATTTCTCCAACAATCATGTTTGATGGCTTGGTTATAGGTTTTAGGTTCACTAACTTGGGAAAGATTAAGGACATATGATTTATGAAGATATGATAATGCATCATACGAGAGATATGAAGAGATAGGATATAAGGTACCTGTGGATGACTGAGTGGCGGAAGAAGTAGATAACATGTTGCAATGATAGTCCTGCAGATAAGATGGTTTATGTTTTGGCCTGGTTGATTTCCTTTGTGGAGTATCAGTGGCAGGTTCAACAGAAACAGGTTGAGAAGGAGGAGATGTAGGTGGTAAAGAGGGTTGATTAGTAACTTCTGAGAAAAGAGGTGATGTAGAGGAAATGATTTTGGTGACAGAATCCAAGGAATTTTATGTATCAATAGGTAAGTGCTTGTCACTAGTAAGAAAAGGAAATATGTTTTCATAAAATACTACATTCCTTGATAAAAAAATTTCCCTTGAGTTGAAATCTAACCAAAGGTAGCCTTTCACTCCGGTTTTAAAACCAAGTAAAACACATTTTCTTGCACGAGGTTGAAATTTTGTTCTATGACCTTGAAGAGTTGAAGCATAGCAAAGTGAGCCAAAAACTCGTAAGTAAGTAATGTCAGGTTTAACATTGTGTAACAATTGAGATGGAAAAAAATATGTCAAAACTTTGGAAGGTAAATGATTAATGAGTTGCACAGCATAACGAACAGCAAAAAACCAGAAAGTTATGAGCAAATGGGATTGAAACATTAAAGATCTAGAAACATTGAGAATGTGTTGATGTTTTCTCTCAATAACTCCATTTTGTTGAGGTGTTTCAACACAAGATGTTGTATCCCTTTTTTCTATAAAAATTTGTCATTGCAAACTCATTACCATTATCTGATCTAATAGCTTTTACATCAATGCCAAATTGTGTTTTTATATAAGAAACAAAGCCAATAAGTTGTGATCTTGTATCTAACTTACTTTCCATCAATTTAATCCATGTGAATCTAGACCTATCATCCACTATAGTTAAAAAATATTTGAAACCATCAATATAAGAAGTACAATAGGCCCCCAAATATCAACATGAATTAAATCAAAAAGAGCTTTTGAAACAGTAGTACTTAATTGAAAAGGCAATTTTCTTTGCTTAGGATAGTGACAAGTATCATAATGAGTGTATTTTGTATCAGGTAAAGTGGCATACATGGTACGTAGTTTGATATAACAAGAAGAAGAAGGATGCCCTAGTCTAGAGTGCCAAATATCTATAGAGTTAGGTCTTATTGTAGAACAAGCAATAGAATTCTCAGGAGTTATAGTAGTTGGTGAACCAAGGGGTGCAGATGCAGGAACTATCATGACATACAAGCCATCTCTTTCTTTAGCTTTCCCAATCATCTGCAGGGTTGACTTGTCCTGTATATCACATGAAAATTTAGAAATGGTAATTTTACAAGAGAAAGATTTAGTTAACTTTGTGACCGAAATAAGATTGACTGAAAAATTAGGAACAAACAAGACATTATGTAAAGTAAGGTGTGGGCCAAGAGAAACTATGTCAAAAAAATGAGCAAATGAAGAGTTCTTATTGGGTAGAGATACTGTAATTGGTGAGATTCTATGATAAGAAATAAAATAAGGCAAAGAACTAGATATATGATCAATAGCACCTGTGTCTAGAATCCATTGGGAATACATATTACCTTGATCCTGAGAAGAAGTGGAAACATTATGAGAACTCACTAGACCAATAGAATGTGTGATTGTGGGATTAGATTGAGGAAGAAGTGCCAATAGACCATGAATTTCCTCTTGAGAAAGTCCTAGAGTTGAGGAATGTGACTGCGCCTGAGAATTATTAGAAGAAAGAACAATTGTAGAAGCCATTGAATTTTACAACCTCAAATTGGACAAAAATGGCAGAACCCGAATCTCCGAAAACTCCTTCAGATTTCTCAAAAATCAATCCAGAGTTATGAGTGATGAAAGCACCCAATTGTTTCTCATTGAAAACCCTAGAAAGCAAAGTCAAAACGTAAAACATAACGATGCGAGAGTACCAGAGGGAGTAGCCATAGAAGGAGAAGAAATTGTAGGAAAGCCAAAAACGAAAGGTAGAAGATGAAAATCTTGGCAGTAACAGAATTGGTTGCGGAAGAACGTGATCAAGAATTAATTTGCTCTAATACCATGTTAGAAGAAAAGAAATGATGAAAATTGTGTATCTTATTCCATAATAAGGAGAGAGTACAATTGATATATATATATATATATATATATATATATATATATATAGTTATTTAAAACAATATAAAAACAGAATATAAATATATGAACATAAATGCACATATATGAAAGGAAAATAAATTAAATCCAATATCTCCCTCAAGCTCCAGCATATATAACAAGCATCATGCCCCATGTCAATATTAGTGCCATGTGTTAGTTCATGGTTGTGTCATTGTCTTTTGTTCAATTCAGTCCATATATTCGTTATTTTCATTTGATTCAGTCACATTTTTTAAATGGAACAATTTTGTGCTTCTCCAAAGTTAATTTTTATATAAATTTTATACCAATATATTTCTTAAAGTTGACATTTTTATTAAATATTTTTTAAATTTAATTATAAATTATTAGATTTAATTATAAATATTTCTGGAATTATTTTTAAACCAATGTTATTTTTTACATATAATAAAAATCAACCATAAACCTAATATTTACATTCTAATTAACATTTAAATATAAAATATTTAATAATTATATTGATATTCTATATAATAATTGAATCTAAGAATTATATTCAATTTATAATTAAATCTAATAATTTATAATTAAAATCCAAAAATATTTAATAAAAATCTTAATTTAATAAAAATATTAATATAATATTTATATAAAAATTAAATTTGGTCTCAATTTGGAGAATGACAAAATTGTTCCATTTTCATTTAAAATAATTTAAGACTCAATTGAATTAAAACAACAAATATAAGAACTGAATTGAAAAAAAGCAATGCAACAAACATGAACTAATGTATCACTTGTAGTGACACGTGGCATGGTTCTAATGTAACACATGGACAATTTTTTAAAATAAAAAATAAATTAATAAATAAAATCATTAAAATGACACATAACTTACATTATTCACCTGCGTTAACTGTTTGAAAGCATTTACAAAAAATGACTAAATTGACGAAAATTATATGAACCAAAGTAGTATTTAACACTAGTGCAGCGAGGGGCTTTTACCGCGGTTCATTTTCACTATACGTCGCGGTTTAAGAACCGCGGCATATTCAGCCGCGGTAGTAAGTCAGACACTTTATGCCGCGGTTATAACCGCGGTATATAACTTGAGGAATATGCCGCGGTTGTCTAGGAAACCGCTACGTAAATTCATTTTTTTAAAAAAAAAATTAAAAAATACACTATATGCCGCGGTTGAACCGCGGCATATAGACCGAAGAATATGCTGCGGTTAGTGTCAAAACCGCGGCCATATATCTCGTTTTTAAAAAAAACGAATCACTATATGCCGTCAGTAAATATATGTTGGTAATTACCAATAAATTTTGATCGTCGATAACATTCATTGATAAAATATACGATTAAGTTTCCTTCCTCCTCCTCCTTTTGTTCTTCTTTTTTCTTTTTTTCTTCATCTTCTTTTCCTCTCCTCCTCACAATGTTGTTGTCATCGCCACCTCTAGCTCGTACTCATCTTCTTCCTCATTCTCCTTCTTTCCTATTTATCTTCCCCTTCCTCCTTCACCACCACCGCCTCATCTTTCTATTTCTCTAACTCTGGCAACTACCATTGTGTCTCCGTGTCATTATCAAGCCACCAACGCATCACCCTCAGCCCATCGTCACGTCATCATCGAGCTCCTGGTAACCCATTGTAGAGCCACCACCTCATCATCCTCTTCCATTTCCTCGTCCTCCTCCTTCTTTTTTTCTTCTTCTTTTCTTCTTCTTTTGTTCTTCTTCTCACTTATCTTCCCATAATATACAAGAAAATTTATCAAATTAGGTGAAAAATTTATTGTCCAAATTTTTGACGGATTTATTAACAAAAATAATTGTAATAATAAGTTATAAAAAATAATACTTGTTGATAATACAAATTATACATTATTAATGGACCCTGTCTCATATTGTTACAATAATTTTGTTATCAAATATTCCTTTGAAATCCATTAAAAAGTTCATTGACAAATATAAGTTTACAACAAATTTATAACTGTAGTAAAACAACCAATTTCTATTTATTCATTCAAAATCACTTTTATGTATAAAGTAAAACAACCAATTTCTTACTAACTTTTTTATTAGTTAATCTTCTTTTATTTATTTTTGAATTAAAATTTTCGAGAAGTTTTACAATATGACTAATCACTGAAATTTTAATTATACTCACATACTTATTTAATTTCTAAATATTTCATATTCTAATGAGAAATAGTAGTGAAAGTTACAATGTGAATTTTAAATTAAATTTGATACAGACAATGAATAAGTAAAAAATAATGAAGAAAGTAGTTTAGAGCATCATTATTCTACTACTTATAATAATCATACTCAATTTAAATATTTGTGTTAATAGAAAAAATAATATATATTAATTAACATACCACTTTTGTGTACTATATAACAAAAGATATATTATGTATGAAACAAAATAAAGAAAGGAAGTAACAAGTATCCATCTGAAAGGCTACTATGCATAGTAGAACAACATAACGAATAATGCTAAAGAAAGACATATTAATTGTTTGATTAGTAGAAATTTATAATTGTATAAGAGAAAACCCACTACAATGCTTTTTTTCTTTTAAGCACGCGTGTGCATTTTCCATTTGTAACTATTGGCGGTGGATGTCTTTTCAACAATAATGAGGATTATCATAATTTAGTGATAATAATAGGTGGTGGAACTTGGAACACGAATCTAACAAGATTAATTAACTGCTCTAATTTTATAATGCTCTAATTAACTGCTCTATAAAAGGTGGTGGAACTTGGAACATGAATCTAACAAGATTAATTTATAAAATGAGAGAAGTTTGGCACTTTTCTAAATTAGTTAATTTATCTTAAATAAAATAATTACATAGATTTAACATCTTGTCGAATCATCAAATGGACTGTGACTCATAAATCAACCCACCCATTAAATAATTCATTATTTTTTTTTTCTGCAGGAAAAAATAATCCATTGGCATTGATTAGTAGCCAGTTTTTTTTTTATCAACTTTTCCATGAATGATAGCAAGTTTTATATATAAATTTAATCCGTTACAAGTTTGATTGACTAATTTTTTACAATTGACTACACTGTTTTTAGTCCATGATTAAGTTTTCTCTATAAGGGATATCTAAAATCATTTGTTGAGAAGATATTTTATTTTTATTTTTATAATTTTAGACAGGTGAAATAAATGCAAAAAATTGAAAAAAAATTGTATTTTTTAAAATATTTTATATAAAAACGTCTTCAATTAATGAAAAAAAGAGAGTTGTGTTTATCACACTATTGTTTTAAAGATGTTTTTGCATTTCATCTAACATAATTTCCATATATCTCAATCCTCTGTATAACTGATTTAAAATATAGATTTTTTAATTTTTTTTATTAATAATAGAGATTATTTTAGATATTAATAATTTTTAATTTATAACTAATAAAGTATGAGAACTTTATCTTGATCTTTCTCATCGTAAGTCGATTTTTGGAGATAATTTTTTTTCTAATGGGAGAGGATATTAGAATCCAATTAACCCTTTTCCTAGAAATCTCATTTTTCTTCTCTATAAAACCTAAATCATAATGCAACTCTTGCCATTTTGAAGAATCAATACTAGAATGGTGATTTGCATGAAGAATTCTACGAAAATCCTCGATCAATCTCTTTTAATTAATTTTTATTTTTGTCCTTTTTGTTAAGAGACAATCTAGTTCATTTCTCTCTGCATACAATTATCTTTTCATTGCATGTGGTCTTCCTTCTAACTCGTTGAAATCTCCTTTAAAGGAGATGCTAAAGTTGTGTCTTGAAATGATGATTAAAATCTTTTGCTTTGTAGAGAGGGTGATTTTGAGTGTACAGTTGTTTAGAGGAAGAGAACGATGCTAGACAAATTCCTAAAAGGTAACGAAAGCTAACCGTTTAAGTTTTTTTTTAGTATTAATGTTGCTTGAAGAAAATGGAAAATTTAGGGGAAAAGCATGAAAAATGTATATTTGAGTTTCATGCATTGTTAAAATTTTAAATATAGCAAAGTTTTTATTTGTTGATTGTGTTGAATGGTAAATACAAGTTTAAATTTATTACTCTGCATGATTTTGGTGAATAATTTAAATAAGAGATTGTGCTTTATGAACCATGAGTAACCGATCAACGTAAATTAGATATGGTATTGAGAGGGTGGGGTTTTGAGATGAAATTTTGGTAAAGAAAGGTTTGAAATTGATACCGTCTTATAGAAATTAAATTCTTATGAGAAAATTTGTTGTGGAAATATAGAGTAAAGGAAAGTCTTGAATTGATGTAGTTGTGAATATGATTTGGAGTTGATTGATGAAAGTGAATGTAACATTGTAGAATAAATAATAATTAAAGTTTGTATAAGTGTTTTATTGTTGTTTGGGAATGTTACGTTAGATGACATTTTCTTATTTAAACTTTTTTTTTTTTGTAAATGATTAATTTTAAAACTTTGTTTGAAGTAATTCTAATACCTACTTTTAGGGAAAAGTTAACTGAAGAGGACTTTGAGGGGTGAGTGAGATTATCTTGACTCAATTAATATCACACTTACATAGAGTATGATATGATACCCATATTGTGTGAGTCGAAGGAGGCTCCACATGACAAACAATATGATACGAAAATGATCATACTTAGGAAGCTAGTCGGGTTGACCTTGTCATTGCACTAGTAGAAAAAGAGGATACTACTGCACCCTTTATGCCTCGATTTACAAAAAATCAAAACATAAAATAGCGCGGTGACATCTTTGAAATTATCGCTAAAGTATATGCCTCGGTTTTCATCCAACCGAAGTCGTAGATGGTATATGACCTCGGTTCCTAGCACAACCGCTACCATAGACTTTTGCGCCCACTAACATTCCCCTCTGCAATTTGTCCAAAATATCTATGCAGGGGATATGACCTTGGTTGTTTTCAGAACCAAGGCCATATACCCCTTACGTCCACTCACATTTTAGTCTGTTATATCTGACCAAATCTCTATGTAGGGCATATGGCCTCGGTTGTTCCCCTGTGTCTACTAAGATACACTCTGCACTTTGATTGTTCAACTAACAAACTTTTTGGAAAAGGGTCTATGGTCTCGGTTCCCTGTAGAACCGAGACCATAGACTTTTGATAAAAAAACATGTCAGTTAAAAAGTCAATTTTTCAAACATCTGTCCAATACTGTTGGCCTCAATTGTATGATAACCGAGGTAATACGATTTTTATGCATAAGTTTGGTGGGGAAGCGAGACAAAAGAGTTGTTCAAAATTGCAAAATTGCAAAATTGCCATTTTAAATTAATTTTGAATTTTTTTGGACGACTTTAGGCCTCAGTTGGGTGGAGAACCGAGGCCAGAGCCTCTATATTTCTTCGATTTTATAAAGAATTGAGGTAATAACGTTTGGTAGGTTAAAAAATAAAATACGAGATGAACAATTTCGTCTTCTTCGCGAGAAAGAAACTGTTTCCTCTGCAATTTCTCTGTCGCGCCTCTGATAAGCTTTTCTTTTTCATTTTTCACCGTTCAAAGTTGGTTTTTGTTGTTGTCGTGACCATCGTCAACATTTAGGAAGCATAATCACCGATAAAAATCGTTCCAAACCTTTTTTTGGTTTGGGTTTTGCGATTCTCTACAACCTTTCTTTTGCATTTTTCACTGTTCAAAGTTGATTTTTGTTGTTGTCGTGGCCATCGTTAACGTTTAGGAAGCATTATCACTGATCAAAATCGTTCCAAACCTCTTCTTGGTTTGGTTTTTGCGATTCTCCACCTTAGAGGTAAATTTTTTATGTTTTTTTTTTTGCGTTTTGGTGTTTGTTTTTGTTTCTAAAACTAATATTTTGTTTGTATATTTGTGTATGTTTGAATTTTTTATAGTTGAATTTTGTACCATTTTGATCGCGGGTTATCCATTGTTATTGGCTTTTCACACTATGAAGTTCTTATATTAATGTTTAAAGTTTAATTTTTAATATGATCATATAATTTTATATGATTGTATGATTGAATATGTGATTGGATGATCATATAATATATGTATAATTTTGTATGATTTATGATTTTAAAATTTACTTTTTTAATTTTGCAATGTTATTTTTAAAAAATTTTATGTTGAATATATGATTATTTCAATGCTTATTAATTGTATGATTGAATTGAATTAATCTTAATTTCTCGTTAAATGACCAATAAAAAAATTATTTTTTTATTTTAATTTTGTAGAATATTTCAAAATATTTACGTGTGGGTTGAAATTAGATTAATTTACCACGCATTATTGCTGAGTACGAGAAAGGTGTAGAAAAATTTATATAATTTGCACAACGTAATGTGGGTAGAAGTGATGACGAAGTGAAGTTTATATGTTCTTGTGTCAATTGTTTGAATGAGAGAAAGTTGAACGCAACCCAAATTAGGGAACATTTTATCTGTGATGATTTCCTACGATGTTATACAACATAGATATGGCCAGCGAAGAAATACACTTTCCGATTGTCTCCCAAACAGAAAATGTTATTGATTGCACCATGGAAGATCAACCAAAATAAGACAAATTAGAGGACATGATCTGCGATGTTGGCGCAGAAAATTTTTCCCAAACTCATGTACATGAGACAATGTCCAATGATGTGGAAACTCCTTTCTATTTTGGTTCAATTAAGTTCACACAGTTGTTAGTGGTGTTAAGATCATGAATTTGAAGGCGATCAATGGATGGATTGATGAGAGTTTCAAACAATTATTGACGTTGTTGAATGAAATGCTGCCAGATGGAAATACACTACCCATTCGTAATTATGATGCGAAAAAAATTCTTTGTCTGATGGGTATAGAGTATAAAAAGATACATGCTTGTCCTAATGACTACATTTTATGTAGGAAAGAATTTGAATATTTGAAAAAGTGTCCAAAATGTGGGTTATCATGATACAAGTCAAAAAACAACAACAATGAAGATAATGGTCAGATAGAAAAAAAAATAGTTCTACTTTGAAAGTAATTTGGTACCTTCCAATTGTGGCCAAACTTAAGCGTTTGTTTGTGAATCCAAAAGATGTTAAAAACCTTGGATGGCATGCAAATGAGAGAAAAATTGACGGGCTGCTTCGTTATCCAACTGATTCAAAGCAATGAAAAAATATTGATCAAAAATTCTCCCAATTAGGTCAAGAATGTAGAAATCTCAGGCTTGGTTTAGCCACTGATGGAATGAATCCATTTGGTAATTTAAGTACTAGTCATAGTTGTTGGCTAGTAATATTGATAATTTACAACTCATGAAGAAAATAAATGTGATGACATCCAAACATATCTCACCAGCAACTTTGTAAGGGGAAGGACATATATTTTATCCCTTATATATTTGGGTAAGGGAAGTTTCATAACTTCAAAGTTTCATATGTGATTTTAATATATAACAATTAAGTTATTATCAATTTCAGGCACCATTGACAACTACTTATTGTTTCCATACAGGAGAAAACTACTGTGTGGTTCTGCTCATTGCACAAGTCTCCTCCCAAACATATGATACAAGTAGTAGATTGGTAAAAACCTTAATGTTTGAACTTTCTTTGTTATATAAATGAATAAAGCCTTTGTTTAATAGTTCCATTGCAGCATGTATGATGTTGTCTGGGAGATCAACTGCTAACAGTAAAAAGCTTGCATGGTTGCTCTCAAGGTTTGACATACGCTAAAGCCATACTTTCTTATAGTTATTTGTTCTAATGATTTTCACTAACTATTTATAACTATGATGATATAATATAGTGTCATGACAAAGTGGATATACTACGTAATGTATTGGATGCTACACACTATTTGTGCCCATACTATAAGTGGCTAGGAAACGATAATATTTAGATTTAATGAATTTTGTTTTTCTTCATCGTTTGGAATTCATATACACTAATTAATATCATGTGTCTTGTGCAGAGATTCAAGACTCCTACTCCACTTCTTGAGAAGCCACTTACATTCCTAAGGAAGACAGTTGCAAAACATCTAATTAGATTATACAATAGTGCGTAGTTATTAGGATTTAAAATACATTAACACATACGAGTTTATTTATAGTTATTAGACTTTTTACATTATGCTTTAAACATTATGTGCTGTAAATATTGACTTGTGTTGAATCTGTGTTGTATTATACTGTTTCATATGTAGGTCTGTTTTTGTGATAGTGGATATCACAAAAACAAACCTACTATTAAAAAAATTCGCATAGTATAGGCCTCGGTTGTGGCTCAAACTGAGGTAGAAAGCCACTCTAGGGCCTCGTTTCGACGACAACCGGTGTTATAGGTACACGACATTTAAAAAAAATTATTTTAAAGGGCTTTGACATTGGTTCTAGCCTGAACCGCTACTATAGACCCATGTTATGACCTCAGTTGAACGACGTAATAACCCCTCCACCCCCTCTTTTTTTTTTCTATGTTACTACTTCGGGCGTTGAGGAACTGAAGCAGAAGCCCCAATCTTTTTGCCTTAGTTGGAACTGAGGTAAAAAATCTCCATCTTTTTACCTCGCCAGTATATGCTTCGATTTTAAAACTGAAGCGTATTGTCAAAAACAATCGTTGTCGTTTCCCTTCGTTGCACTAGTGTGGCTTGGTTATGGACATTGGCTCTAAGTGCTGGAATTCCACTAGAGGATTTGGGAGCAAACATTACAAGTGCAAAGTTTCACAAGTCCATTCAATACACTAGTCTTCTAAAAGTAAAGTCTAAATTCATTGTGTTGTTTGAACCATGAGGGCTGATACCTGGATTTTTGTTTGATGAATGTGAACTGTTACGTTTTTAGACTGACTTATATAATGAATGAATTGTTGTTTGAGCCATTTGAATTGAGAATTAAATGAGTTGATTGAATACTTTATTTTAAAGAATGTGAATCTTTTGAATATTTGTATTGATTTTTTTTTATATAGAAAATGTTTGCTGAATGAGTAATTGAATATGTTACTGACAAAAAGGAGAAAGACTAAGTTAAGGATTAAATTTATGGTCATCAATTTTAGTAAACTAATTTTATTTTATTTCAAAGTTTTAATTTGACAATTTTTGTGAGAAGATATTATCTCTTTCCATTTGAAATTCTTCTCGCGAAAAATTAATTTATGTTTACATTTGTGTGTTTCGTTTATTTTTTTTATGTATATTTTATATACAGAAACAAAGATAAAAGCTTACGAGGATAATAATTCTAGAGTTCAAAATGGAAACTGAAAAATTAATATAAAAGTATTTTAGATCATAAATTTATCCTTTTAAAACAAAATTGTATCTAAGTCCATAATTAGAAATTGAAGTACTTATTGTCAGAACCATTAAATTCCCCATCTTAGTGGGAAACGTGTGTCTGCAAGAGGGGAATGAGACTCAGGAAGTAGAAGACAGGTGGCTGCAGGAGAGTAGACGATCGGTTTGTTGAGGGAATATATAATCTAAAATTTTAAAAGCTGGTTCCACTTTCTACATGCAATCTTCTCCTCCAAATCTTCTAAACTGGTTTCTCCTCCTTCTCTCTAACTTCTCTCTAAAATTATCATCTTTTCCTCCATTAGTTCTCATGTTTTCTTCCATCTGATCATCCATCAGAGGGTATGTAAGGTTGTTGGTGGCAAGGATCCTTCTTTCAACCGATCGTTTAGTAGTTTGAACTGGTAGGTTCTTTTACTTCTAAGAAAATCTAGTGTTTTTGGGTACATGCAAGTTTAGTTTCTGGTTGCATGTAGTTATCTTCTTCTTTTTCTTCAAATTTGATCATATTTCCGGTCTTTGGGTTGGTTCGTTTCTTTAAACAGTGAATCTTGGCGTTTTAGTGTTGGTCGTGGTGCAAAGTTCGTATTGTGAGCGATCGGTCTGTTAAGAGGTAAGGGAAGCTATTAAATTTAATTATGCATGTGATGATTTTTGTGTATATATGGAATGAGTTGATTGATGAATTGTATATGAGTGTATGAAATGCATGTTTCTGGGTTTTTGGTGGTTCTGTATAAGTCTATAAGGATTCTGCAAAAATTATGTAAAATAGTTGGGTGTTCGGTCTCAACCGTTCGGTTATGGTCAGGGAATAAGTTATCAATATAGTTAGCAGTCTAGCCTTACCAGGGTATAATAGTTCGGTTTATAGGGAGTGATAAATATATTAAGTTTTGATGGTTATATATATATATATATATATATATATATATATATATATATTATATATATATATATATATATATTTATAATCAGTCTTATTGGATTAGGTATTTTAGTTTGTGATAGCTCATATATTATTATTAGTAGACTTCGTAATGGGACTAGGCTTAAAATACGTTCGTTTATGATCGGATACCAGTTTAGGTGTATTTCAGCTAAAAGGTATTAACGTTCGGTTTCCTTAAAAGTATTAGGTTTGATGAATAGTTTGTAAGAGTAATTATAAGTGTTCAGTATAAGCTATAAGCGTTCGGTTTTGTCAGATAGTGAAATAGCGCTCGTTCTTGTTTTGAGAATAGTAGAATATCGTTCGTTATTACTTTGAGGATAGTGAAATAGCGTTCGTTCTTGTTTTGAGAATAGTAGAATATCGTTCGTTATTACTTTGAGGATAGTGAAATAGCGTTCGTTCCTGTTTTGAGAATAGTAGAATATCGTTAGTTATTACTTTGAGGATAGTGAAATACCGTTCGTTCTAGTATTGAGGATAGTTAAATATGGTTCGGTCTTATATTAAGTATTTGGTTTAATTCGAGTGTTCTATTCTTAAGCTGTGTTCGGCTCATGTTAAAGTCCTATCTATTAAATAAACGTTAGGTTATATTCGTCTGTTGTTTAGATCCTTTCCGTTCATTTGTAATTAATGGTGGTGTTATTTGAGCGTTCGATCTTCTTATATGAAATGTGGTTTGATCTTTCAATGTTGATGTTATGGATTGGTGTTGGTTGCTTATTTATAGCAATGCTCTACTATGTATGGGAAGTATTATTGGTATTCAAGTAAAAGTTTATGTTTCAAGTAATGTGGAAGAGAATTTCGGGGAGGAATGTCTCAGTGTAAGGATAATGTTGTAGTAAAGTATGAATACGGATAGTGAAATTCACGGAGTTCATCCTGATATTCTGATGATTACCAGTTCTCAAGTAGAGATGGGTAAGTCATTGTGTGAGAATGGCGGGAGGTCCTAGCCCATAGGTTCTTGGGTGAGTTATAACGGACTAACCTCGGGTGGCAGCTGATGGTTTTCCAGTTACTACACCACCCGAGTGCACGAACGGCCTCAAGCTACGTATTCATATAATTCGGATGGTCAAGTCAAGTGTTAGTCGTACATGAATTATGATATTCAAGTTATGTGTGATATCTACGTTGGCTCTTGTATGCTACGGTCTGTAATGATTTGTAGTTTTATTTCATGTACGAATGCATGCTTAATTAAATTATAGTAGTTTACCCTTATTTTATGTTTTTATCCATGTTGTTGTTCGGTTTTCTATTGCAATGATCATCCTTGTTGGATGTGAGCAGAAGGAGAAGGGCTTACGTTGGAACAGGAGCTGGACGGTGAGACTCCTGCTGAATAGGAGATGATCGTTCGGTCATATAGTATAGATAGTTTTGGTGAACCGACTGTTCACTATTTTTGTTCTGTAAATATAATCGTTCGGTTATATGATGAACGTTCGGTAGCAGTATAGGAAGCTCTTCTATAGTTCGAAAAATTTTATGGTTATTTTTGTAATAACTGTAAGTTTGACTTTCTTATTGTAGTAATTGTTCTATCATATTATTAAATGTTGATACCTGTATATAGTTGTGTGTTATATTTTTGGGATGTTACACTTATGACATTATTTTAAATGTATTATGAAAGAAAATTTTATCAAATCTTTGAATTGTAATGTGAATTAATTTACTTTCAATTAATATGTTACTTATAACCTTCTTATATTAAGTCATTATTTGATTAACAAATTAATTTAAAACTATAAATTAACAAATTAATTTAAAACTATAAATTAAGTAACTAAAATTGGAGACTAAATTTGATTAACAAATTATTTATAATCTTTTATTAATAATAAATATTATTTTGAATTTATAAAATAATATATAGGGATTATATTTTGTCTTTGTGCTGTGTCTTTGTATGAACACCCTTTGTCATCCTCCATCAATGATGCCACCATACATTGGAGCTTTTATTTTATTTGTGAAAGTCTCTTCCACCAAAAAGATCCATTAATTTGGAAGATAAGCCTCCCTTATACCCTCTCTGTACCTATCAATCTATCATTATCTATACTTTGCTACCAAATCTGGATCTCTTTTGCAAATATTCCCCCTTCCACTATAATCCTTCATCTTCACTTTCCTAAAAGTCATGAACTAATCAAAATATTATGCATTTTCTTACATCCTAGTTTTCCTTTTCATAATCATAAAATCCTGCAAAATTTTACTGCCCAATTCATAAATTTGTTTCATGGCCAACACTCGCATGAGGTTAAATGAACCCAAATTGAAATTGAAAGATTTGACATATTTTTTATTTAATTTTTTATCATGGTTGAGTTATATTTTGGATAAATTCGATTTTGTCCTATGATAAGTTATAAGTTCTATTTCTTATATTAGTTATTGAAATATTTTTTAAGATAAAACTGTGATAAAAATTGGAACAATAAGTCTGTTTGTATTTATTAAATAACATTAAAAATTTCTTTTTTTTCATAATATAATGTTTGATGAAAAATAATACTTTCCCTTTTAGCCATGACATATTTTCTTTTAACCTTGTTATTAACGAAACTGAGGGGAAAGGTGATATTAATCTATCAAAAAAGGTTGGGACATAATACTGGGGAAGTATTTTGTCTAGCTGGTTTCTATAACTGTATGAAATGACATATAAAAAAGTTGGAAAAGAATATCAACAAGATGACAATTTTCATCCTAAAACCTATTCCCTTCTAAAATATAGAGATTCACTATAAGTAAAATTATGTTAGACATTAAAAATGACTTAAAAATTAAAAATTTCTTATTTAGTGCAACTAAATAAATATATTGTAAAAAATAATAATATAAACATGTACTTACAAGTATGAGGGTTCAAATAATGAGTATTCAAATCTAGGTGATAAAAACATATTCGAACACCAATTCAAAAAATCAAAAACCGAATTTTCTTTCAAATGAATCTTTTTTTTTCTTTCTAAATTGAATATTTTATTGTTGAATTCTGAAGTAAAAATAAATAAAAAATTAAAACAAACAAAATTACTTATTGTATTTACATATAATATTATATGATTAAAGTTAATTAATAAAATTGTTAATTAATAAGTTTTTACTATAATTTAATTTATTTTAGAAAATAAATTTAAGCCTACTTCCATATAAGAAATCAATTTAATAAAGTGAAATTCTAATATATATTTAACTATATTTTTAGACTATATACAATCTTCAGGAACCTAACTATGTAATTTGATTATAAATATGACATAAGTTTAAATTATAAATTGAACGGTTATCATGAAAAAATAAATCGTAATATATCTCTGTATTTGAATATTTTTAATTATAAAAGTTTAACAAAATTTATGAAAATGTTTTACAAATTTTTTAAAAATATTTAACAATTTTATAATAACAAAAACTCCGAAAATTCATGATAACCTAGTTTATGAAATTATTAATCTTTTAGTATAATTAATTTTCAACATCAAGATAAAACACAATAATATATATGAATAAAAAATATTTCGTGATTTTAAATATACGACACTGAAAAATTAAAAAACTAAATTTATATAGTCTGTGAGACCCACAAAAGCGACAAATTTTATAAGATAAACCTATACGGACCTAAGTATCGGTTGGCCTTACCTTTTTTATTACTACCTTAAATCTGAATTATCATTATAATTAAACTGTTTGGATCATAAACTATGTTTCAGATTAAAAATATTATTTATTTTTAACTATAATTCGATCACGATTTTAGCATGAGTTAAATTAATTGAATATCAAAACTCAAAAGTTTCCGTCAAAAGTTGAATTTTTAAAACATTACTCATTACATGCTACTATACCAGATATGACTTAGCTTATAGCTTCTATTATTCACATACTAACCAAATTAATGCTTTAATTCTACTTAAGCTTGGTAAGAACAAGCTTTTGTTTTTAATACTAATAAATTAATAATTATCTTCTTAAAAATAATACTAGTTTTCTAGAGAATTATGGATTTTTTTTCAACTTCTTATAATATTTTTCATATTTTGCAACTCCATTTATTACAAGCAATCTGTCCATGATTCCAACTAAGAGGTTTTTCTTTTTTCTACAAAAGTTGCTTTTACAATTGTCACATAGTGACTCCTTCTTAGTGGGATTTTAGTATTAAGGCAATCTTTTTATTTATTATAAAACTTATAATTTGCAGAAAGGGAAGGGTGAGTGGGGTTTAATTTAACTTAATTTAGCTTAATTTAATTTTTACTTTTGAATCTTGTGTCTAAAGAGGCCCCACCCGCCGCCGAAACAACATGCATACAATCATCCCAGTGTGGTTGAATATCCGTGGAAAATTTAAAATAGTTTAAATTATATTTTTATTTAAATTTATATTTTAAAAATTATTTTCTAATAATCTTATTTATTTTTTCTATAAATATGTAATGTTAACAAGTAAAAAGTCTAACTCAATTCTAAAAATAGGACTTATAGAATGAGTTGCTCGTATTTATATATTACAAATCAATTTTATTTTTAACTGTGAAATTTTTAATACACTTTTCACGTAAACATATTCATCTTAGGTTTTGGATTAAACATTAATAAATGACATGATAAAAAAGAATAATATGAACAAACAAGAAACTTTGTTAAAATATGTTCTAACTTGTATATCTAATATCATGTTAAAAATGAATTTTTGGTCTAAATCAATTTAAAAAACAGTCTTATATATTAATTGAGATTTATCATCACTTATTTTTATTTATAATAAATTGAATTTATCGTTTTAATCAATACGAAACTTTCAACATCTAATATTTATAAATATCTACAAATATAAAAATAGTTACTAATAAAAAAAATTTAGTGTGATCGATTTTTTTTAAATGGAATGTAATTAATCCTTAATTAACAATTGTGTGGTTAACTCATTATTTGGTAGGAATGAATATGCAACCGGAAACTTGTATTAATCTGTACTTGTAGTTAGATTAATTATATTTATTTCCCAAATTCATGCACCTGCTTTTGCACAATTCTAATAATCCACTAGATATCGATAACGAACCACGGTACTAGGGCATAAACACATGTCTGTCTTTATATACGTATGCGTGAGATCAAAGTTTAACCATTATAGAAATATCTGCATTACTAGCTCGCTTTTTGCTGCATATAAATGATTATCTGAATGAAGTTTTTCCACAACCACTGTTCCTGTTGTAGAACTTACTATTATGAGTATCTTCTTTGGCTTTGAGCATCTCCTTTCTTTTTCTCTATAGCTCCATGCATATAACTCAAACATTTTCTTCAACACAAAGTAAGTTTCATTGAATATGGCATTCAAGAAGTTCATAATCAGAAGCTACGAGGGTCACTCTGATAGAGCTAAGGTAGAAGATCTTGAAAGAAGATGCAAGGTAGGACCATCAGAAAGCGTGTTAGACACTATGGGTGACCCCATGTGTAGGATTCGAAACAGTCCCATCTACATAATGCTGGTATATATACTGTACAATACCATACCATTAAAACAAATATACTTAATTAATTTTCATCATCTCCCTCACCCTTCTCCCTTTATTTATAAGAAGCTTTTTCTATGGTCCTTTTATACATCACTTATTGGTTAATTTGGTGTTAGGTGGCAGAGATGGAGAATGAACTGGTTGGTGTCATTCAAGGCTTAATAAAAATGGTGACAGTTCATACTCATCCTCCAAAGGATATGGCAAAAGTGGGGTACGTCTTGGGCCTCAGAGTTTCTCCTCACAGCAGAAGAAATGGCGTTGGCTCAAGTCTCGTGCAAAGACTAGAAGAATGGTTCACATCCAATGATGTGGAATATGCATACATGGCCACAGAGAAAGAAAACCACGCCTCGATGAACCTCTTCATGGAGAAGTTTTGCTACACCAAGTTTAGAACTCCAACTATACTCATAAACCCAGTGAATAGTCATCTGTTTGAAATTTCATCAGACATTGAGATAGCTATGGTCAAGGTTGAAGAGGCTGAATCCCTTTATAGAAGATTCATGGGATCCACTGAGTTCTTCCCCAGTGACATAGAGAATATACTAAGGAACAAGCTCAACCTGGGAACTTGGGTGGCTTATTTCAAAGGGGATAGTGATTTTGGTTTAGATGGAAAAGTTCCCAATAGTTGGGCTATGGTTAGTGTTTGGAACTGTGGGGAAATCTTCAAGCTGAAGATAGGGAAAGCACCTTTGTCTTGCATGTTATTCACAAAGAGCTGGAGCTTGATTGGTAGAATGTTCCCATGCATGAAATTGCCAACCTTGCCCAATTTCTTTAGCCCTTTTGGGTTCTACTTCATGTATGGCCTGTACCAAGAAGGGCCATTGTCTGGAAAGTTGGTTAGGGCATTGTGCAAGTTTGTGCATAACATGGCTTCTAGGAGTGAACAGTGCAAGATCATTGTGACAGAAATTGGAGGAAGAGATGATCTGATTCATCATATTCCACATTGGAAATTGCTTTCATGCGAGGACTTGTGGTGCATAAAGGCTTTGAACAACGAAGGAACTAACAAGTTTCATGAATTGAGCAACACTCAGCCACCAACAACTCTCTTTGTAGATCCACGAGAAGTCTAAACTGTATGTTCTCATAGATATAAACATATCTTCACTGGTTTACTTCATCTTTTTTTTTTCTTTATTCCTCAAGCTATTCATGCACTGTAATTTTGAGATGTACCAAATTAACAAAATAGGAGAGGCCTAAAGAAAGCTTCAAATGCAGACCATGAATATATATATTATATAAAGTAGTATTTTTGTTAAAATAAGATACTGAATTGTTTATATAAGGAAAAAAAAAAGTCTTGCGAAACAAAGTTGATATTGACATAAGTAATTCGGCATTTGTGTTTATTTTTAATTACCAAAATACTGAAATAAAACTACTGAAATAAAACTATACTTCCCAATTGATCGTGAGAAGAAATTGAATTAAATATAAAGACTCAAGATTTTGTATAATTAATAAAACTATATTTTGTATGGACGTTTGATCATATCATGTATCGAAAGGATTACTTCTTCACACAGGTTTGTCTAAAACTGTATTGCTACGAGACATAACCCAACTATATATATTAGTATTAATTATGGGTTATCTAATATAAAATGTGATTACCACCAATTAAATAATAATTAAGCTGTTGCAAATATATGTTGCAAATATAGGTAGAAAGTAAGAAAATAGTTAATTACATAATATAACATTAATATTTGAGGAGACAAATCTTTTTTGACTTTATTACCTTTTCAAGTAACTTTCTAACTCAATAAAACTGATGAACAACTTCATCTTAAATTATAGCTTGAAATTGAATATTACTCGTAGACTATTGATATCGACACCCACCGAAACTACATATATATATTATGTTCAATGATAAAATAAATATTATTGCAGTTTTGGTGGTTGAGAATCTAACATACTTACTTTGAACTGTGCTATACTATAACTAGCGATCCATTATAAGAGCAAAAAATGGATGTAAATACAGGTGATATAAAAAAAATATTTTATGTTGAATAATCATATAATATATAAAAAAAAAACTGTTCCATCTTTCTAAATTATATATTATTATTAAGTTGATTGTTGGGAAACATCGCAGATTTTTTTTATGTATGTATATATGTATGTGTTGTTGTTGAAATAAGTTGTTTATTTTATTTTTGTTACTATTATATAGATTTAAATATTTTAGATGAAAAATCATTTAAATGATGAATTTGTTAGTGTGGGTGTTTAATTTAGTTGATGGATTTTAATATAAATTTCGCATATTAATATATAAAACATTTTTCTTTAGTGTCTTTGTTTTAAAACATTAAAATATGTAACACTAATTATATACGCAATATCATTCTTATGATAAAATTTATTAAACTACTTTGTTTAACTTAAAGCAATGTTGATATTGAATGCTAAAGATGACTTGAAGAATAACAAGCTGCATAAGCATAATTAATTTGGGCTAGTTGCATGTCTAAAAGTGAAGCTACCTATGGTTGCTTTCAACATTCAAGCCATTTTCTTTTTATTAAAACAAAATTTTATTGAAGATCGGCAAAAATGGCCATTGTCTTCTCCAATTATATATATCCTCAAAATTTAGAATCTAACAATGTAACAAATATATAATAAAATAATCACATCGATTAATATTACATTCCAAAATAAAAAGATGTCGAAGATGAAATTGATGTTGACATCCATTGAAGGTGAAACGAATGTTGACATCTGTAACATCCCAAAATACAATGTAAAACTATAATAGAATAATCACATCGATTAATATTACAGATGAGTCCTACAAAATAAAGAACGTACGCTTGTGGCCGAACGGCCTTACAGAAAAACAAGAAAGTTAAAACCGTACAAAATAAGCAAACCCCGACCGAACGGTTTACAAAAGGTCTATACCGGACGGTCAGATAAAAGAAAAGGGAAAAGATGATCGAACAATCATCTTACAACTAAACTAATATACTGACCGAACGGTTCTACTATTCGGTCTTACCTTCTACCTCAACTAAATTTTCTTCTTTCAGTGATTCTTCCAGTAGCTCGTCTTCTTCTGCTCACATCTGCATGGATGATCATTGCAACAGAAAGACAAAAGAACGTACAAAACAGACAAGACAGGAAACATAGGATAAGCTTATGTAATTCAATTCAAGTATCAACATAGATTTCACACAATTCAAAATAAACGAGCTAGTTCATTCACTTATACATGCAAAACCTAAGACTAGATTCTGACTGTTCGGACTGTATGAATTCTATGTAGCTACGACGTTCGTGCACCCGGGTGATGTAGTAACTGGGATGCCCTCAACAGCTGCCACCCCAAGGTTAGTCCTATCTGTCCAAATTAACCATAAGGACTAGGACCTCCTGTCATTCCCACTCATGACTTACCCTTCTCTACGTGAGAACGAGTAATCACGGAATATCAGGATGAACCGCCAGCTTAGCATGCCCACATTCATACTTTACCAAATTTCCAATATTCATTCATGAGCTATTCCTTCCCGGAACGCTCGTTCATAATCCAACTCATTTCGTACACAACATATTTCATTAATAAGACCTCAATGATATCAATTTGAATAAACGTCTCTGAAGACACCAAATGCCGAACATTAACTTCGACTCTAAACAAGACTGAACGCTTAGAGTGAGACCAAAGGTCTCCAGTTCCAAGCAGATCAAAACCGAGAGAGAGTGGATCATTAGTTTAAGAAAGGGAGTGATTAACATAATATTTTTCGAGAACGACTAGAACCAAACGTTTATATACTAAGTGAGCCAATTTGATGAACTGACTCACGAGTTAGACCGAACACCAACAAGCCTAGGCCGAGTACTAAAACTCTACGCTGGAACCAATTTAGACAGACACTGAGGGACATTAAATAAGGGTACATAACTGGATCCGGTGAATAACTGAACGTCAATATATACTTAGCTTTTAAATGAATTAAACATCAAGAACAATCAGAATGCCAGTCGAAGACCGAGCACTATAGAAAGCGTACTCTATTTAGTTTGGACGAACGCCCTTAATATAAAGATAGATTACGGAAATGAGAACGAATGCCTGGTGTAAGACCGAGCACTTACTTATTACGAGCGCTTGGTGTAAGACCGAGCACTACTAAACTTATAGAAGAAAGGCTTGATAAATATAATAAGATACCATTTAAATAGTTTTCAATAACGAACAAAATATATAATTACATATAAATATACTTAAGTTTACAACCGAATACTAAGGAACGACTACCCTTGGCCGAACGCTTATTTACAATTATTACAAAACGAAGACGCTCGTCCTCAACTAGAATTCTTCCCAAATGAAAGAATCAAATTCCAACCAAGTTCACTAGAAAAACCGAACGGTCAAAGACCATTCAGTGACGAACGTACACTTTCATAGGGAATTTCATACTTATAATTCTTTATAGCAATTCATTTCTCCACATCTATTTTCATAAAAATCAAACATCCATATCATAATAAATATTCATACATCATGTAGTCAAAACATATCAACAATCATACTTCGTATTCATTCCGCAACTCAACAAACATGCATCCATTAAAACGAACGTAGAAACTAACATACAATTAAATTATATAAGCTTCCCTTACCTCTTAGTGTGACCGAACGTTCACAGAGACAAAGTACAATTTCACCACTACAAGTCCTTCTACCCTCAACGCTCGACAATTTTCCAACTAAACCAAGTAAAACCAAAACACTATCAGAACCTCTCATTTTAGAGGAGCGATCAACACATGAAACCAGAACTTGGTTTGCATGTAAAAGAAAACGCACGACTAAGTGAAGAGAAGAACTTACCAGTCCAGAACCCAAAACCGATCGGCTCAAACTGAAGCTCTTGACACCGGAGGAGTAGAAACGGTGCCTGAATGGTGATCGGAGGAATAAAAGGTGAGAATTTCTTAGAGAGAAGTAAGAGCTTTTAGAGAGCTGGAGGAGAAAATGGAGTTTCAGAATTTGGAAGAGAGGTTGCATGCAGAGAGTGGCGTGAGTTTTGAAAAACTAAGCTTTGCTACCACCGTCAAGGACGAACAACTACTCCGCTGCCTACACCTGTCTCCCACTTTCTGATTTCCAGATTTCCTTCGCTTGACACTTGCCGTCCGCTCAGAGGGGTTTTGGGTGTGTTTTTAATGAGGTCAGACAACATCCATTTTACTAGAAGAGCAAATTAGGTATGGGATGGTACAGGAAACATTTGGTGATGGTGGAGGGAGCAACACTCTTTATTGGATTGTGGGTTGGCTTTGCATTTTGAGTGTTTCATCCTACACCTCCAAAAATTACACTTTTAACCTTCTAACATCTCATCCTTATCTTGTACCTCCAACATTTTCAAAATTTTCATTTTTAACTTTAAAAAATATATTTCTTTTTTTTCTTTTTTTATTAAAAACACTTTACACCACCTTAATAATAATTAAATTTAAAATTCAAATATTATTTAATATAATTTTATATTTTAATAATGATTAAAATATATTTATATTATAATATTAGTTATATTAAAAGTATAAAAATAAAATAATTAAAATAAAAATAATAAAAATGAAAATAAAATTATATTAAATAAAATATTTAAATATATTAAATTATATTAAAATACTAAAATAAATTAAATAATTATTAAAATTAAAATGAAAGATAAAATTTTAAAAACAATTATTTATTTAAAATCAAATAAAATATTTAAATACATTTAAATTATATTAAAATTATTAAATTAAATTAAATAATTATTAAAACTTAAATAAAAAATAAATTTTTAAAAATAATTATTCATCGAATATGATATCCGAAACATTACTCATGGAATATCTATATCCGATTAACGTATCTTTTCAAAATTTTGTCTTTTTTAAACTTTAATAATTATTGAATTTCATTTAATATTTTAATACAATTTAATATATTTAAATATATTATTTAAAATATTTTTTTTTTATTATTTTTATTTTAGTTATTATTATTTTAATTCTTTTAATAAAACTATTATAAAAAGTATAAATTATATGTTAATAATTATTAAAATATAAAAATATAATAAATAATATTATAATTTTTATTAAATTCAATATTTGTTAAATTTTAAATAAAAAGCAAAAGTGTTAGCATAAACATTTTAATATATGATAAACAAGTTTTTAAAATTTTGATTTTTAATTAAAATTTAATAATTATTTAATTTAATTCAATATTTTAATATATTTGAATATATTAAATCAAATTTATTATTGTTATTTATTTTTATTTTTATTATTTTTATTTTATTATTTTATTTTTAAGTTTTTAACATAACTATTATTATAATATAAATCATATTTTAATAATTATTAAAATATTAAATAATATTTATTTTAAATTAAATTAAATTATTGTTAAAGTGGTGAAAAATGTTTTTAATAAGAAAGAAAAAAAATGAAAAAAATATTTATTAAAATTAAAATGAAAAGGGTTAAATATGTTTTTAGTCCCTAAAATATTGGCGGTTTCTTGTTTTCGTCCCTCTTCCAAAGTAAGGTACAATTTGGTCCTCATTCTTTAGAAAAACGTTCGTTTTAGTCCTCAAAATTTTGTTTTTAGTCCTCGTTTTAGTCCTCAATACGTTCGTTTTTTCGACTAAAACAAACGTTTTTTAAAGATTGAGGACTAAATTGTACCTTACTTTGGAAGAGGGACGAAAACCAGAAACGGTCAATAGTTTAGGAACTAAAAACATATTTAACCCAAATGAAAATTTTGAAAAGGTGAGAGAGGTAGTATGTGATATTAGAAAATTAAAAATATAATTTTAAAAGTCCAAGATGAAAAATATTGAAGGTATAGGATGAAAGACTCTTAGCATTTTGTCGCACAACAGATTCCAGGCCCAGAACAATAGTAAAAAGAGGCCGCTGTTTGGTGCACCTCCATGTATTGTTTCCAGCACCGCTTAGAACCGAAATTACTTGTTTATGTTCCATCATCTTTCTTTTCAACCACCCTCTCTCGTTTCCACACCTCCGGCACTCCTTCTTCTTCCATTGGCTCTCCCAGTTATCACTTTTGTTTTCTTCCACCGGTATTCTTCTCTCCACTTTCACCTTCTCCCTAAAAACATATTTTTTATTATATATTCTGAAATATTTGGAACACAGAATTTGAAATACAAATTTTATATTTTAGATTGTTCAATTTAAAATATATTTTTTATTTTTGTTTTCTAAAATGAATATTAAAAAATTCAAAAAATATAATTAGGATTGCATATTTCAAATTGTAAATTTTGAAACATTTTTTAGTTGTGCATTGTAAAACTCAAAATAAAAAAGGATAAAATTAAATTTTATAATATATAAAAGATGTAAGAAGAAATTACGGAGGTGCAGCCTTTTAAAGAATGAGTCAAGCCCATATTTTGAACTGTAGAGAAAACCTTTGGGATTTTCTTCGGGTACTTCTTCCAAGTTTTCTTGTTCCATTTCCAAATTTCGTTACGATGATAGAAATAATCTTTTTATATATATATATATATATATATATATATATATATATATATATATATATATATAATAATAAAAAAAATTAGGATAAGTAATAATTATTGCTTACCAAAATACATTTACTATAACTTCTATATTTATTAAGACATGCATCCCATGTCATATTTTAACACATTTTTTTTGTTTTCTTTTTTCGTAGTTTCCATTTGCATTTATTTTTCATTTTAATAGCTTTATTGTTCAATTTTGTTTTTCATTTCATCTTATTCATCTTTTAAATATAAGTTATTGTTAGTTAATTTTGGTTTGAAATTTTATATTTATTTTCTTTAAAACATATATTTATTATTATATTTTGTATGTATTACTTTTTGAAATTCGATTTAAAAAACTAATCAAATTTGGAAATCCAGGAAACTTAATTTGGAAATTTGATTAAGGAACTCACCAGATTTCAAAATGTGGTTTAGAAACTCATTGAATTTCAAAATTCAATATTCATTTCTACCAGATTCTGAAATCTGGTATTCATGTCAATTTTGTTTTTGTTTCATTTTTTTGCTATTTTTCTTTTTGAAATTTTGTTTTAATTTTTTTTAAAGTTTTTTACTTTTTTTGTTTAATAATTTCTTGATCTTCAATTATTATTATTAGTGAAAAAGGTAAGATATTTAATGGTGGTGATGTTATAGGTAGTTATATTATAAGATGGGAGATTATTCTTTAAGTTTGATGATTACAAGTAAATTCAAACTTCATGTCACATTTATCTTCTTTTATCAATGGAATGTGCGAGGAAAACTATACAAACAATTTTACAATTGATTAAATTTTTCCCACTCATAATGAGTTAATTGAGTGGGTTCGAAGGATTGCGTTTGATCTTGGTTTTGTTGTCCTCATTATAAGATTTGATAAAGCTAATGGTAAACCTGAGAGAAAGACATTTGTATTGTTAGGATGTGAAAGGGGGTGAAAAATATAGGAAATACAAATATGATGTTCATCCTAATATTATTCGACACAAGATAAGCGAGTATCCTTTTAAATTGAGAAGCAAGTTAATTTCTAATGGAGAGGGATGAATATTGAAGGTAATGTGTGAATATATTATAACCATGATTTGACACAGACTTTAGTTGATCACCCTTCTGCTGGGAGGTTAAATTCCATTGAACAGTTATTACTTGTTGATATGACTAAGAATCAAGTGAAACATGCAAACATTCTCCTTACTCTTAGAAAATAATGATTGTAATGTGACATATAATACAAAATATTCTTACAAAATATCATTGAGAGGTTCGAGAACTTAATTACAACAATTAATGATAATGTTATAACGTGTTAAATACATCTAGTAGAGTAGATGTGTCGATAAATTTGAGTTGGTAAGTGACCTCTTTTGAACGCATCCTATGTCATTTCCACCTTAGGAAAAATATGCAAGCCAGGTGGAAAATGCTAGCCAATTCTATTGAGGTATGAGGTGTCATCATGAAAGCATGGGAAAATTTCATAGATTATGAACATGAATCAATGTTTACTAATTGTGTTGATTGCCTTCATCATGCTTGTATTTCATGACCTTTATTATTTAAGTATGTCAATGACTCTTGGATCATTCCGTATAAGAAATACTTTGTAAAGGTGTGGACAATCGAGTTATGCATTTAGGAACACAACATCAAATATGTATTTATTTAGTTATTTTTGTTAGATGTTTTACGATATTGTTCATGTTATTTGTATCAGTGTTGAGTTAGCTCACGGGAGCTTGAAGAAAGCATTGGGAAGCAATATAGGAGACTTTTGTTTGTGTTGGAATGTAATTCACAACGTCATCATCCTACAACATAATGAGATAAAGGCGTCCTTTGAAAAAGTCTAAATCTTATGTGACACTTTTAAAGCAATCAGATATAAAAGATTAGTGCAACGTGTATCAACATATACTTTGACACTCATTGCTTAGGAGTTTAATCGAGTGAAGCATATAGGATTTGATAGTGAAGTTTGTGGATGCTTTTTGAGACGAACATATGATCTACCCTATGCTTTTGAATTAGCACGATATAACCTTGAGATGATTCCTTTGTCTGAAATTGATATCATGTGGAATAAATTAAGCTTTCCAAATATTTTATCAAATGAATCGTAGACAAGGTTATGCATTCAAAAGGAACTTAACATGATGCTCAATCGTTTAAAAGAAGTTGAAATTACAGGAAAAGTGACAATCAAACAAAAGTTATTTGAAACTGTTTGTCCTACTATGAAGTCAATGGTACCTCCAATGCAAAAAAGTGAAAATGAAGGGTGCATAAAAGACTAAAGTTCATCTATCTCAAAGGTCTACAAAGTGTGAACTCTCATATTTTGAGCATGTAGACGCCTTCCATACATGATACTTCATAAGCAAAACAAGAAGTACAATCTAAGGCTAAATTTGTTCTATAAATGAGAGACCATGTTAGATTAGTTTCATTTGATTTGTCAGCCTTACATTGTGATGTTGTTGATATTGTTGTTAATTATCATTGTGGCTATAAATGCATTATTGCTTTGTTAGGGATGAGTGAAAAATTATGGCCCCTTATCCGACATGATTTGTATAAAGAACTTAGTCAATGAGGTGATGAATACGTAAGATTAATGGGAAGCTATGATCAACTAGGACAACTAAGAAAGTCTTTGTTAGTTGACTCACAATCAAGGGTATGTGTTATTGTACTTTACATTTTAGTTATTAAATCTTACATTTTTTCTTTCATAACAATTTGTTTCATTAATTACAGGCTAATATGGACAAGTGAATGACTATATCAGACATTAATTATGCTATTTCTAATCGATATAATGTCCTCTTAATTTGTTTGTCATATCGTTAAAATATTACAATCTTCCCACTACGTATTACACAACGTTCTGATATAAGATAACATCAACTAATATGTATAGGACACGTTCATGGATCTCATTTTGTGTAGATAAAGTAATTACTATTTTGTTTCATTATAAAATAAGTTCTATTTACTAATTTTATCTTTACAGGTTTACCTACAAGATATCCTTTACCGATGGTGGATATCATTAATACCAATTATGTAGACTAGCATAAGAACTAATATTTATGTTATGTAAACACATGATATAAAAGAAAATACGAAGTTGTTTAATTATATAAATACAAAGTTGTTTATTTAGAAATATTAATTAAAAGTTCAAAACAACCAAATAAATAATAAAAGACATTGTTAGGCAGATAGTGATGAACATCTGCCACGTACATTGTGACCTTTTCTACTATTGGGTGCATGATCTTCAAACGTTGTACAAGCTATTTGTAATGCCTCATTAGTACGATCCCAAACTATAGTTCCCTTACTTATATCATGATAATCAATCATCGTCTGTAAGATTCTCATTACGTGTCTAATAAATCTTGCAATGACGGTAACAACAAATTAATTAACATTCTTTAATAACATAAACATATAAACATTGTACAGTTACATACTAACAAACCATATTGTGACTTTGATCCCCTAGGAACTAGAATGTCATCTGGGAGATGTTGACAAAGTTGAGGTACAAGACTTGGTCAGTCATCCTCGGTAGTAGAAATTACATAGGGATGAGATACCCTTCTGAACCATCAGAGGTATCCCTCAACACATGCATATGGAGATGATGTCGGTGTGACATTCACCAACATGTGCTTGGCAAAGTGCAATCAATAATTATCAGTGGTTGTTATATCAACCTCTAGAATAGCGTTTGGCAACTGTGGGATCAACGACTCATACCCAAATTGCCTTAACACACATTCAGGCAGATGTCGGTATACAATCACACCCACTTTTATCCAGTCAGAGAACATATTGATTGTCATATGTGAACAATTAAATCGATGTGATTCATATGGGCCCAGATCACCCTATCATATGTCAAAACATTAAAATATGTCATGGCTTCATATAGGCTGGGAATCTTCCTCCTTGTCACCCAATGTGCAGTTTGAGGTCTACCTTCACCATAATTAGGCAACAAATGCCTCTTTCATATCCTAAGGAAGTGTTCACAAATCGAAGTGAAAGATATATGTGTACTTGTAAAAGAGTTAGATATGATTGTTTTACTTTACAAAGCTTGCATATCCCACTTGCTCATACAAGTGGGCTAATGCAACAACTCCTCAGACATATGTGCCACATGACTGCAAGTCTTTGAAGGGTAACAAGCACGATACATAAATGAAGGTGATGCTCTTATGCATAAAATATTGCATCCAACAAGATGCAATAAATAGGCTCATGCGGAGTACTCCCACTATTAGTTCTCACAACAATCGTTGTATAGGTTTCTCAACCAACTTAGTCTTACTTGGGGACCACAACATTGCCTTAGCTCAAATGTAGCCCTCGTAGGTCCATGTATAATAGGACGATGAGAGTTTCCAAAGCTGCTTCAAAGTCTAGGAATTCATTTGAACATAATTGTCCCACTATAATCAGATGTAGGAGCGTAAACACATCATCTAGTGTGACGGTCATCTTACGAACAGGGACATAGAAAATGTTTGTCTCTTTATGTCGCCTCTCAACGAATGCCGATATTAAGCTCTAGTCGGCGCAATTGTAAGAAATATCACAAAAAGACATTAAACTGAAATTCATCACAAAATTTTGAATAACCAAATGACGTAATCCAAATTTGTTTAATTTTTTTTCATGGAAGACCAATTTGATCTCTCCTCAATCCTAGACAAAACAATTACATATAAAGTTCAAGCAACTCATCAAACATCAAAATTCACAAAAAAATATTCAACTAATTTACTAACTGGCCTGCCATGGCGCGAATGTAACATGATTTATCATGTAGACTTTTAGGAAATCCACCTACTTCATGTTCTTTTTAACAATATCCTCGTGTTATTCAACAATATCTTGTTGTTCTTCAATCACATCCTCCTACAACATCTTCAAGACGATTTCTTCTACAAACATATGTCGTAGGTCTCTTTATGATTTCATTTTATGAAGAACTCTCAATCCGATATGTTGATACGTCTCATGTTTTTATCATTTTTATAACAAATAAATTCATAAAAAAAATTAAAACCAATAATCATAAAAATTAACTAATTTAAAGAGAATAAATAAAGGAAACAACAACACACAAAACATTAAAATTAAATTAAATAACAAAACGACAACCAATTAAAAATAAATTTTTAAAAAATAAAATTACAATTAAAAAAATTTAAAAGTTACAATAATATATATATATATATATATATATATATATATATATATATATATATATATATATATATATTGAATTTTGAAATTTAGTGAATCGATTAATCGGTTTTCAAAATCTGGTAAAATTTTTGACTAAATTTTCGAAATCCCTTTTTACAATTTTAGTTTATAAGAGATGCAAAGGTCGAAAAAAAAAAATAAACATAACTCCGAAACATGTAATTGAAATAAATTTTTAACATTTGGAAACGAAAATTTTGGAATGGATCATACGAATTAATTTGGAATTATTTTATATTACTCAATTTAACTAGTTAGGGGTGCAAGAGTCAAAGGAAAAGAGGGAAAGAGGCTTAACCTAAATAGACGGTGAAAGTTGATGGTCTTCATAAATATAAATAGAGATAGTTGCTTCTTAGTTCTAAACAATTACTGTGAGAAACTCTTTTTCCCCTGTAGAGAGAAACCTACGCAAATCACTCTAAGTTGTTAATTCATGCCTTCCATATGAGCACATTTCCTTGACCAAGTTTTGGAAGATGTTAACCCTCATGTGTTAAGATTTTACATTTACTGAACAAAATTCAGGAATATAGTACATTTTTTATGTAGATTAATATTTTTATTATTATTTTATTAATAACGTCATAATATCGCTTTTCACTAAATTTTCTCATCCCATTTTTTAAGATGTTAAGAAATTTAAAAGTAAATATTTATTTTTATTAAAATATAAAAACAAATGTTAATTTTTTTAAAAAGAAAAATAAAATAATAAAGAATGGTGTGGCAGTGTGTTTAAACCTCTTTTCTAGATTATGCACATTGTCAATAAACTCATTGCAACAGTCACCATATTCCTTGAGCAATGATGGACTATGAAAGCAATCATTGAGCAATGATGAACTATGAAAGCACTATTACATCACAATTCTCCCTACACTTCACTTATTTCTCCAAACACCTCCCATGTTATGCATTTTCCTTGTTAAAGTCAAATGAAAATTAATGATGGATTAATGATTTTGTAACCATTAGTAACCCTCCTAATTCGTCCTACATGCATCTTCTTCTTTCTTTTTACTTTTTTACTTTTATTCTTCACTTATTCACTTTCACTGTTAAGTTGTTTTCAAAGTTAAGGTTAAACAGTAGTGATTGTTTAGTGGTGTTGTGGACAGTAGAGAAGGAAGAAGTCTGGTGTTGTGCACAGTGGAGGATGAAGAGGCATCAAGAGCTCACGAGGTTAGTACATTAGTTGAAGCAAACACCTTAATCGTCGATGGAGCTGCGATTAAGGTGGCGCAATCAGATCGTCGGTTAGACGTAGCCGAAATTCGAATTTCGGCTGAACCCCAACTGCACTTTGACATGCGGTTGAGGTGTGCTGCACTTCCAAGTGCGGTTTCATCCATTTTTTTATCCAGTTTATTTTGCATGGTTCTTTATTTTCGTAGTTGCACGTTTTATTATTATTTCCTTTAGTATAAGGAGAGTGGACGAGAACAGAGGGAGAGTTAGGTTTTATTTTTCTTTTATTGGCCATGTAGTGCATAGGAAAAGATAGAGTTACAACATAATAGTGGAAAAGATTGAGGAATGATATTTTCAAATAACAACTGGAGGGTTAGGAATAGTAAGTGAGGTTTTGTGTTATACATTATAGTGAGGATAATATTGTTTCTGCATGCAGAGGGAGAATGGAGATGCGTTTCTAATAGATTGGTATGAGGTGAGTGTAGAGAGACGCAAATTCATATTTATAGTTGATGGAGGGAGGAGTTAACCGTGATTTAAGTGATGGAAGGAGAGAATTATTATTTGATATTATCAAGTTTCGTTGCAGAGGTTGAGGTTTTCCCCTTTTAAGCTTGAAATCTTCCTTTTAGAAAGATGTGTTAGGTGAAGTGGGTTGGGTCCATTTGGGGCTTCAAAGAATTAGAAGAATATGTTGTTGAATGCAGTGCTACAATAAGGGAATGAAAGAATATGTTTGTGGGTTTTAGAGTTAAGTAAAATAAAGAAAAATGAAAGGAAGAGAAAGAAGGGTTATAACATTAGTAAAAGAGAAAGAGAGGAATGGGTTGGTCGTAAGTGAAGGAAATTGGAAGAGAAAAGAATAAAGAAAAAGAAAAAAAAGACCAAATATGAATATGGTTAGTAAAACTGAATTAGATACTAACCTAATAAACAAAAAACACAAACAGTCGCTCCTAAAGCACAACCCTAAAACGCAACTCGTTAACCGTAACTCGTTAAGTGCAACTCCAAGTGCGGAAACAAAAAGCCCCAATTCCAAGTGCGGTTCGCCTCAGCCGCAGATCCAACTATGGGCCACCCACATTCGCACTTCCAAGTGGCCCGACCATGCAACTCAACCGCAGGTCCAACTGTAGTTACCATCAGGCGCAAATCCAACTATGGCACCACCTCATCCGCACATCCAAGTACAACGGGCATTAACCACAATTCCAAGTGCAACTATGCCTACAACTCCTCCCGGTTCCAACACCCAGCCCTGATCAAGCACAAAAACCATGCTCAAGCGCATATCAACCAGAAATCAAGCACAAACATATATTCTATCATACAACAACACAAAACAATGAACAAACGAGGGAGGAGGGGGAAGGAAGAGCACGGAGGGGAGGAGCACCAGAGAGGAGGAAAAAGAAGGAGTCCAGCCTTTCAGAAAGGGGGTGTAGGTTTCAAATGTGAGATGCGGCAGAAGCTTTGAGGATGTGTTAACTTTTTTATAAAATCAAAATATTCTATTGACACTGACAGGGGTACAGTTGAAATTACAAAAGAATTGGGAGGTGCAGGGAGAAGCGCTCCTGATTACACATTTTTTTTCATCATCGCTTGAGAGTTGAGAGGTGACTTGACCCAAATTTTCAACCTAAAAATAACCACCCTTAACGACATTCAAGAAAGCTTTCAACCAATCTTTATTCTACAAGAGATACATTCTTACATTATTTCAAACATCCATGTATATTCTTTCGTACTAAAAAATGTTACTATTTATATATCTAATATTTTCTCTTTACATATATCCAAATTCATACTCAAAATATACATATAACATTTTTTTATACAAATATCTAACATTTCAATTGCATAATCTACACTCCTAAACAATTAAATGTCCTCCTAAATCTATCAAGTAATATCGTTCAAGTGATTTATTGTATTTGAGATATTGTCTACTTTAAAATATATAATTATATCATGATTTTGTTTTTAAAAGACATTCCAACGAATGGAAAGAGAAAGAAATATTTTAAGATGTTGTTTGGTCTTCTAAGTAATGTTATTATTGGACGTATCGAAACATAAATCCTCAATCAAAGTTAAAGGAAATGAGAGTTCATCTCCCTATAGAAAGCTAAAGGAAACCACTTTCGTTTTTCATAAATCACCTCAAATGTTTCGATCTTAAGTAAGTTGAGTGACAATCACTTTATCTAAGGTATTATCCGTTTTAAAGTATAAAATTTCATCACAATTTTTTTAAAAAACGCTTCAAATAATAAAAAGAAGAAAAAAATTTAAACAATTCTTTAATATCTATATGTGACTATTAGTCATACCAAAACACAAACCACTTAATAAAAATAAATATTAACTTGGATTAAAATTGTCCTAACAAATGACACTTTTAAAATCCTAAATTAATCTAAATAAGCTTATAAAATCAAACAGTATCTATTAATATATCACCTAAAAAGTATAAGAAAATAAATTATTCTTTCAGTAGAAATTAATCCACTTGTTTAAAATTCAGTCGTGAGTTGTCCACAAATATTTTTATATTGTAAGTTCCTCATAATATAATCAAATTACAATACATTAATTATAATACTTTCTACTTTCTAATTTAGAGAGAGTCAAAGAATTTAAATTTTAGTGCAATAAAATTCTAAATGAAATAAAAAACAACCATTTATATTCTATTTTTAAATTTATTTTCCTATATATTTAATATATAAATATTAAAATAAAACTAAAATCTTATACTAAATATGCCTTCACTGTGGGAACATTTTAGCTAATTTATTTATTTAAGTTTAGTATTTTAAGAAATTATTTTAAGTCATTAATTCATCAATGTGTTTAGTTCAGTTCATTTAATTTGACAGTACAAAGTAAGTTGTTTATTTCTTCTGTGAGATATAAATATTTCATTGCCATTTCCTCTTATATTGAATTTTAGTGTCTAACAAGTTCATCTAGATTAGTATCAGAAAAATAATACTCTTTAAAATAAATTCAATTTATCAACCTTTCCTTCACTCTTTTATTCCTTAAAGCATCAATGTGTTTCTCTTCGTAAATATTAGAAGCTATAAAACATCTAACTATTTTTAATACTTTCAATAAAAAAAATTTATTACTGAAAATATATTATATAATTTGGTAAAATATATTTTTATAAAAAAACAAAAAATATATCTGAGAATAGTCTTTCTGGTAAAAAAAAAAACTCTTTTAACAAGATTATTATATTATAAAAATAAATCAGACGAAATCTATTTAAATAAGAATTCTGTATATGTTTCCATAACAATAGTATAAATATATTATTTTTAGCAAAAACTAACGGAACTTTAACGGAAAGTTTAAAAAAAATAATGGAGATTTTAAAATTGATCATATACTTAAATATGCCTAGGAAGAACAGTGTACATAAACATAAGCATAATAAGAAGAAAAAAAATTACTAGTACTTATCGACATATTGTACATAAGACTATAGTATATTTTTAATTTTTTAATTTAGATATAAAATTAAAATTTATTTTTTTCAACGCTTTTAAATATTTTAGTTTTAAATGTTAGAAATGAATGTACTATTTTAATATAATTGTGTTAAATTTTTTTTATAAAGCATGTTTTTTAGTTGATATTAAATAAAAATTTATTAAACAGTATAAACAATTTAATATTAACATAAAATATGTTAAAAAAATTAACATAATTAAATTAAAATAACTATCCCTTATTTTTGAAATTTAAATATTAACATATATCAAAATCATTCTTAAACGATTTCTAAGTTAAAATTTATGAAAGACATTTAACCCATGAATAATGTATCCATCCAATTTGAAGAAAAACACGTCCTT
Organism: Vigna umbellata; assembly: GCF_029865625.1. NCBI lineage: Eukaryota > Viridiplantae > Streptophyta > Magnoliopsida > Fabales > Fabaceae > Vigna > Vigna umbellata. Next base: position 3,502,716 of record NC_142165.1, on the reverse strand, counting down.
TTGAGTATTAAACTCATCTTAATTATAATAAGATTTTTTTTACCGTACTAGTTTATGATTATTGTGCATTGATATGAATATTTTATAACATGTGAAGGTAAAATATTTCGCACATCATTTTTTATGCATAACATATCTATTATCTATCACAGATAAAAACAATTTAAAAATTTGTAAATGATTTTAATTATAAATAAAGCCTCAAAATTGTTCAATATTTATGTTATGAAAAGCAGAAGAAAGTCAATGAATTTAACAGTTGTATATTTCATCTTAAATTATTTTCATTTGTATATATAATAAAAATTATTTATAAATATGTGTGGTTACAAAAAAAAGTTCACTAAATAAATGGATATTCATTTAATGACGCCCCACATGGGATTGGAGCAAATTACTGATAAACCCGTCATAAATTTATAACTTGAGGTGTGAAATTAATTACACTTTTTCTACGTACAAATTGAACTAATATTCTCAATAATTAAATTAAACATTAATTGCATACATAAGCAAGCAAATGCAGACGTATTTTGTTGTTTCATTTAAAAAAAATAAGAGAAAATATTATTCTTTCAAGTTTATTTTTTCAATAAAGAAGGGAAATTTATCTGAAAGAGGAAGAAAGCGTGAATGATAAAAAAATGTAATAGAAAGAAGTATCTGTGAAAAAATGAGTCATTCCACGAGAAATCGAACCCCACCAGAGCCTGGTCCACACCACACCATTTATCACTCTCGCGTCTCATTCTTCTAACTTCATCTCTTCTTAACTCTCTTTTTTTCCATCCCCACACCTTTCTTTTTCTTTAACCTTTCTCTCTCTCTTCGTTCGTGCATGGCGTCTTCGGCGTGTGTGACGGACTTGGCTCGAACGACGGCGTGCAGGGACGGTGCGGCGGCGGCGCATCTCAAAGTGGTGTCAATCTTCGTTATCTTCGTGACGAGCGTGGTGGGGATGTCGTCGCCGGTACTCCTAGCCGGGATCTTCCGCGGGAAGCCGCTCTACGACAAGGCCATAGTCGTGATCAAGTGTTTCGCGGCGGGGGTGATTCTCTCGACCTCGCTGGTCCACGTGCTCCCAGACGCGTACGCCGCACTCGCCGACTGCCAGGTGGCGTCGCGCCACCCGTGGAAGGACTTCCCTTTTGCGGGGCTCGTGACGCTTGTGGGCGCTCTTCTGGCGCTCCTGGTGGACCTCGCGGCGAGCTCGCACGTGGAGCACGCGCAGTACGCGCCGGTGGTGGCGCAGGAGAAGGAGTTGGAGCTCGGCGGAGGCTGCCATGGGTCCGGCGGCGATGGTGAAAGAGGTGAAGAATTGGTGAAACTGAAACAGAGGTTGGTTTCGCAGGTGCTTGAGATTGGGATTATTTTTCACTCTGTGATAATCGGAGTTACCATGGGAATGTCTCAGAACGTTTGCACTATTCGACCTCTCGTTGCTGCTTTGGCATTTCATCAAATATTTGAAGGCATGGGTCTCGGTGGATGCGTCGCTCAGGTTTCTTTCACTTTCTTCTTCTTTCATTCTTAAATGCTTTCATTCAATAAATTATTAGGTTTTGTTCGAATGACCGTGTTTTTAATTGGATTTCTGAAATTCAATAAATAAATGCAAATTCTTAGATAATCTGTTGATTATAATTATATAATTAGATTATACATTAAAATTTGAACTGAAAAATAGTACAAGGTATATAGTTTCTCTTTCCGGTAATTAAGGGTAGTTATAATAGTAAATCATCATCTAAAATTATTGGGATAAAGACTCCTATAACTTCCCAAATTAAATTAACCTTAGGGGATTGATTTGGTAATTTTTGTGGATAAGGATGGATTTCTATTCAGGCCATTTTAGTGTTATTTATAGAATTGAAAAAAATAAGATATAGTGTGTTCCTTTTATTTTTTTTTAATTTATTATTAATGACCTCTCCAGATTATCTTATCCATTAATTCAAACATGGGTACAGTTAAAAATGAGTTAAATACAATTTTGCAAAGATAAAAGTGTATATGAAATAGTCTATGGTATGGTCCTCTTTTAGAAAAGAGGCAATGGAGGAATATTTTAATTAATTTATTACCTGTCTTTGTGTGGCTTATGCAGTCACGAGAGAAAATGACGATTGCGAATTGAAAATCTTTATTTGCATTTTTTTTTGAGATCATAGCTTCACCCCTGTGACTGCTATGATAATAATAAAAAGGGAACAAAATAAATATTCTATTGCTCCTTCACTTCTCTCACTCCCAATCAATAACAATGTTTAAAGTGTTCACAAAGTCATTTTGATAATCATGATAAACTATTAATTTTTTGTTTTCATTTGTAATTAATAAAACCGTAGCACCAATTACCCTCCACCTCTCATGTACGTGTTAAAGGTTTTTTTATTTTTCAAAAACAATATGGTTTTCCAAAAAAATAATTAAGCTATGTTTTTGTTATCCCATATACCTACAACTATATATATATTGATTTAGCTTAAATTTTTATTTCAATATTTTTCATACTAATTAGATTTTTATATGAGGATTGTTACAGGCTGGATTTAGCTTTGGAACAACTGCGTACATGTGTTTGATGTTTGCCGTGACAACACCAATGGGAATAATGTTGGGGATAATATTGTTCTCACTGACAGGTTACGATGATAGCAATCCAAATGCTTTAATTTTGGAAGGACTACTGGGTTCAGTTTCATCTGGAATACTAATTTACATGGCCTTGGTTGATCTTATAGCAGTTGACTTTTTTCATAACAAGCTTATGAACTCTACTACTCGGTTGAAGAAAATATCTTTTGTTGCTTTGACTCTTGGTTCTGCTGCAATGTCTATCCTTGCCCTATGGGCTTGAAAATTTTTTGCCTTAAACTTTCTATTAGATGTGCAGCTTGGATAAAACAAACCTACACTTGAATCATATAAACCATTTCAAAATGGTTCCTCTCATATTCACTGGTATCAATTCATATCTATGTTATATAATTTAGGAAACAAAATTTATTGGTTTGAATATTTTGTAATGATCGAAAAAAATTATGCAAAAAAAGGAATGAAATAGTGGTATTGAATATTGGTATTAAATGTGGAAAAAAACTTCATACATTAGCAGAACCATAAACAAAAAGGTGCAAACAATAGAAAAACGATAGCCAAAAACGGTCCGTACAAAAAATGAATAGAGAAATGAACCACCAAAGAGAAAAAAAGTTTTAATTCAATCCATCCATACTCTCTTTCTTCCTTTTTCATGTTTTATGCTCACTCTCACGATACAAAATCCCTCCAAGGTGGGTTGAGATGCCATGTTTTCTTTACCAAAAAAAGTAATTAAGAAGCCATGTTTTATTTATCCCATATACCTCAAATTATATACAATCATTTAGCTTAAATTTTTATTTCAATTCTTCATACTAACTAGATTTGATATCATATTTCTTGTCTGCTATAGAAATAAAAAGTAATGCATTCATTAAAAATTATACTACGAATTACTATAGCTTTTTGTATGATGATTATTACAGGCAGGATTTCGGTTTGGAACAACTACGTACATGTGTTTGATGTTTGCAATGGGGATAATTTTAGGGATGACATTGTTCTCATTAACAAGTTACGATGATAGAAATCCAAATGCTTTAGGTTACTGGATTCAGTTTCATCAGGAATACTAATTTACAAGGCCTTGGTTGATCTTATAACCATTAACTTTTATCACAACAAGCTTATGAACTCTACTCCTCGGTTGAAGAAAATATCTTTTGTTGCTTTGACCATTGGTTTTGATGCAATGTTTATCCTTGCCCTTTGAGCTTGAAAATTTTTTACCTTGAACTTTCTATTAAATGTGTAGCTTTCTAATGGATAAAACAAACCTACACTTGAATCATGTAAGCCATTTCAAAATGGTTCCCTCTCATATTCACCCATATCAAATTCATATGTATCTTATGATGGAACAGTGACCATAGCTTATGTACCAAACGTTAAGATGGAACCGAACGCTATGTCCTGCACCGAACGGTAAGATGAAACCGAACGGTATAGAAAGAATAGAGGAAATATTCTCGTTTTTAAATGTACTTCAAAAATTGTATTAAACTGAGAAAGGTATGTGTACCTTATATACAGACAATATAATAGGTGTCTTGTTGTTATAACAACAGCTGTCAATGTAAAAGAAAATGACTTACATCCTAATATGCCCCCTTAAGTCGGATTATTTATTTCTACAACTCCTATGCTTCTTCAAACAATCAAACCTATCAAATTTCAAAGGTTTGGTAAACAAATCAGCCAGTTGTACTTCAGTTTTGCAGTGAGTCAAAACAGTTCTTCCCTTATCAACCATGTCCCTCAGGAAGTAAAACTTAACCTAAATATGTTTACTCGTCCATGGCTGACAGGGTTTTTGGCCAAATTGATTATGGAAACATTATCAATCTTCAACTGAATTGGCTTCTCCAGAGGCATCTTCAACTCTTCCATCAACTCCTTAATCCAAACCCCTTGACAAGTAGCAAATCTCCCAGCTATATACTCTGCTTCACAGCTTGAGAGTGCCACCACCGGTTGCTTTTTAGAGCACCAAGAAATGAGAGCATCGTTCAACATGAAGATATAGCCAAAGGTGCTTTTTCTCTCAACTGGATCACCACCATAATCTGAATTTGAGTAACCTGTTATCTCCTCTGCAATTTTCTTTCTTCTAGAGGGAAATAGCACACCACAATCCATTGTGCCTTTGATGTACCGTAGCACCCTCTTTGCAACCATCATGTGTGTTTTCTTCGGTTGGTTCATAAACATGTTGATCACCCCCACACTAAATGCAAGATCAGGTCTGTTGTTGCACAAAAACCTTAGAGATCCAATGATCTGCATGTATTCTATTTCATCTGCATCTTCTTCAGCCTCATCCTTCACAAGTTTCAAGTTTGCCTCCATAGGACTTTTTGCAGCATTGCATTCCAACATATTGAATCGTTTCAGCAATTCACCTGCATATTTCTTTTGATGTAGCATCAAACCATTTGTTGTATGTATGAACTCGATACCTAGAAAGTAGCTTAAGTTCCCCAAATCAGTCATTTCAAATTTAGCTTCCATAATCTTCTTGAACTCATCTATGAATCTTGGATTAGATCTAGTGACAAGTAAGTCATCCACATATAGGCAGATGATGATCAGTTCCTTCACAAAATCTCCCTTCACATATACACCATGTTCAGCTGCACATTTGTTGAACTTTTCCTTGATTGAGTAAGAGTCAATCTTCTTAATCCAAGCTCTTGGAGCTTGCTTCAGCCCGTATAATGCTTTATGCAGCTTATACACCTAGTGTTCCTTCTCTTTCTTAATGAAGCCAGGAGATTGTTGCACATACACCTCTTCCTCCAATGGTCCAGGCAGAAAAGTAGATTTGACATCCAGATGGTATAATGGTCATTCCCTTGCACAAGCCATAACAATTACCAATATAATAGTCTCATGCGAGCCACTAGTGCAAACACCTCCGAGTAGTCTAAGTCGTGCTTTTGGAGAATGCCCTTTGCCACAAGCCTTGCCTTATGCTTAGAAATTGTCCCATCTAGATTCAATTTCTTCTTAAAGATCCATTTCACACCTATGCTTTGTTTTCCAGCTAGGAGGTCTACTAATCTCCAAGTTTTAGTCTTTTCTATTCATTTGATTTGTTCCTCCATTGCCCTACTCCAAACTGGATGCTCCATTGCTTCAACTTCATTCAATGGTTCTGCTCCAGCCATTAAGGCTATGTGCACCAGATTTCCTCCCTCATCAATCTACGCATCTGAGTAGACTTCAAAGTCGGATAATCTCTGAGGAATCACCTTGTGCCTTTGTGGTCTTTGCATTACAGTGTGTTGAGATGAATTAATGTGTGCAACATATTCTATTTCCTCTACAGAAGTAGGATAATCAATGATACCCTTCACCTTTGCCTTCTTCAAACTGGATTTCATCTCATTCCAGTTCCAACTTTCATCCTCGAGCACAATTACATCTCTGCTCAACACCATCTTCTCCTTAATGGATCATACAACTTGTAGGCACTAGTAGCATGATATCCAACAAATATCATTGCTTCACTCTTATCATGAAGTTTAGTGCGCTTCTGGTCTGCTATATGATTGTACGCTAGTGAACCAAACACCTTGAAATAGCCGACTGTTGTCTTCACTCTAATCCAAACTTCTAGAGGTACCTTTCCCTCCAATCTCTTTGTTGGACATCTGTTGAGAATGTGGATAGATGTAGACACAACCTCTCCCTAAAAACTACGTGGCATGTTCTTCTCCTTTAAGAGACATCTGGCCATGTTCACAGTGGTTCTATTTCTCCTCTCTGCCAAACCATTATGTTGTGGTGTGTAAGGTGCTATGATCTCGTGCACAATTCCACAACTCTGGCAATGTTTCTCAAAGGCACCAGAAGTGTATTCTCCTTCTCCATCAGTGCACAAAATCTTCAACTTCTTCTCACCCTCTCTTTCAGCATAGGCTTTGAATTTTATGAAAGTATCAAGTGCATCACTCTTCACCTTGATTACATAAATCCATAGCATCCTGCTGAACTCATCCACAAACGTTATGAAATATATATTTCCAACTAAAGAAGATACCTCAAACGGTCCAGAAATGTCAGAATACACCACCTCTAAACAATCTTTGGCTCTCATTCTAATTTGAGACTTGAAAGGCTTCCTTGTCTGCTTTCCAGTCAAGCAAGAATCACAAACACTTTTTAGAATAGTGATTTTAGGCATTCTAGATACAATCTCATTCTCACCAAGGTGCTTCATGTATTTGAAATTCAAGTGGCCAAACCTGAGATGCCAAATCCAACTTTCATCCTTCTTCACAACAGTCATGCATTCCAAGTTTTCTACTACATTCAAGTTAACTTGGAATGTTTTATTCTGTGAAATCTTGCACCTCAATATCAAGTTTTTGTTATCATCATACAACTCCATCCTGTCACGGTTTCCCATCACAAGTGTGAATCCTTTCTCCACCAATTGTCCAACACTTAGCAAGTTACATTATATTTCTGGAAGAAGCAACACGTTGGTGATTTTTGCCTGTGAACCAGTTTCCCTTCTGATAATCACATCTCCAATTCCTTCTACTTTCAAAACATTGTCATCAGCAACCTTCACCTTACTCTTCTTGGATTCATCAAGATTCACCAACCATTCTTTGTGGTAGGTCATATGATTCGAACAACCCGAATCTAAATACCACATCTTATCTTGAGACTCAGAATTAGTTGCAAACATGGTTACCATTAAAAGTGAGGAGTTCTGAGTCCGAGTCTTCTTGTGCTAAATAAGCCTCCTTGCTCTGGTGTGGCAATTGTAGCACTCTATACTCTTCTTATCTTTCTTCTTTTGATACTTCTCCACACTGCCTTTATCTTCCACTGAATCTGATTCACCATTTTTATCATCATTCGATCTGTTGGGCTTCCAACTCCCCTTCTTCCCTTTCCATATCTTTTGTTTTTTCTTTGCATCATCTTTACATGATGAACCTTCAATGCTTGTTCATCAATCTTGACAGGATTTCTATCAAACATCCTCATCTCATGCGGTTCTAGAGAGCTTTGCAATTCTTTTATTTTCATTTTTTCTAGTTCTCTTGACTCTTCTATAACCACAAATGTAATCAAATTTCTGAGGTAAGGACCTCGTGATCTTTTCAATCAGCATTAGATCTGTGATGACCTCTCCACATCCCTTCACCTGATTGGTAATGGCTACCACTTTGTCAAAATACTCTCTCACTCTATCACCATCCAACATTTGCATCAATTCATACTGTTTTCTCAATGTTTGTAACCTGACCTTTTTTATTTTCTCTCCTCCAGTATGACATCTAACAAGAATGCTCCAAGCTTCTCTTGTCGTCTTTGCATGTTGGATCTTTTCGAAATACGCATCATCTACGCATTGGTGGATTACAAACAATGTTTTATTATCCTTCTTTCTCTCCTTGTTTTTTCTTTCATCTGCAGCATCCATCGACAATTTTTGAAACTCCCCTTCGACGACCTCATTCACAGCTTGGTATCTGAATAATACCCTCATTTGAGTACTCCATCTACTCTAATTTTTCTCCGTAAGAATTGGTAGATTAGCTGATGAGATGTTGCTGCTAGCCATCCTAAACACCCATAATCTTTCACCAAGAAAACACAATTTTGATCTTCTTCATGCTTCAACCACCTTTCCCCAAGCCTAGATGATTTCTAAAGCTCCCAAGCTTTGAACCTTGAGCTCTGGATACCAGTTCTGATGGAATAGTGACCACAACTATGCACCTAACATTAAGATAAAACCGAACGTTATGTCCTGCACCGAACGGTAAGATGAAACCGAACGGTATAGAAAGAATAGAGGAAATATTATCCTTTCTGAATGTACTTCAAAAATTGTATTAAACTGAGAAAGATATGTGTGCCTTATACATAGACAATATAATAGGTGTCTTGTTGTTATAACAATAGTTGTCAATGTAAAATAAACTAACTTACATCCTAATATCTTATATAATTTAGGGAAAAAAATATCAATCATTGGAGTAAATATTTTGTAATGATAGAAAAAATTATCCAGGAAAAGGAATGAAACAATAGTATGGAATATTGATATTAAAATTGGAAAACAATTTCATACAATAGAAAAACGATAACCAAAAAAGGTTTGTACAATAGCAGAATGATAATAAAAAAAGGTTCGTACAAAAATTGAATACTGAAATGAACCACCAAAGAGAAAAAAGTTCTAATGCAATCCATCCATACTCTCTTTCTTCCTTTTTCACGTTTTATGCTCACTCTCACATTACAAAATCCCTCCAATGTGTGTTAAAAAGCCATGCTTTTTTTATCAAAAAAAGTAATTAAAAAGCCATGTTTTTTTACCGTAGATACCTCCAATTATATATATTCATTTAGCCTAAATTTTTATTTCAATATTTTTCATACTAACTAGATTTAATATCATATTTCTTGTCTGCTATAGGAATAAAGAGTAGTGCATTCATTAACATTTATACTGTAAATTGATATAGATTTTTGTATGATGATTGTTACTGGCAGGATTTAGGTTTAGAACAACTGCGTACATATGTTCGATGTTTGTAGTGACAACACCAATGGGGATAATTTTTGGGATTGCATTGTTCTCACTAACAGGTTATGATGATAGCAATTCAAATGCTTTAATCCTGGAAGGGTTATTGGGTTCAGTTTCATCACGATAGGGCCTTGATTGATCTTATAGCAGTTGCTTTTTTCACAACAAGCTTATGAACTCTACTCCTCGGTTGAAGAAAATATTTTTTGTTGCTTTGATCTCTGGTTATGCCACTAGTGTAGAAATGGCCTTGAACGTCACCCCATAGACGTCCGTCCTCAACAACCCCAACGTAAATAATTGACCGGTGGCATATCCGTAAATAAGTGAAACTCTCGACGTCCGTCATGGGGGGACATACGTCTATAATATTATAGACGTCCGGGCCCCACCCACGGACGTCTAAGAGGCTGGAACAATCACCTCTTCAACTCCTCTGTCAGCCCTTTAAATGTCTGTTGTGGAGGGGGCCAGACGTCTATAATATTATAGACATCCGTCCCCCCATATCGGACGTTTCGGGTGTTGACAGGGTGGATGAAGAATTAATTGTCTTCAACCCCTTAAACGTCCGTTGTGGATGGGTCGGACGTCTATAATATTATAGACGTTCGTCCCCCCATATCAGACGTTTCGGGTGCTGACAGGGTGGTTGAAGAATTAATTGTCTTCAGCCCCTTAAACGTCCGTTGTGGAAGGGGCCGGACGTCTATAATATTATAGACGTCCGGCCCCCCATATCGGACGTTTAGGGTGCTGACAAGTAGTTGAAGAATTAATTGTCTGTCGGCCCCTTAAACGTCTATTGTGGTGGGGAGACAGACGTCTACAATATTATAGACGTCCGGCCCCCCATATCGGACGTTTCGGGTGCTGACAGGGTGGTTGAAGAATTAATTGTCTTCAGCCCCTTAAATGTCTGTTGTGGAAGGGGCTGGACGTCTATAATTTTATAGACGTCCGACCCCTCATATCGAACGTTTAGGGTGCTGACAGGTAGTTGAAGAATTAATTGTCTGTCAGCCCCTTAAACGTCCGTTGTGGAGGGGGACGGACGTCTATAATATTATAGACGTCCGACCCTCTCCACAACGGACGTTTAAGGGGCTGACAGAGGGGAGTTGAAGAGGTGATTGTCCATCCTCTTAGACGTCCGTCCCCCCCCCCCCACAACGGACGTCGATAGTTTCACTTATTTACTTAGATAGGGCTTTGATTGGTATTTTTTTTTCTTAGTGATTGGAAGGGAGGGCGCCTGGGTATGTTACAAAAGGGGAAGGCAGGGGTAGTACTTCGAATGGCGAAACGAAGGGCTAAATAGCGCCAGTGATTCTCTGAGCCGGTCTGGATTTTCAACGCCTCGGGAAACTGGTCGAGATAGATTAGATGACAGCACCCTTTTCCTCTCTTCGTTACCTAGAGGGCAATCTTATGGCCTTTACCTCCCGCCCGGCCCGAAAATAGAACCCAACCTGTAAGATCCTTGAAAAATATTTGTAAGTTAAATACTAGATATAAAAAAAAAAAAAAAAAAAAGTGAATAGTAAATTGTGAATAGTAAAAGGTGAATAGTAAAAAGTGAATAGTAAAAAAAAAAAAAAAAAAAAATATTTTTGGAAAGGATAAGTGTTCCACGTAGCTTTGAGATCAGAATCTATCAAATTGCAAATAAAAAATTATTTTTGTAATAGTAAAATGAATAAAAAAATGAATAGTTAAAATGAATAGTAAAAAATGAATAGTAAATTTTTTTGCTATAAATAGCCAAGAGGGGGAGGCTGAAAATTTACACCAAAGAACTTAGAAAATTTTTGAGAGAAGAGAGTTGGAAGAATTTCAAATTTTTGCAAAGGGGATATTCTGGAAGTTTTCAGAGGACGAGGAGATTAAGTCTGTAATAGAGGTAAGGGGAGCTAACTTTGAGTATTTCCTTTTGTATTATCTTGAGTCTTGGATATGCTATATTTTGCTTTTTCTGATCTTATATCTTGAATATGGAGTATTTTGTTTCTGTATGATCTTAAATTTTAAATGAGAGTATGCTTTGTGTTGATATCCAAGTGTGATAGTTGTAAAATGTAATGTTGATTATGTTATGCCACTTGTATGTTATTAGTTGTTTATTTTTTTGTATTTTGGAAGGATTAGAAATTGTCTAACCGGCTCTGCCAGATTCAATTTCTTGTTTCCCCAAACATTCTATTGTTTTCCTTATTTAATTTTATTTTATTTTGGAAGGATTAGAAATTGTCTAACCGGCTCTGCCAGATTCAATTTCTTGTTTCCCCAAACTTTCTATTGCTTCAGTTATTTATTTTATTGCACTTTTGGAAGGATTAGAAGTTGTCTAACCGGCTCTGCCAGATTCAACTTCTTGTTTCCCCAAACTATTTATTGCTTTACTTATTTATTTTATTGCATTTTTGGAAGGATTAGAAGTTGTCTAACCGGCTCTGCCAGATTCAACTTCTTATTTCCCCATACATGTATTGTTCTTGTTATTTAATTATATTGTATTGATGGATGGATTAGAAGTTGTCTAACCGGCTCTGCCAGATTCAACTTCTTGTTTCCCCATGAATTTTTATATTAAGATTATTTTTATGATTGTCAAATATTGTATTCTTCTATGACCATTTATAGTAATGTTTTATTATTGTTAATTGTTTATAATTATCTTGTATGAATTCTATTATGGATGTTTATTGTGATGATTTTATTGAATAAGTTTGTTGGCTGAAATTAATCTTGTTGGAAGGTTTGGAATAAGGGTTATGTAATAGCTTGTATATGGGTATTAAATATATACAGTGTTTGAGGTTGTTGTGAGAGGAAGTAAAATTAGGCATTTTAAGATTTAGAGCATAAGAAAACAAGGTAGATAAATTAAATAAATAAATTGTTAATTATTGAAGGCCTCCCTTTGTTGGTAGGATAGAGGAACCTTAAAAACCTGAGTTGGCACATCCCTGATCATAGAGCAGCCCTGGCCTGGTCCAGTCAGTTGTGACTAGTCATATGTGCTGGCGTCGAAGGTGAGTTTGATGCGTTCAGACATCTGGGTCCTCTCCGGTGACCAATTGGGGTAAAGAAAAATCTCTACTAGGATGAAAATAAAATAAAACAAGTTGATTGTAGATGCATAATATTATCATGGTAAAAATTTCATATATATTTTATTTATCATTACATTGAGCCAGACTTTAATATGTAGTTACTAAGATATGTTGATGTATTTTGGTTGATCCATGATCTTTGTTTGGTGAAAATATGTTGAGTTATACTCGTTATGGGCAAAATGAGTTTATAATATGAAGCATGATATCTGGCAATATGTTTAATTTATCGATACCAAAACGGGTTATTATGAATTCATGATTAAAGAATGAACATGATTGAGTTAGGTGGATAAGAGGGTATGAATTGTTGGTTTCTATGAAATGTTGGAGTGGATATGAGAAATCATTACTTATGAAATGATGTTTACTACCGGGAGTAGTATGTTCGAGTTATACCATGAGGGTTTGGTATGAGCAAAGTAACACCTGAGGTTTATGGAAGCAGGCAGAGAGGGGTCTGACCATAAGGCTTCAGAAAGTAAGACATAGTATGTAAGTGAGGCTTAAGGAAGCAGGCAGAGAGCGGTCTGACCATAAGGCTTCATGAGTAAGCATGATACACTTGTAAGATTTATGGAAATGAGAAAGATGATTTTGATAATGATGAATTAATGACATCGGAATAATGATATTTTATCAATTGCAGAAATACATGATTTTAATATTTTTGTTACAAGTTTAATGATTTTATGATATGGTTGGCTTACCCTTATTTGTTTGTACTATGATCATATAACTCATGTTATATGTGATTAGATAATGTTGCAGATGCGGTTGAAAAAGCTTAGAGATGAGAGAGATGCGGGGAAAAACTTTCAGGGATTTTTGTAAAAAGAATAAATTTGTATTGGGAAGATTATGTTGTGTAAAATTTATAAGTTGAAATTTCAATGGTGAAGACTATATTGTTTAAAGTTTGTAAGTTTGGTATTGTACTTGGAGTAATTGAAATAAAGTTTGATTGTTTATATGAGATATCAAATTAATTTAGTCTCTACTATCAGTAATACCCTTTAAAATATTCGGGTGTTACATTATGGTATCAGAGCAATGGTTTTCGAAAGTATTTTGGGACTATGGGGAGTGAAATTATTATTCTTAGTAAAACTATTAATGGTTATGATGAAAATGACTATTTGGAGGAAATTGATATCATATGCTAAATTGTATTGTTATCTTTTTGAAGAAATCATTTAAACTCGACAAAGATGCAGCAACAACAAGTTGATCAAGTACCTCAAAATCATTCTAGCTTGAATGACTTCTTAAGGCATGATCCAACTAAATTTAATGGGGAGGCTACTCCTGATGAGGCTGACTCTTGGCTAAGGCAGAACGAGAAGATTTTTCGGGTAATAACTTGCTCAGAAGAACAAAAATTAACTTATGCATCATTTCTTTTGGTGGGTGAGGCTGAATATTGGTGGGAAAGTATGCAACAGTTGATGACGGTTCGTGGTGAGACTGTGAATTGGGAGAACTTTAAGATGAGGTTTTTGGAAAAATATTTTCCAAACAGTGCAAAATTTGCAAGGGAGGCGGAGTTTCTGACCTTACAACAAAGAAGGTTATCAGTACAAGAGTACATAGTAAAATTTAATTATCTCTCGAGGTTTTATACTCAGAATATCACAGAAGAATGGAGATGTCGAAAATTCGAGGGAGGACTAAGGCATGAACTGAAGAAGGTACTTATGCCATTGGAAATACAAGAGTTTCCAGCATTGGTAGAGAAAGCCAGAATGATAGAATTGTTGGAGTTTGATCCAAGTAGAGTTTCCAGACTTGCAAAGGGAGAATCTTCAATGAAATTCAACAAGAAACCTTATGAAAAACCACAATTATCATATCGAGGAACAGTGAAGTGTTTTGAGTGTGGAGGGGCACATTTCAGACGTGACTGCCCTAAACTTATTGGGGAAAAAGTTGAAGGGAAGAGATGTTTCATCTGCAATGATCCGGGACACTTTGCTAATGTTTGTCCAAAGAAAAAGAAGGTGGGAGAACCACAACAACAAGATTCTGCTGAAGTAAAGCCCCGGGCAACAGGGAGAGTATTCGCAATGTCTGCAGAAGAGGCTACTAAGCCAGGTACATTAATCTTACACACCTGTATGTTGTTAGGTGAATGCGTATATGTTTTGTTTGACTCTGGAGCCACACACTCCTTTATATCCCTAGCATGTTTAGAAAGACTCGGATTACCGATGCTTGATCTAGGGTGTGAATTAGTAGTTTCTACACCAGCATCGGGACCAGTTACGACCAGTTCAGTCTGTGTCGGATGCCCGATCCAAATTGCAGGACGCAAGTTCAAAGTGAACTTGATCTGCTTACCCCTTCAAAATCTAGACATTATTTTGGGAATGGATTGGTTGACTGCCAATCACGTTCTTATTGACTGTGGGAAACAAAAGATAGAGTTTCTAAATTTGAACGATTTAGAACTAAGCTCAACTCGAGTCGTTGCGAAGGATATCAAAGATGGAGCTACCTGCTTTATGGTGTTAGCTCAGGAGAAAAGAGAGAATACTGAAGAACAAATCATCGGAATACCTGTGGTGGAAGAATATGTTGATGTTTTTCCAGAAGAAGTACCAGGTTTACCACCTAGTCGAGAGATCGATTTCACAATAGATCTAATGCCTGGAGCTGGCCCAGTTTCTATGGCTCCATACAGAATGGCTCCTGCCGAACTAGTAGAGTTGAAAAAGCAAATCGAAGATCTGCTGGAGAAGAAGTTTATCCGTCCAAGTGTGTCTCCATGGGGAGCTCCTGTATTGCTGGTGAAGAAGAAGGATGGAAGTTCAAGGTTGTGCGTGGATTATCGACAGCTGAACAAGGTTACAATAAAGAACAAATATCCTTTGCCAAGAATCGATGATCTATTAGATCAGTTGAGAGGAGCAGAGGTGTTTTCAAAAATTGATCTCAGATCTGGGTACCATCAGATTCTGGTCAAGACGGAAGATGTGCAAAAGACGGCTTTCAGATCTCGCTACGGACACTTTGAGTACGTGGTAATGCCGTTTGGCGTGACGAATGCTCCAGCGATTTTTATGGACTACATGAACAGAATATTTCGGTCATGTTTAGATAAGTTCGTGGTAGTATTTATAGACGATATTCTTATCTATTCAGAGAATAAGGAAAAGCATGCAGAACACTTGAGGGTGGCGTTGGAAATTTTAAGAAAACATCAACTGTATGGGAAACTGTCAAAGTGTGAGTTCTGGATAGAGAAAGTACAATTTTTGGGTCATGTGATTTCTGCTCAAGGAATCTCAGTGGATCCAGCAAAGGTGGAAGCTGTGCTAAAGTGGGAGCGGCCGAAAACTGTAACTGAAGTACGAAGTTTTGTAGGATTAGCCGGTTATTACCGACGTTTTGTTGAAGGGTTTTCCAAGATTGTAGGTCCTCTAACTCAGTTAACTCGTAAAGATCAACCATTTCTGTGGACTGACAAGTGCGAAGCCAGTTTTGAGGATATGAAGCAACGACTAACGTCAGCACCAGTATTAATCATTCCAGACTCTAGCAAATCTTTTGAGGTGTACTGCGATGCGTCATATCAAGGATTGGGGTGCGTCCTAATGCAAGGAAGGAGACCTGTAGCTTATGCATCTAGGCAGCTAAAGGCGCATGAGAAGAACTACCCAACGCATGACATAGAACTTGCAGCAGTAGTATTTGCATTAAAGACATGGAGACACTACCTCTATGGGGCAAGTTTCCAAGTTTTTAGTGACCATAAGAGTCTAAAGTATTTGTTCGATCAAAAGGAGCTGAACATGCGACAAAGAAGATGGATGGAATATATGAAGGACTATGATTTCGAGCTTTTATATCACCCAGGAATAGCCAATGTGGTGGCAGATGCATTGAGTAGGAGACAAGCTCAGATAACAACAATGATGGTGAAGGAATTAGAACTGTTAGAAAAGTTACGTGATATGAACTTGGGGTTGCAGTTAACCCCAGATCATATATGGTGTGGTCATTTAGTAATCACTAGTGACTTCTTAGAACAAGTGAAGGTTGAGCAGTCGATGGATCAAGAGTTGCAGCAAAAGATCAGGTTGTTGGACACCGATCAAGTTAAGGACTTCGTTCTAAGTAAAGATGGCATCCTTCGATTTAAGAACAGAGTGTGTATACCTGCAAAGAGTGAATTAAAACATTTAATTTTAGACGAAGGCCATAAAAGTCGTCTTAGCATACATCCAGGTATGACTAAGATGTATAAAGACCTGAAAGAGTCATTTTGGTGGAATGGAATGAAGAGGGATGTGGCCGAGTTTGTAGCAGCCTGCTTAGTGTGTCAGAAGGCAAAAGTGGAGCATCAAAAACCGGGAGGGATGTTACGACAGTTAGACATTCCTCAATGGAAGTGGGACAGTATCTCGATGGACTTTGTAACACATTTACCAAAATCATCAAAAGGTCACGATTCTATCTGGGTTATCATTGATAGACTAACCAAGAGCGCTCACTTTTTGCCCATTAATCAACGTATGTCTCTAGAAAAGCTGACGGAGTTATACATCAGGGAAGTAGTGAGGTTGCATGGAATACCTACAAGCATTGTGTCAGACAGAGATCCAAGGTTTACTTCAAGGTTTTGGCAGACGCTACAGAAGGCTCTGGGAACGCAGTTGAGGATGAGTTCGGCTTATCACCCTCAGACTGATGGTCAAACAGAAAGGACTATTCAGTCTTTGGAGGATTTGCTAAGAACTTGTGTATTAGATCATCTTGGAAGTTGGAATGAGATACTACCATTAGTAGAATTTACTTACAACAACAGTTATCATTCCAGTATTGGTATGCCACCATATGAAGCTTTATATGGAAGAAGATGTAGAACCCCGTTGTGTTGGTTTCAAGATGGGGAAGCACTAACAGTGGGACCCGAGCTATTACAGCGAACCACAGAAAAAATAAAATTAATCCAAGATCGGATGAAAGCAACTCAAAGTAGACAAAAGTCATATGCCGACAAAAGAAGAAGACCGTTAGAATTTGAAGAAGGAGATCATGTATTCTTACGAGTAACACCAACTACAGGAGTCGGGAGAGCTATCAAGATGAGGAAACTGACACCAAAATTTCTCGGACCGTATCAAATTCTCAAAAAGATTGGGCCAGTGGCTTATGAGGTAGCATTACCACCTGGATTGGCAAATTTGCATAACGTTTTTCATGTATCCCAACTGAGGAAGTATATTCCAGATCCAAAGCATGTGTTAGAAGTTGATGAAATTCAGGTCAAGGAAAATTTAACAATGGAAGTTGGACCAGTGCGTATACTAGATGTTCAAATGAAAAAGCTAAGAGGGAAAGATATTCGCACAGTAAAAGTACTTTGGAATGAAGACACACAGGAAATGACTTGGGAATTGGAAGAATTTATGATAAAGGAATATCCATATCTCTTTTGTAAGTAATCTTTTGTTAGATAGTCTTTGTTTAAATAAATAATTTTCGAGGGCGAAAATAATTGTTGTTGGGGAGATTGTAAGATCCTTGAAAAATATTTGTAAGTTAAATACTAGATATAAAAAAAAAAAAAAAAGTGAATAGTAAATTGTGAATAGTAAAAGGTGAATAGTAAAAAGTGAATAGTAAAAAAAAAAAAAAAAAAAATATTTTTGGAAAGGATAAGTGTTCCACGTAGCTTTGAGATCAGAATCTATCAAATTGCAAATAAAAAATTATTTTTGTAATAGTAAAATGAATAAAAAAATGAATAGTTAAAATGAATAGTAAAAAAATGAATAGTAAATTTTTTTGCTATAAATAGCCAAGAGGGGGAGGCTGAAAATTTACACCAAAGAACTTAGAAAATTTTTGAGAGAAGAGAGTTGGAAGAATTTCAAATTTTTGCAAAGGGGATATTCTGGAAGTTTTCAGAGGACGAGGAGATTAAGTCTGTAATAGAGGTAAGGGGAGCTAACTTTGAGTATTTCCTTTTGTATTATCTTGAGTCTTGGATATGCTATATTTTGCTTTTTCTGATCTTATATCTTGAATATGGAGTATTTTGTTTCTGTATGATCTTAAATTTTAAATGAGAGTATGCTTTGTGTTGATATCCAAGTGTGATAGTTGTAAAATGTAATGTTGATTATGTTATGCCACTTGTATGTTATTAGTTGTTTATTTTTTTGTATTTTGGAAGGATTAGAAATTGTCTAACCGGCTCTGCCAGATTCAATTTCTTGTTTCCCCAAACATTCTATTGTTTTCCTTATTTAATTTTATTTTATTTTGGAAGGATTAGAAATTGTCTAACCGGCTCTGCCAGATTCAATTTCTTGTTTCCCCAAACTTTCTATTGCTTCAGTTATTTATTTTATTGCACTTTTGGAAGGATTAGAAGTTGTCTAACCGGCTCTGCCAGATTCAACTTCTTGTTTCCCCAAACTATTTATTGCTTTACTTATTTATTTTATTGCATTTTTGGAAGGATTAGAAGTTGTCTAACCGGCTCTGCCAGATTCAACTTCTTATTTCCCCATACATGTATTGTTCTTGTTATTTAATTATATTGTATTGATGGATGGATTAGAAGTTGTCTAACCGGCTCTGCCAGATTCAACTTCTTGTTTCCCCATGAATTTTTATATTAAGATTATTTTTATGATTGTCAAATATTGTATTCTTCTATGACCATTTATAGTAATGTTTTATTATTGTTAATTGTTTATAATTATCTTGTATGAATTCTATTATGGATGTTTATTGTGATGATTTTATTGAATAAGTTTGTTGGCTGAAATTAATCTTGTTGGAAGGTTTGGAATAAGGGTTATGTAATAGCTTGTATATGGGTATTAAATATATACAGTGTTTGAGGTTGTTGTGAGAGGAAGTAAAATTAGGCATTTTAAGATTTAGAGCATAAGAAAACAAGGTAGATAAATTAAATAAATAAATTGTTAATTATTGAAGGCCTCCCTTTGTTGGTAGGATAGAGGAACTTTAAAAACCTGAGTTGGCACATCCCTGATCATAGAGCAGCCCTGGCCTGGTCCAGTCAGTTGTGACTAGTCATATGTGCTGGCGTCGAAGGTGAGTTTGATGCGTTCAGACATCTGGGTCCTCTCCGGTGACCAATTGGGGTAAAGAAAAATCTCTACTAGGATGAAAATAAAATAAAACAAGTTGATTGTAGATGCATAATATTATCATGGTAAAAATTTCATATATATTTTATTTATCATTACATTGAGCCAGACTTTAATATGTAGTTACTAAGATATGTTGATGTATTTTGGTTGATCCATGATCTTTGTTTGGTGAAAATATGTTGAGTTATACTCGTTATGGGCAAAATGAGTTTATAATATGAAGCATGATATCTGGCAATATGTTTAATTTATCGATACCAAAACGGGTTATTATGAATTCATGATTAAAGAATGAACATGATTGAGTTAGGTGGATAAGAGGGTATGAATTGTTGGTTTCTATGAAATGTTGGAGTGGATATGAGAAATCATTACTTATGAAATGATGTTTACTACCGGGAGTAGTATGTTCGAGTTATACCATGAGGGTTTGGTATGAGCAAAGTAACACCTGAGGTTTATGGAAGCAGGCAGAGAGGGGTCTGACCATAAGGCTTCAGAAAGTAAGACATAGTATGTAAGTGAGGCTTAAGGAAGCAGGCAGAGAGCGGTCTGACCATAAGGCTTCATGAGTAAGCATGGTACACTTGTAAGATTTATGGAAATGAGAAAGATGATTTTGATAATGATGAATTAATGACATCGGAATAATGATATTTTATCAATTGCAGAAATACATGATTTTAATATTTTTGTTACAAGTTTAATGATTTTATGATATGGTTGGCTTACCCTTATTTGTTTGTACTATGATCATATAACTCATGTTATATGTGATTAGATAATGTTGCAGATGCGGTTGAAAAAGCTTAGAGATGAGAGAGATGCGGGGAAAAACTTTCAGGGATTTTTGTAAAAAGAATAAATTTGTATTGGGAAGATTATGTTGTGTAAAATTTATAAGTTGAAATTTCAATGGTGAAGACTATATTGTTTAAAGTTTGTAAGTTTGGTATTGTACTTGGAGTAATTGAAATAAAGTTTGATTGTTTATATGAGATATCAAATTAATTTAGTCTCTACTATCAGTAATACCCTTTAAAATATTCGGGTGTTACATTATGGTATCAGAGCAATGGTTTTCGAAAGTATTTTGGGACTATGGGGAGTGAAATTATTATTCTTAGTAAAACTATTAATGGTTATGATGAAAATGACTATTTGGAGGAAATTGATATCATATGCTAAATTGTATTATTATTCTTAGTAAAACTATTAATGGTTGTGTAACCTCCCTTCTGATCCATTCATTTCTGCAAGCAGGGGGATCCAGAGCTAATCCTCCCGTCTATTGCATAACCTAAAAAAGCTAGAAGCCAAGTACCTAAGGTGCGCTCCGCCTGGTGACTAATCAATTGGTTTGCGCTTTGAAGTGATGAGGTCGCAAAGAGGGAGGGCGACGAAAGAAAGGCTTTCCCTCCCTCAAAACAAAAAAAAGGCGACCAACAAAGTTGGCTTGACGAGCGCAGATGCGAGGAAGCGGGAGCAATAAAACAAAAAAGATCATTTTTGTCCTTCTACTTAAGGGGCAAAGATAAGCGCTTTTGCTACTGAGAAAGCGAACACGCGAAGGTTCAAGACTTAGTCGAGCGTTAGCGAAGCTAGATTTAGCGAGAGGCTTCGAGTTAGCGAAGCGCTGTAGTAGCGCCGGCCGAAGCCCTATGTGCTAAAATGCTGAGCCAAGGACGCTCCGCCTTATCTATAGAAGCAATCAACCGAGTGCACAGACGGATGTCTAGCAGTGCACAAACGGATGTCCAACCCCAGCCCTACCACAAAACAATTCAGGCAGGTGGTCGTCGTGGGATACACCTCGGACGTCTGTGTAGACGTCGGGGGAGGGAGGAGACGGACGTCTCTGGGACGTCAGACGGGCAAGTGGGACGTCCGAGGGTGTACACCAAACGTCTGGATAGGCGTCGGGCTTGACACATCGAACGTCTATATACACGTCCGATGTGAACCCCCCGACGTTTGAGTAACGTCACCCACAAAGACGTCGGGGGAAGGTCGGACATCAAAAGGCCAAAAGAACGGACGTCTAAAGCCTTTTCTGCACTAGTGTGCTGCAATGTCTATCCTTGCGTTGTAGGCTTGAAAACTTTTTACTTTAAACTTTCTGTTGAAAGTATAGCTTCCTAATGGATAAAACAAACCTACACTTGAATCATATAAACCATTTCAAAATTATTCCCTCTCATGTTCACCCGTATCAAATTCATAGGTATGTTATATAATTTAGGGGAAAAAATAACAATTATTGGAGTGAATATTTTGTAGTGATCGAAAAAACTATCCAAGAAAAGGAATGAAACAGTAGTATGGAATATTGGTATTAAAATTGGTAAACAAAAGATAGTAGAACAATAACCAAAAAAGGTTCATACAATAGTAGAACAATAACCGAAAAAGATTCGTACAAAAAATGAACAAAAAAAGTAACCACCAAAGAGAGAAAGGTTCTAATTCAATCCATACTCTCTTTCTTCCTTTTTCACGTTTTATGCTGACTCTAAAGTTGTTCACATTACAAAATTCCTCTAACGTGTATTGACCTTCTTGACTAGTGTCCCCTTGGCCCGTCAATTTCAATATCACTTGCCTCATGTCCTTCTCTTCTAACTAACTCTACAATTTACTCTTCTACCCTCCTTGCATTGTTCCCCACTTGATGTTTGTTACAATTTCCCCTCCATTGAAAATAACCTTGTCCTCAATGTTAAAATCAGGAAAAACTGATGTCAAAATTTGATGATCTTCCCATGTGGCCTATGAGCTATTCATACCTTCCCATAGGACTAAGTGTTGTTGAACTTGTTGGGTGCCTCTAATAATGACTTGTGTATGTAATATGGAAGCAGGTTTGTATTACTGCTTCTAAATCAGTGATCGTTATTTGTAATGGAACATATGGTTTATCATGGTTGGCTTGGCACACCTTCAATTGGGATACATAAAAAACTGGATGGATCTTCGTGTTTTCTAGCAGTTGAAGCTTGTAAGCCACATTTCCAATCTTCCGCAAAATTGTAAAAGGACCAAAGTATCTAAGACTGAGCTTCTGATTGTTTCCCAAGGCCAAGGAATGTTGCCGATAAGGTTGTAACTTCACGAAAACCTTGTCTCCTACTTGCAATTCAAGTGGTTTCCTCTTTTGATCAACATATTTCTTTTGAATTTGTTGGGCTCAAAGTATATTAGTTTTCAATTTACTAAGCACTTCATCACGATTGAGCAATTGTTCCTAAATTGATGGATGGTCCTGGTTGTTAGGAACATATTTAAGCAGCTTGGGAGGGTCTCTACTATAAACAACCTTGAAATGTGTCATGCCAATGCAGGTATGATAGGTTGTGTTGTACCTGTATTCACCCCATGGAAGGAGCTTAGACCAGTCTTTATGTTTGTCAAAACAAAAGCATCTCAAATACATCTCAAGGAACTTGTTGAGAGTTTCAGATTGACCATTTGTTTGAGGGTGATAAGTTGTTGACATTTTTAGTTGTGCCACCCAACATGAAAAATTGCTGCCAAAACTGACTTATAAAGACCTTATCTCGATCAGAAACTATTGTCTTTAGAAAGCCATGGATTTTAACCACCATGTGTATGGAAGTCTCAACGATTTGCTTGTTGTTAAAATAACCTTTTAGTGTAGCAAAATGAGAATATTTTGAAATTTTGTCAATGGCTACCAAAATTATAGTATAACCATGAGATGGAGGAAGTCTTTTGATGAAATCTATCACCAAATCTTCCCAAATTGAATCAGGGATAGGTAAGGATTGAAGTAATCCAGCAGGAACAATATTAATTGTCTTAGCTTGTTGGCACCCTAAGAATTGTTGAACAAACTTCTTGCTATCATCATGTATACCATACCAATGAAATTGTCAAGCAATTCTTGCTAAAGTACGAGTGTAACCAACATGGCCACTAGTAAGTGAGCTATGGTACTCTTGTAGAATTTGAGATATCAATTCAACTTTATAGGAAACTACAATTGTATCGTTCCAAAGTAATAGGTTCTCATGCACTGTATAATGTAGGCTTGCAAGTGAGTTACTGCTGCATTTTTGCACTATAGCTGTAATTTCAGTATCTTCAAGTTGAGTCGTCCTTAACTTCTCAATGAGCATACTCTGAGTTTGAAACAAAGCCATGAAGAATGATCTGGAAAGATAATGTGCCAGAATGTTCTCTTTTCCTAGCTTATACTCAATAGTGAAGTCATAACCTAATAACTTTAGAAACCAATTTTGTTGTTCTATAGTTTGATAAGATTGATCATTCAAAGATCTAAGACTCTTTTGGTTTATTCTTATTATAAAATTGTGGCTTAATAAATAGTGTCTGAATTTTGCAATAGCCTCTGAAATAACATAAAACTCTCTATTATAGGTAGAGTGCTTCTACATCTTTGGGGCAACTTAGAGAAATAGACAATGGGATGGCAATGTTGATTGAGAACAACTCTAATACCTTGACTAGAGGCATCAGTCTCTAATATGAAGGGCTTAGAGAAATTAAGAAGAGTTAAAACTGGACCTTTAGTGATTCTCTTCATAAGTGCTTCAAAAGTCGTAGTAGTATTATCATCCTAAACAAAGTTGTCTTTCTTGAAAATATTAGTAAAAAGGGTTGCAATAAAAGCATATTCTTTAATGAATCTCCTGTAGTAGCCTATGAGCCCCAAAAACCCTCTAAGTTGTTTGATGTTAGTGTGAATTGGTCAATCAATCACAACCTAAATCTTCCCCTTGTCCTACCAACTACATTTCCACATAATGTATCATTAATACAAAAATATCGTATAACGTCGTTGTTTTTTGGCCTTTCACGTCGAATTCAAGGTCGACGCCATATCGGGAAACGTTAAATTGACGTCGAATTTAAAAAATTCGATGTTTATTCGATGTTAAACAATTATTTTGTTTTTTTTATTAATTGTAATCCTTTTTTACAACTCTACGAGACCTGAAAAAGTAAAAAAACAACAAATTTCAGTTTTTGGTATTTTATAAAGCATGAACTATGAATGTGTAGTATAGTATCAACAACAAACAACAAACAAGTTCAATCAAACAACAACAACAAACAAGTTCAACCAAATAACAACAACAAACAAGTTCAACAAAAAACAACAACAAACAAGTTCAACAAATAAGTTCTTCAAAACGAAAACGAAAACGAAAACTAACCTTCAAAAGGTGGGTTCGTCGGATTAAAGTGTTTCCTCCAGTGAGAGAGAAAGCAGAATGCACCTATGAAGGACACGAACATGAAAATAATCGATCAAAACAAATGAAAATTATACATAAAGTAGTTAATTAACATGCATTTGTATCAAATGAAAGAAAGATTACATGTGATAGTCATCAAACTTCGTTCGAGAAAAGTTTGAGAAGAGAATAGGGTCTCGTGCGCTAAGATAAAGTGAATGAATTTTCAATCTTCCGCTCAAATTGAAAAAGGGGAAACTTTTGGCTGACAAATTAAAAAAGAAAAAAGAAAAAAAGAATTATACGTGATTTAAAAGAAAAAAGAAAAAAAGAATTAAAAAGGGTTACTTTTTGGCTTATGGCTGACATATTATACGTCGAAGCCCTTACAGAATTCGACGTATTATAGGGCTTCAACGTATTTTTTGTTGTTTAAAAGAAAAAAGAAAAAAGAATTAAAAAAGGTGACTCTTTGGCTTCTGACTGACAAATATTACGTCGAACCCTGTAGGGGTTCAACGTACAATTGGTGGTTTAGAAGAAAGAAGAAAGAGAATGACGCGCTGGTTTAAATAATTACCATCATAGAACGTCGATTTGAATGGGGCTTCGTCATTCTACAATTGCATTTATTTAAAAAAATGTCACCGGTCATTTTTAACATTGGTTATTCAGTGGTTGGACGTTGAACGTGTGACGTTATACGTTGTTTTTTGCACTAGTGTATGTCCCAAATAGTCAATTTGAATGGGGCTATTTCTAGGAGAAATTATGCTGCGATCCAACATGTCTTTCACCATTTTTTTCAATCTGTTCTTTTTGGCTATGGGGTATCTATAAGGCTTAACTTTCACTGGCTAACCACCATGTATTAAGGAAATTGAGTGGTTGTGAAGTCTGGATGGAGGTATTCCAGAGGGAGTGGAAAACACTTGTCTGTACGTGTGCAACAATATGGTCAAGTCAGGTTTAATATTGGTTGGCAATTCCATACGTTGGTCATTATGAACTGTGTTGAAGGAAAAATGGAAGGAATATAATTCGGCAATGGCTTGAGTTTAGTGAAATCTTTTGAGATGGTGGCAATGAGCTTGTGATGGTAATTGTGTATAGTCCCCATATAAAGTGATGAATTGGTTGTTTAATAAAAACTTGAGGATCAACTTGCTATAATCCAATATGTGGGGGCCTAGAGTTGAGAGCCAAAAGGCTCCAAGGACCAAATCAACACTTGAAACTAAGAGTAGATACACTGGTAAATATAGTGAATTCCCTTGAATCTTCACCTCCACATTATTGACTACGCTAGCAGTAAAGGCATGACCATTACCCGCCAGTACTTTAAAATCAGGAATTGGCTCAATAGGCAACTTTAACCAATGAGTAATTCGAGGTAGCAGAAAATTGTTAGAGCTACCACTATCAAGTAGCACCTGGACATGTACTCCATTGATCAATCCTTTAAATCTCATGGTCCCCAAACCTGAGGCACCTTCAATGCACTATATGCAAGTGAGGCTCAGTTAAAACTTGAGATTCCAAGGTTGGCTTTGGCTCACTTGGATCGTGTCTTGTGCACTAAGTAATTCCTCTTCTTCAAGTTGTAGCAGTAGATATTGCTTATTTGGACATCTATGTGAGGGAGTTAACTTGCCATCACATGTAAAACAAAGTCCTTTTTCTCTTCGAAGTTCCATTTCTTTATATGTCATTTTTTATGGGTGTAGTATTGGTAGGATTTTGCAATAGTCGTGTTAAACTGGTAGTTTTGAGGGATTCATAGAGGTTTGGGTTGGTGGCTTATGTATTACGACTAAAGGTGTTGTGGTAGGTTTTGGATTTGGGTATATATTTCTCCTCATATAGTTTGGCCAATGACACACATCTCAGCAATGTGGTTGGATTTTGAGCAATAACATCCTGTCTGATATCAGGTTTGAGTCCCGAAACAAAGCAATCTAATAAGGCTTTAACAATAATACATTATACTCTGTTAGCCAACGTCGTGAACTTTACATAGTAATTCTGAACAGAATTTTCCTGAGTCAACTTAAACAAACTAGATTTGAGACATTCATAAAGAGAAGGGTCATATTCAAGCTCAAGAGCTCTAGTAAAAGCAATCCAAGTAGGAAAAACATTCTCACGCATTTGCATTTGAATTTAAGGGACTACCTATTTATCTAGGTGTATTGCAACAATCATTAATCGTTGTTCATCAGGAGCTTTATACTAACTAAAACGTTGCTCAGCCTTAAAAATCTACTGTTACACATAAGCTCCATCAAATATGGGAAAATCGATTTTGACATTTCAAACATGGAATGGTTGATTCTGCGAAGCAGTATTATTTGTTCCTCCCAAATGAAGTAATGAATCCAGATTCGACTCGAGTGTCTCAAAGCGAGTAGCATTGTCCTTATCACGAGCAACTAAGAGCTCCATTAGCTTCTTCATTTCCTTAGTTTGAATGTTTAAAGCCTCAACAATCTTGTTCATGCTTTCTGGTAGATCTTTGAAACGGTTCACCTCCGTGGTGAGTTCCTTCAGGCGTGTGTTTTTAGCCATGAGGCAATGAAAGCACCAATGTAATGATCGAAAAAATTATCCAGGAAAAGGAATGAAACAGTAGTATGAAATATTGGTATTAAAATTGGAAAACAACTTTGTACAATAGCATAACGGTAACCATAAAATATTCGTACAATAGTTGACTGATAACCAAAAAAGGTCCGTACAAAAAATGAACTGAGAAATGAACCACCAAAGATTGAAAGGTTCTAATTCAATCCATCCATACTCTCTTTCTTCCTTTTCTTCACGTTTTATGCTCACTCTCATATCACAAAATCTCTCCAACGTGTGTTGACCTTGAGATGTGCCCCTTACCAATGTCCTCAATTTCAGTACCACTTGCCATGTGTCATCCTCTTCTAACTAACTCTGCAATTGACTCTTCTGTCATCCTTACATTATTCCCAACTTGATCGTTTGTTACATATTTCTAGTGCTCAATCCTTTAAATTTAACTAATCAACTTAAATGTGTTTCAATAAAAATTATTTTTGAATGTTACAGGACAAGTCCTTTTCTTTTTAATTATTCAAAAGCTCAAGGACATTAGTTTTAATATAAGGTTAAATATCTTTTTGGTCCTTTAATTTTAAGTAAAAATCGAAATTAGTTCTTTTTCAAAACTTTGGATTAATTTAGTTCTCTGTCTTTAAAATCGTGTGAATTTAATCTTTTTAATTAAATTTTGTTAAGTTTATTAGAGATTTTAAATGTATTTTTTAGCTAATATTGAAGAAAAAATATGTCAAAATCATGAAATACTTTTGAAACTTTAAATAAACTTAACAAAATTTAGTTAAAATGACTAAATCCATACATTTCTAAAATTGAGGTATTAAATTAGATCAAAGTTTCAAAATAGACTAATTTTAATTTTGACTGAAAATTAAAAAATAAAAAATATTTAATCTGGATAATATAATTATATAAATATTATTAGAAAGAAATTTCATGTCATTAGTAAATCATATATTATATTGTATAAAAGAATTCGGATTTAATTTTTTCAATATGTAAAATTTTGTGACAAGTAAATACTATCTAATGTTAGATTAATCTTGCCAAATTAAGTATAATTTTAATGTGCAAAAGAGTTCATTCTATTGATCTTAAATAGAATAGACAAGCTTATGCACCACTTTTATTCTCTTTAATTACCAATAACACTAATTTTTAACCTATTCTTATATAATTCTTTTTAAATAATGAATCCAGCGTGAAATTAGAAAGCTACCCTACTCTTTACTGAGTTTCATAAAGTATATAAAGTATAAGTAAGAGTAGAATAAAAATGGGTAAAGCCAATTAATAGTTAGGCAGTATGCTTTAACTCCATTTGTTATCTTCAACTCTCAAAAGTAGTGAAGTTAAAAAAATGCATAAAGCTAAAAGAGCATTAATTAGGGCCAATTGAAAAGGTTTGATGGCGTGGCAGAAGTGAAGTAATGCGGGTACCACTATTTGTCTCCAAACTTGGAGTATCAAATTAATTTATTATTATATTCAAACATGGCCTCTTTCGAAGTTTAGTTGAAAGTATATACACGGATTCCACTTAGCGTTTTTCACTTTTGGAGGAATTTAGGATCCTATGATTTTGATTCCTAGTGCTGCACATCTTTATCTTTCATAAAGTTATGTTCTTCTTTTTCTCTTTAATTATCTTCATTTCTTCACATTTGACGTTGTTTTGCTGCTTTTCAATGCTTGAGTTGTGTGTGTCGCTCAGTTGGACTCTGGATGTCGTTCGGTTGAACACTGGATGTCGTTCGGTTGTACTCCTAATGGAGGAGGTACCTACAAAAGGCACTCTGACACTCAAGTTATGAGCGGTTTGATGAGCTTCTTCTCACAATTGAATATTTAGTGAATTGTTATCACTATTGAGTATTTGGATCTATTTGGATCTTGGATCTTGTAGAGCGTGAGTAGAATGTGAACGGAATTGGCTTTTAGCTTGGCCCTTATTTATATGTTATCAGAAGCCTAATAAAATATAAACAGACTTACCTTAAACAGATTTACCTTAAAATTCGGTCGGTTGCTAATAAACAGCTTTATTAGATATCCTTGATTATTTTATCCTCTACTCGATTATTAGTCCAATAACTTAAATGTTGGTCCAATTGTGGTCCAACACCTTTTAACCTGGATGACGAGTGTTGTGACCCAACATCATTTAACCTGGTTTGTTGACGAGCGCTGCTACAGTAGAGTTGACAAGCGCTGCTACAGTAGATAGACCGATTGGTCTTGGATGTTAACCGTTCAGCCTATATATCATAATATATAATATCCAATCTTCATCTTCTACCAAATTGCTAAACCGTAGAATGCATAGAACAAAAGCAGTACACGTCTCTTTGTTCAATTTAAATTTAAATTAATGTGCCTTAAAAGAGATTTAGATTGTAGATATTTGTAACATAAACAAATGTGAGTTGTACTTTGCACAATTTTAATTGGACATTTAACGTTTGCAACGTGACTTAAAGTGTATATAAGTTGAAGGAATTGTTGAGAGAGGAAAGAACATTTAATCAACTATACATTATAAATTTGATATATTCTTATTGGATCAAGATATTAAGATATTTGATTTTTTCATTGTTAAGATGGAATTAGTTTTTCTATTTTAAACTAGAATAACCTCATATAGTAATCACAAGTACTTTATCAATATCGGACACATATTCACAATTTTAATTAGTATTGAAATCTTATGTAGTAATATTTAAGTTCCTCAATATTAGGAGTTTTCATTATTAGGAGTTTTCATTATCAAAAGTTTTCATTGTCAAAAGTTTTCATTGTCAAAAGTTTTCATTGTTAAGATGCAATTGACTTTTCTACCAATCTCAAACACATTCATGGTCTTACTTTCTCCAATCTTGAATGCTAAGAACTCAAATGATGAATTATTAACATGCAAGTACCAAGACATGTAAATAACTATCATGACATAAAGAAAATAAATTAAGATCTCTCAATCTACACCTAAATAACAAGGAACATGCAAAGATCAACAAAAGAAATGAAAGTGTGGCTAACACAACCACCGGCCAAAACATAGTTTCGATTTCACAAAAAGCACAAACAACATGTATCATCACAATTACTATACATAACAAAATTATCTTAATTTTAGTTTTAACATAAGTCGTCATTGAATCAACAAATATCACAAGGAATAGACTTAACATGCATAAATAAGAATTTGGGTTCTTCATTAAAAAAGAATTTGGGTTCTTCGTTAAAAAAGAATTCGGGTTCTTCGTTAAAAAAGAAGCTTACACAAAAATAAGAATGTAAGATAAAATTGTAAATGAGAAAATGATTAGAAAGAGTCTGGGTTAAGGTATGCATAGCATTGTCCTTAGAAAGAAAATGCTCCCACTAACTTAATTGGTAAAACATCGTGTTGATAATGTGTTATAAAATAAAACTTATAATAGAGAGAAGAAGAAAAAAGGAAGAAGAGTGAATAAGAGGGAATGAAAACTCATTTTCTAAATGTTATTCCGGTAAGAAAAAGTTTTGTTTAGAACCCAAAGGATACAACTCAAGGGTTACGAATAGTTAATACAAATAGTTAAATTAATAGTAATTGTAACAAATCAATCATTAATATAAGTAAAGATTAAAATTATTATTTTAGCTAAAATTTAAATTAAGATTATATTTAGTACTATAAATGACATTGAAATTTTAATTGAATTAAGATTAAAATTAATATTAGAATTTTGAGTTATTTTTTTAATAATTAAGACTCCATATTTTAAAGATTTTCTTAAAAGAATATTTGAAAAAAAAAATATCAATTGATGTTTGTGTTGAAAAAAAAGAAGATAAACATCTTATAATAGTTTTGATGATGATGACTCATGGAATGTGTTGAAGATTTAAATAATGCTTCAATTCAAGAGATGCATTGAAGAATTAATAGTTTAGTTGTTGAAGTTTTGTAATTTATATATATTATTTTAAAATACTTAAATTAGTAAGCCAAAAGTCTAAA
Organism: Vigna umbellata; assembly: GCF_029865625.1. Taxonomy (NCBI): domain Eukaryota; kingdom Viridiplantae; phylum Streptophyta; class Magnoliopsida; order Fabales; family Fabaceae; genus Vigna; species Vigna umbellata. Next base: position 3,471,481 of record NC_142165.1, on the reverse strand, counting down.
GGTAGAACTCAAATAATAGAGCACTAAGAGAGTTTTAATTCTTCATAGAAGTTTTGTGATCATGATAATCGATTATCTAATTAAAAGTAGGTTTTTCAAAAGAATTTTGTGATAATCGATTATCATCGGCAGTTGTGACCTGACTCTTAATTTTGTTTACCTAATTTTAAAAAGTGAGAGTCTATATATTTTCGCTAAACCTAGTTTTTAAAATAATTTTTCACTCAGAGGTTTAGAGTTGTGACTGCGAGAGAAACTCTCTATGTTTGTGAAAATGGGCTTTAAAAAACCTAGTGTGGGTAGAGTGATAACTTTCACCAAGTGGGTTCTTGGGTGAGTGTTACTACTATTTGTTAGGAGAAATGTTTCATCCTTTGTGTAATTCAAAGAAGATGTTCATTAAGATGTTTCTTCATCTCTTGTGTGATTTAAGAGAAGTGTCTTCATCTTTTGTAAGATTCAAAGGAGGTGTCTTTCTAAACCTAAATTATCCTCACTATGATTGTAAGTTGTGATTTATTTTAGTGATTGGTTAATCTCTCTTTAGAAAAATTAATCACATAAGGTAATGCTTTTTTTTATCTGAATCAGTATAAAATTACTTATATAAAATTCTCTTCCCTTGTAAAACAAAATAGTTTTATTATCAAATTAATTCATCCCTCCACTAGTACAAAAACCACGTATAACGTCACGCATTTAACATCCAACCACTGAATAGTCAACGTTAAAAATGACCGGTGATATTTTTGTAAATAAATGTAATTATTAAATGTAGTTTAGAATTGTAATTTGACGTAAAAGGATATAAAACGTCGAATGCCCCAGCGTTAGACGTCAAAAAGGACAGTGAATTCAATAAAAATTTGAGCGGGAGATTGAAAATTCATTCACTTTATCTTAGCGCGCGACATCCTCTTCTCTTCTCAAACTTTTCTCGAACGAAGTTTGATGACCATCACATGTAATCTTTCTTTCATTTGATACAAATGCATTTGATGTATGATTTTCGTTTGTTTTGACCGATTATTTTCGTGCTTCTGTTCTTCATAGGCGCATTTTGCTTTCTTTATCATCGGTGACGACACTTTATTCCGACGAACCCACCTTTTGAAAGTTAGTTTTCGTTTTCGTTTTGAAGAACTTATTTGTTGAACTTATTTGTTGTTTTTTTGTTGAACTTACTTGTTGTTGTTTGGTTGAACTTGTTTGTTGTTATTGTTTGATTCAACTTGTTTGTTGCTGGTTATTGTTGTTTGTTGTTGATACTACTTTCATATTTCTTGCTTTATAAAATACCAAAAACTGAAATTTGTTGTTTTTCTGCTTTTCAGGTCTCGTAGAGCTGTAAAAAAGATCACAATTAATTAAAAAACAAAAAAAATTGATTAACATTGTATATTAAAAAAATTCAATGTCGTTGAATTTTTTAAATTCAATGTCGTCAAATTTTTAAATTCAATGTCGTCAAATTTTTAAATTCGATGTCAATTTAACGTCTCTTACATAACGTCGCTTGCGATTTTTGTACTAGTGCTCATAAATTTTATCCAAACACAATTATTCTGATGTGTGATTTAACATTTTAGTCAATATAAATGGTAAACTTAATCATTCTTTATTTAATAATAATTTAATAACTTAGATGCAAAAACTTAAAATATAAATATGATATTATTTAAATAATAATTTTAATGAACTATTAGAATGAGAATTAATATTAATTTTACTAAATAATTTATTACAAAATATACATAATTTATTTTTTTAAAAAAATTAAAATAATTAATTTTACCAAATAAATTCACTTTATATTATTAATAATTAATAAATAAATTTATTATTATTAATATAAAGAAAAATTTTAAATTGATATTTTATTATTACAAAATTTTATGTTTAGTAAGAAACAATATTAATTTTATAGAATAACTTATTTGAAAATATACATAATTAATTTAATGTAATAGGTTGAATTACTCACTAAAATAATATTTTTTATAATAAAAATTATTAAATTTAATTTATATAATAATTAATTAATAAATTGAATTATCATTAGATGAATATAAATTTTAATTTTTTATTATTTTAATAGTTCATACTAATATTAATTTCATTATTAAATTTTCTATTAATAATTTTTCCAACCTTAAAATTATTATTAATAACTTCATTAGAATCATATTTATATTTATAAATTTTATAATAATATAAAATAAAATGTATTATAATAATAATAATTATCTGGACAATTGGTTGTTTGTGAGATTGGTCAAGAATTTTTTCTGTTAAATTATTAGTTAATATCTAATCAATAAAGAGATTATATTTAGTAATTATTTAATTAATGTAATTTAACAATTTCTGTACACAAAAACTTAAGCAATAAATATAAATTTGTTTAAGTAATAAGTTTTAATGAATAATTGGTTTAAGAAATAGTGTTAATATTTTTATAGAATAATTTATTATTATACATAATTGATTTCACTTAATAAATTTACCATCAATAACTTTATTGTTATTATTTGATTTTTGGATATTTAAATAAACTTCATTAACGAAATATTAGAAGTAATGAATATCCACCAGATATTAAATACTAGAATATTTGTACCCATCCGTCAACTACCATTTAATTAAAATATATATTTATTACTTATAAGTATTGATTAAAAATATTCATTTGTCATAAATTTTACTTAACAAGTATGGACTTTTATCATTCTAGGTACAGACATGTGATATGTTCACAAAATTATGAGTTTGACGTTTAAGGATTAAAAATTCTCAAATCAGTTAATAAATAATGACATAAACAATCAAATTAAATAATTGGTGGTATATTACTGTTGTTTATTTACAAATTAATGCATTTATGGACTCTTATGCATGTTGAAAATCAATTACAAGTTTACAAAATTTAATTTTATCAAATATTAATCCCAATTTTATTCTCAACTCTAATTTGCAATACCAATAATCACGGTGGACAACCACTATTCAATTCATAACAAGATTGATTAACCAATCTCAAGTAAACGAAAAATAAATATGTATGTACAAATAAAAAAACCATAATCATATTAATTATTCATATATAAACAATGAATATTATTTTATTTCCATTTTAACTATAATTACTTTGACCAAAATTTATTTCAGTTTTTTCACTTTTAATTTTTATCAATTACCTTAATTATCACTTCAAATAATAAATTAAATTTATGTTTCTTAAAGTTCGTATAGTAAACACAACTTTATGTTTCTCAACAATCATATTTAAAAAAATTAAAAAAATGTGTTATACAACACAACTTTTTAACATAAAAAAAGTAAAATATGGTCGAGAGAACAGTATTTTTGTTTGTACGACGTAATTTCAATCGTAACTTATCCATTAATATTATTTTAAAAATAATTACCTAAGATGTTTTCGCAAAGATTCTTTATAGTTGAATTTATAAAAGGATTAAACATGTTTTTACTCTTTAATTATTAATTATTAATTATTAATTATTAATTATTAATTATTAAGTACTTTTAATTTTATTTTCCTTTTAAATATGATTTTATTTTCGTCTTTTCTTAAGGAAATAATTGTTTTCCATGATTATTATCATTAGATATTTTTTTAACGTGAGAAATTGTGTATTATGTTTTTAACTTATTTGAGACATGTTATTATATCTTAGGTCAATAACATAGCTAGATGACAAATATTCTGTCATATTTCTTAGTTCAATAAAGTCGACAAGATAATTTGGTGACAAAAGTTATGTCACTTTTCTAATTTAGCAAGATTGCAAAATATTTGTTTTCACATGTTGGCAAGATATTCACATAGCTCAGTAAGACATTAAGATAGTCTGATAAGATGCATGGAGAACTCAGATATGTTGGTTGGAAGTCTAGAGAGTTGAGTAAGGTATTATTCGAGCTATTTGGATTGTTCACCGAACTATCTGAGTTTTCAATTATCTTGACTGTTCACTGAACCATCTGAGTTCTCATTATATCTTACCAAACTATCCAAACTTTCCACTGAATTATATAAGTTCTCCATTCACCTTATTGGTTGTTTGGATATTCTACCAAGCTATTCAAATATTATGCCAATTTGGAGACACAATACATGTATCTTGCCGACCTTACTGAGATGGAAACGTGTTACATTATTTGTCACCGAAATGTGAAACACCATTCAAGCTATCTTGCCAACTTTGAAATACAATACATGTGTCTTAAAAACTCATGGTAATTATGAAACGCTAAATCCGTAGAAAAAAACAAAATAAAAACAGTGTTTGAAAAAATAATTAAAACAAAATATATAATAATTTAATAAAAACATATTTAATCCCGTTTAAAAATACACTCATACCTTAAATTCAAACAAAATAAATGAGAAGCGGCGGTAAATTCAAACGTGACAAGAGACGAAACTGAAAAATGATGTAAGGCCCAGAAGGTTGAGTGTGACAGAGTGGGGTTGGACCCAAAGCTTTTTTTTTCTTCTCTTCTAATCACAAATTTCTTAATACCAGCTCATGCAATAATATTAGCAATACGTGTACATTATTTAAGCCACATAACATACCATGTAATCTCTTAAAATTGTTTAAGATACATTTATTACTATTTTAAGTCAATAAGTATGTAAGGCTCTTTAATATGTGATAAATAAAAGGATAAAATAAACTAATTTAGTACACATACATACAAATGGGGTCATTGCTTATAATTCCCACAAACTTGCCTAATTAATAATTCATTAGTGATATAGAATTGACGTGCTTCTTTCGAAAAATTATATCTGATAATTATGCTACATAAATAATAATATTATATACTTAAATTATTATTCATATAGTTTTAGAAGACATTAAAATAAAAATATGTTATCGTGAAGGCTGTCTTTTAAACTTGACTTATCTATTTTCAAGAAGGTCGTGATACTAGGATTACGTTTGAATAATTCGTAATACACCCATTTTAATTTTACTTAAAATGAACTTTTAATTAAATTGTTATTTTAAAATATATTTTTAAATTATATAATTTGAAAGAAGATTCATGATTTTCTAAAGAAAGTTTTTCGATGAAATTATAATCTCTTCTTTTTTTTATATAATTCTTAGTAACAAGTATTTTATCTTTTCGCATTACTTTTGAAATCTCGCTCAACCTTAAATATTTATTTGTAAGCAATGGTTTTCGCACTTTTTGGTAATTGAAGAGTTTCCAAACCTTGTTATCTTTTTGTATACACTTTTTGGTAATTGAAGAGTTTCCAAACCTTGCTATTTTTTTTTGTATAGATTTATATTTCTTATTCATTACTTTTTAATAAGAATCTTATATGGAAGTTGACTAAGTCATATTCTATTATATCATTATTTTTCTATGTTCCTCGAAAAATATCACGCAATCATTTAAGATAATAATTATCCTTTCTCTTGTGGATTTCTGCAAAGATATTGATTCATGAAACACAAGTTCTTAAAAATCTTCAATTTGTTCTTCATGAAATATCAAATTACATTGAGTGAGAAGTTCTTGTAGGAGTTTTAAGTTTGTTTTGTAAAAACTAACTGCATGAATAAGTTATGTAGTTGTTATTATACTTTTTTGTCTAAAAAATTATCTTGGTTTAAATCCTTATTTACTCCTTATATTTGTTGGTCAATCTTAAGTAAATCATCATTTTTTTTTCGGTCTCAATTGGATCCATAAACTTGTAAAATTGTCTCAATTGGGTCTAAATATTTGAAAAATTTAATCAATTAAGTCCTGTTGGTTAAGTTTTCACAGACGACGTTAAAATTTTTAACTAAATTAACTGTGTTTGACGTGGCACAAAATTGAATTAGTAATGTTAAGAAATTTTTTAATAAAATAAGGTTAGAGAAAGGGAATTAGGGATTTCATAAATTCAGTAGAAGAACCCACGAGAGAAGACGAAGTAGTAACCTCACCCAGCCATCGTTCTCCGGCATCATACAAGCCCTAAACTCGCTCACCCTTTGCGTTTCTCCCTTGGACCCGCTTCGCACTCCTAACAATGCCCCCAACAGAAGGGTCGCCGCCACCAAACGCGTCTTTTTCGTCTCCGCCACGCTTCAGCGGCCAGATCTGTGGCTTCTCTGCCAAGAGCTACACCTTCTCCCAAAATTTTAATTTTTTGTTGGCTTGGCTGGCACTGGGTTGCATCCAGGATTCAGAAAGTAAGAGTTTAGAATTTGAACTCTGTTTTTCCAATGCACATGAGAGTGAAGCGCAGATCTCTGTGATATAGGCAAAAAAATGGAGTACAGGAAAATCAAAGATGAGGTGAGGTGATTGCTTTAATGAAGAGTTAGTTAGCATATTTCTTCCGTCACCGATTGGTCTTAATTAATGGTGATTTTGATTTGGTGTGTTGCTATAGGATGAAGTTAGGGACGGGGCCCTTGAAGACGTTGAAAAATCATTTTTGCTTTCAGGTACCTAATGTCGATCTTCTGATGTAGAATCCATTTCTGGTTTTCACTTTCCGTATAAACACCTTTTCTCCATTAAATTACCCTTGGTTTATATTATGCAGGATAGTGAACCTGACATCATCGATGGTGTGTGGTCAGTGTGTGTGAATTGTGGATTGGAAGAGAGCCACTGATGGAAGCCTAATACATTGCAGCCAGCTTCGGGACAGAGGTTTAGGGTTTGGAGAATCAAATCTGGGTTGGAGTGATGTGGGAGTAGCTAAGGTGGAGGCGCTTCGAAACTGAGAGAGGGTCAGAGTCCGGTTCTTTTAGTCGCTCACCATTGTCAACAACCATCATTGTCGCTATTGGCGGAGGGCTCTTTCCGGTCGCAACACGCCTCTAACCCTATTTCATTAAAAATCTCTTAATCCGAAGAAATTCTTAATCTGGACAATTAAATAATATAACATAATACGTCATATAACACTTAGACAATATTTAATAACAAATTAAATAACAAATTTCACGTAATATAAGACATATACATCAACAGATTAAGTGTGCACCACGTCAGCCAATTTTAACACCGTCTGCGAAACTTAACGGAGAGGGCTTAATTGGCTCAATTTTACAAGTTTATGGACCTAATTGAGACCGAAAAAAAAAACGATAACCCACTTGAGATTGACCAACGAATATGAGGACCAAACGAGAGTTTAAACCTAAAATCTATATAGCCTAATCTTTCAAAATAATCAATAAAGTAGTCACTTATTATTTGAAAGTCTAAACTCTTTTTCATTTGTCTTATAAGGTCTTGCTTCAACTAGATATTCCTATACATGAAAATGATTCAAACTAGGCTTTCCTCTAACAGAAAGCTCATATAGTTTTTAACAATGATCTTCATTGACATTTTATTCAAAATGTAAGATATAGTTTTTAATATCTCTTCCTGAAGTAACTTTTGTAAGATAAAATGACAAATCATGCTCTTTATTATATCCTTAAGAGTATGATTTCATCTTTTAGCCACATCATTCATACTAGGTGACCCGACATGTTATATTGTTGGACAATTTCACATTCCTCTAAGTAATTGGCGAAAGATAAAGATATTATTTACATAAACCATCATATTTGTTATAGTATTCACAACTATAGTCATATTTGAACTCTTAATTCTTTTGTTAATAAGTTTAGTTATAATTAATACAATTTGGTTTTATGTACTAATATAACTAATAAACGAGATTATTTGGATATATATATATATATATATATGTATATATATATATATATAAAAGATATATAATTAAAATTTTTAAATTTATAAAGTCTAATACATTTTTAAGAAGACATTGTCTTTAATAGAAGATGGTTAATAATTTTTTTGTCATATATCTTATTTAAATGCATTATAGGTCATTATCTAATTAACTAAAATTATAAAGTAGTATGTCAATATTAAGTTTATGAATTAAAATCATAATTGTTATAAAAAGTTATTTTATAGATTTCATAAGTAAATGATGAGTCAAATTAAAAATATTAAATTCAAAATAACTTGTAAAAGTTACTTTTATGGCTTTCATTTGTCAGACAAATAATATTATGAAAACTATTTTTTTTTTTTGCCTTTATATCCTCTTTTAAGACAAAAAAAACATTCTAAAGCTCTTTAATTAGATATGTGTTTTCAATCTCATCACTGTCATAGTTCACAATAACAAATTTAAGTACATTTTTTCCATTCTATTTTTATTATGAATTCAGATATAAAATATAGGATTGTATTTTAATTTTGGATATACTTAAAATATATGATTGTATTTTAATTATGGATATATGGATAGAAACAAGATTACTCATAATTATTATTTATTAGAAAAAAATTCAAACAATGCTCTAATAGCAATTGTTGGATTCCCATTAAGTGTATGCAGCAAAAACCAGAAATAAGTGGCATGGTTAAAACCTGTTGATGACAACAACCCATTAATATGATATTTTTCTTTGTAACAATTTGAATCATCTATAGTAAATAGAGCTGATATCATAGCAAAACATTTATATACAATTATCTTAACTAGTTTTACATCAAATTATGCCATAGCTTTGTATCAAATTACATTCATTATTATTTTTTGTATATACTTCCCTGTCTTGTTAAGATGTGCAGAATCCAAGCAAAGAATGGTAAACTAATAGATTTTGGACATCAATTATGCAACTTCTATGTCAAACATCGTTTCACAACACGAACACCATGACAAAAATCTACTTCAATTTACGATTAAAAATGATCGTTTGTTTCTTTCATATTTGAAGACAAAGAAGTAAAAGAACAAATGAAACCGAACGATATTTATTTATTTATTCTAAGGAAACTATTTCTTACCAGAAAACAATTTTACTTTCTGTACTCCACAATTTCGTTGTGCAGCCCAAACTTATTTATTTATCAATCAAATCGGTTACTTTCAACATATTTCAACATATTGATAATTTTATATAATGTTTTTTTTTATATATGGAATTGAGTGAAATATATTTTTAATTTCTAAACTTTAACATACAATTAAAATTTATTACTTTTTGAAACTTTAATCTAATTTAATTATTAAATTTTAAAAAATAAATAAATAAAATTCTTCTAATAATTTTTTTTATAAGTAAAATGGTATTTCATATTAATGTAAAAATAAAATAATATATCTATTCATAGCTAAAAGTTATAAGATAAAAATGTAGAGGGATCCAATTTGACATATAATAAAGTTTTTCCTATATTTCTGATCCATCCCACAAGAAGACCTTGGATGAGCAGAAAGAAAGATGTACATAAAGTTGTCCCTTCTCTGTGGCTTGTCTTCTACCCACATGCTCATTCATGTCACTACTTCATCATGACTGAACAACACAGCCTTAGACATCAGAACAATCAATTACAGTTAGAAAGTGTTATCAATTGCGACAGATCAGAAACCCATCAAGTACTCTCTTTTGTCTTTTCTTCTGCTCTATATCAGACTATTACAATTTATAACTACTCTCAGTAAACACTTACTTCACCATTCTGTTGCTATAGAAATTATGCGTTGATGAATAAATTAACCGTTTACTGTAGTCTCTGCAAGTAATTTGCTTTAATGATTGAAAGGAGATGATATTAGCATAGTAAAAGGGAAAGAACACGCTTTTGCGATAATCATTCAAAAAATGTGTCTAAGAGCTTATCAATCTTGCTCTTGCTGAATTTTCTGAGTTTGGGCGTGTAGTTTAAATCTCTCGGCCAAAACTAGACATCTCCAGAAGAAAACCAAACAATTTCAAGAAAACAAAAAATGAGTAAACTTTGAGAAGAGTTTATATTTCATTGTGAAACATCCATTTTCAAGAGAAGAAAAAATGTGTAAACTTTGAGAAGAGTTCATATTTCATTGTGAAGCATCCAATACAGTTACATGGTCAGGTGACAGAAAAACCTTACTCAGCAATCTCTTCAGAGAGAAACCCAACAAAGAAGAAGAATTTTCTGGAACAGAACCACTCATCACACCGATTTCACTCTGACTAATCTCATAACCAGGAGTAACAACCACAATCTCAAAGACGTCATCAGAACCCGGTTGAGAATCATCGCTTCCCAGAATAGGAGCTCTGCAAATGGGACAATTGGAATGTGAAGTAAACCACATGTCAATGCACTCCACATGAAAAGCGTGGCCACACTTTGGCAATCTCCTTCCAATCTCACCCTCCTCAATAACGCTCAAACAGATCACACATTCCAATTCCTCTGTTTTCTCTGTTTTGTGCACAAACATGGGAATTGCTGAAACTGTCGCTGAATCCAGGCCCTTCGGGCAGGTGGGTGAAGCTTCTATGTTGATACTGTGGAAATGGGAAGGTTCCAGAACGTCGGAGACAGTCACCGGAGTTCGCCACCGGCGAGTGTGAGAACGTAATTGCGACTGAGATAAGAACCACTTGGCATACACGTGGAGTAGGAGGACAAAGAGGATGACTAGGAGCAAGGAAAGAACGGCTGCGAGCATGATGCTGCTGTTGTTGTCGGAGAAGACGTTCTGAGCGAGTTGACTCAGTGAGTTACTGGGTGAGTCGGATTGAGTCGGCATTGTAGGGGAGTGAAGAATGTGAGTGTAGTTTTCTTGAATGGGGAAAAGGGTAGGTTATATTTGTGGAAAAGGTCAGGGCTTTGAGCTTAAAACAAGATTTTGGGTGGAGGGGACCCAACAAAACTCAGTCAAGAGCCAGTTTGTGCAATGCTGAATAAAATCTTGGTTTCTTGTATTCAGTGTAGTTTCTTTGCAATTAGCTGTGAAAATGTTTACGTAAAAACAAATGTTATGTGGGGAGTTGCAGATGAAGTCAAAGGAGAGTCCCTATATCTAAGGGATTAATGAGGAATGCATGGGAATGGGGGTGGAGGGATGAAGAGAAAAATAGGGCACAAATGAAGCACTCGTGAAGGCAACGGCAATGGAGGGTAGGTGGGTTTTATTGGATTCATGTGGCAGGTTTTTGTTTATTTATTTGTGGTTTTAATTGATTAAATTGGTGCAATAATAAAGGATCCTAACTCCTAAGGCAAAGGCCTTATGACTCATGGACATGACCAAGAAATAAAATAAGATATTCTTAGTTCTTGTAAACTGCATCAAGCTTAAGTCAATCATGAAAAGGAGGCAACCCCCTCCACAATTTCTTCACTTTCACATTACTCATTGTCTTTATAGGGGCTTTCATGCATTTATTACAACTTTGACAATATTAGAAAGGGCGCTGTGTTGTTTGGGTTTGGTAGGGCATGCCGCGGGACCCCAACTACTGTTATAAAGAGATCAACCAGAGTTCAGGGGTCCCATGTGAATGGAACCATACACTCTATAGCTGTTTTCTTTTTTTTCTTTTTTTCTTTTTTTCTTTTTTTTTTCTTTTTTTCTTTGACCACCCTACCACAGCTAGCAGTCAACTGTTGATAGCAGCAGAAGATCTTTGCTTAGATTGCACCATATTTTGTTGCATGTTTCCAGCAATGGATAGATCCCTTTTCAGTTTTTAGAGAGGTTACAGTATTAGGCTTGCAAAAGGTCCTCCTGTCATACTGCATTGCCAATAATTCACAGGTTTTTTGGGGTTGGAAATCATTACACATGCTCTATTTTCTTTTTCCTAGTTCAATCTTTTTGTTTTCATTATTAATCACTTTTCGATAAGTTATGTTTTGAGAAGTACAATTAATAGGAATAGCTAAATTTACATAAAATATAACTCATAGCTAACTTTATTTGTGGCATTTTTCAGTTGGCCTGCGAATTTTAGACCCCGAGTATCTCATGTCACATTAACTCTTTTTTCCATATTTTCTGCTAAAGATTTTTGTCCAAACCTGTTTCTTTAGTTTATTGTCAATGCTCCAGCTTCTTGTATTCTAGAACCCCATTGTAATAATCTTAGAATTTCAATTTCAACCTTGTAAGGGATATGCAGAATGTAACCTAACAACAGGATTTGGTTGATTGGAAAATGGAAACTATGAGAAATTATTGTTTTTGTTTTGATGTTCAGAATTCTCCAAACTAGAACTAAAGGATGCTCATATAAATTATTAAAAGGGGTTTTTCGTTCAGGATTTTACAATATACATGACAATAGTTATTTTTTCTCATATAAAACCAAAAATGGTCACTTAAATCTATTCCATCCCCCAAGATTCTTCTCTCCTCCAGCTATTCTTTCAGTCCATTAGTTTGTATCTTTTCTCTTCCACACCTGTAACTCCCAAGTTTATCTCTATTATTGTATGGAGGGGCACCTGCAAATCAGCAATCTCAGATACATTCATTATTCACACAAACGTTTCACAAAATGAGATGGTGAAACGCACGAATTCTTTTCTTCTAACACAAAATTACTACATGCATTTCTTAAATATTAGTCATAAACTAGATGGAGCTTTTGCACAACTCCATCTTTCACTTTGAGCTAAATATGAATATATTACCTCAATATCTGGAATTTCTTGCAAAGGCCTGTCAGTAAAATAAGCATATAATGCCCTCAGAACTGCCTGCAGTAAGAAACTCAAGAATTAAAACCAATCAACCATAGAGCATAAAAATGGGCAAGTTTACATCAAAGTTAGGTGAAAAACCTGGTGAGATATCACAACAACAGGTGCCCGTTGCCGCTCAAGCTCAATAATTACAGGTTCTAACCTGCATTATCATAAATATAAGCTATTTACACAAAACAGTACTAGTTTGGAACCAAATAATGATTACAAGAAGTGATGCATCAACCTTTGAATAACATCCAAGTAAGACTCTCCACGAGGATAACGATACCTAAGCTTGTCCTTATAGCGTGATCTGTAGCAGAAAAAAGAACAATAGTTACACGAAACATTTTTAAATAGCATCACTATCCCACCAAGCACCGGATTTTTCAACTGGAAATTAGAAAGATCATAGTTTGGAACATACTCGTACTCCGCTGGCATGTTCTTCTTGATCTCTTCGTATGTCATGCCATCACACACACCAGCATTTATCTCATCAAGTGCACGCCATTGTATCTACCATATATAGATACTACTAGAAAGTGAGCATTAATAACACACACTTCTGTCAATCCATATTTTCTGACTTAAGGATGACACTAACCTTGGGAAATCCAACAATTGGTCCTGCTGTCAAAATTGTTCGCTGCAGTGTACTAGTCCATATCTGGACACCAGTCACAAACATCACAAACCGTTTATCATTTCAATATTTGCACGTATATTTATTACAAGCTTACACAAGCAGCTCGTTCTGATTTGAGACGCTTTTCAACAAATTTAGCAAGCTTCTTCTTATAAAGTTCTCCAGCCTCACTGTTGAAACAAATTGTATTGTGTTCCAGTTAGGCAAAAGATATTCATAGCAATTCTTGTTCCAAAAAACCAGAGATGACCTTTATAAAAAAATAAGGAAAATACGAAATAATTAAAATATAGGGGAACTAAAATCATCTATCTTTGCATGACAGCAGTTAGAATAAATTTTTCAATTGTCTTGAATCAAAAAGCTGCTTGGATTTTTCTTTCAGTTAAGTGAGTAAAGTGAGACGTACCCATTAGTCCCAAAAAGATATGCCATAGCAAGACAAAAAGAAGCCAAGATACAGGGCCCTTTAATTGAAGCTTTTAAAAAATAATTGTGTAAAATAACTTTTTCTAGAGCTTTTTTCAGAAGCAAATAGCTTTAGACAACAGCATTAAGTTTTCAGAGTTTTTCATTCCGGAAAAGCTTAAATAATTATTATCACATTTTTTCTAAATATTTTTAATTAAAAACATATTTTGTTAGTACTAATACACAAGGCCAAACTGCTTCATTTTTTGCTACTATTCTTTCCAATTGGTCATCTATCTTGTCAGAACATCTTTTCAGCTTCATTCCCTTCCGATAAAAAACATCTCCAATCATTTTAAGTCTATTTTTTGAAGTACTGTCAACTCCACTGTCTTGACATCTCTTATAAACCATAACATAGTTGTTTCTCTCCTACTTATATTTTCCATTACAACCATTGTGCCAACAATCAATGACACCAGGCCTCCCGCTTAGATAAATGTCATGGTGCGACTTCCACACTACTAAAAAGAAGTTACAAAGAACAATCGGTTTCATCTTTAACCCAACCTGACCCACCAGTGGCAAATAAGCTATAATGTATCCTAGTTTTTTGGCTTCTTAGAAAGTCATCAAATGGAAGGAATAGATCAATAATAATTTCTACAATAGAGAGTAGAAAAAAAATATTAGTAAAAGGAACCATAAAGGTTCCTTACATAACTTTGGGTATCTAATGCAATATAGAAAAGAGGGTATTGACAAATAAGACTTTGAATAATTGCGATGTGAAATAAAAAAAAATAAAATTGAACTTATAATCATCTTTAAACTAATATTCTAGATCATGTACAAGTGTAGTACATCTACTACAACAAGAAATCAAAATAAGATTTATCACAATAAGACTGGTAACAGAAAAATAATTTAGATTCTTTGTATTCTAACAGTTCCTCGTGTAAACAGAACAGAAATGCAAATATTTTCATTCGTACACTACCTTTTTCTAAGCTTGTGTCCTCATTAATATAAACATTACACTAATTAGAGATAGAACACAAATATACCTTAATGCAGAGTCTCCTCCAATTCTGCCTCTCACATTAAACCGACTTTCTCCATGCCGGGTAAGTAATATTGGGCGAGGTGTAAGATGTGTATTTACCTGCATGATAAAAACAAATCATTAATAGAAGCTAACAAGTGATTTGCAGAAGCATTTGCTGAAGGCATATATTATTAATGTTCAAGAAAAAACCATTTGCAAAAGGTGATCTATGACATTTCTCAATAGTGTCTTACTGGGTTAAATATTATTAACTGATCATTTCTTTTACTTTTCAGTGTGTTAATGAAGCTTTGACTGTTAATAACTACATTCTTCTAAGAAACTTACCAAGAAAAAGACTATCCGACCAGGTAGGTAGCCACTGATATTGTTCACCTAAACCAGAAGATAGAATTTGTTGATCATTAACAAATTAAAGTGACACTGTAAACCATGTTTGTAAATGGTTATCGTAAAATTCAACGAGATGCACAAATACTTGCAACAAGAAATTCTAGAATATTAGAGCAGCCTCCCAATGGTTTTTTTTTCAAACAGCGAAAGTATTTTACTATATGTCATTAAACATCAGATAATTTAGAAAAGCATAAAGTGAACTCAAGGACAAAGTAGTTATAATCTATTTAAATCTGAAGGTGAAAGTGAAACCATGCCTTTTTCCACACCAAGGTTTTACATCTAGTTAAACTAGTAGAATCTATTTGTTACTAACCCAAACAAAAAGCTACTATATGGATAATAAACATGCATTATGCATATCGATTATCAAACTAGCAATACTAGCAATACTAGCAAACTAGACAACGACATATGTAAAATGGTTCAGTTTTGCTTCATACAATGACATAACTAAATGTAAAACTTACTTGTATTTGCCCTCCATGTCCACTGGCCATGTCAATCATTTTTATGTGAGATCCTTCTTCTACTGTCTCATAAACCTAGTGCATAAAATCAACATTACTTGAAGCAAAAGCTCACCTCGAATAGCCATTAAAATTTAAAGTACCCGTGAAAGACTTGCCTTCTCATAATAGGCTACACGTTCTTTGAAGTCCCGCAACCCAGCCTCAAAATCTGGTCTGCAAAAGGAAAGCTGATTGCGTATGTAACTACAATTCCAAATACTCATTAAGATAAGATGTCACTAATTTTATATGAAACATTACACTTCGGCATAGTCAGGGCTTTGCTGAATTTTAAAGCGTATATTCCTCTCAATTATGTCTACATCATTGCATATTGTTTCCAAAAAAATGATCTGTAACAAAAAATGCAAGGATACATAAGAACAGTTCAAAACTAAATTATTTTCATATTGCACATATGGCAGTACCCATCTACCTTGCATCTACCTTCAGCCAGTTTCATGAGCATGTTTCTTCGCTGCTTGCTACTGTTTGTGGCATCAAATATCCCAACCTAAACCCCAATGAAAGCTTCAGCCAAAAACAAAAATCTTGAAAGAAGGCTTAAAGTAACAAAATCATCTGAAAAGGACAAATTTACCTGGCCCCCTTCTTGCATCCAAGATATCATATCTTCAAATGCCATCTTGGCTACCTAGTGGTAAATGAAATGTTAAAACTATGTACATAGAGAAAGGATGACAAGGAGATAACAATACCAGAATCATCTATGACAAATTGCTAGGTTCTGCATACATATCTCAACATTAGCTATAATAAATACATATTGTATTTAAACAAGGAGTACATGGTGTAGTTGAGGCAAATTTAAAGCATTTACATCTCTCTCTCTCTATTAGAATCAAATATATCAAATACAATTAGATATAATATATTTAATATATGATCAATTATTTTGTTTTCTAGATATAATAGATATTATATATTATTTTTTTAGTAGATTGCTATTATATATAGTCCTCTCTTATATGTAAACATCATCTTGATTCAATGAATTATTTTATTTCTGTCCCCCTTGATATAGCAGTATCAGAAGTGATTTTTCTGTATTCATTCCAATAATTTTTTTGGTTTTATTCCATGGATGTCATCGATGAGAACTCTAATGTCTCCTAGTGGTGTGATTATGTGAAAGGTTATAACAGAATTCAGATTGGAATAATCAGAGAAAAAACAGAATATCAGAGAAGAATTATGCAGATTTTTCTATTCCCCTTTTCTCAAACAAAAGCAGTGCCTTTATAGCACCATACAGTCAACATGTAATGTAAAAAGAATAAAGTTTGTTAGACATGTTTTCTCCTGCCTAACCAATTCCCACAGATACTGCCACGTAATCATTTGGTTACATAATCCTTGAGGTAAATGGGTTCTTTCTAATTCGTTGGGGTTTTGCATCATTTTCTGCTTTCTCTAGATTTGGCTGTTCAACCATATTGGGCCTGTTAGGAGAAATGGTGGGCCTAACATCTCCTCCCTCTTCGAGATTCACCTTGTCCTCAAGGTGAAATTGGGCTTGAATATGTGCCCATGGTTCCCAGGTGGCCTCTTCCAAAGGAAGGCCTTGCCATTGAATTAAAACCAATTGTTGTGGAGCAGCTGTGTTAGTGGACAACTTCCAATCTAAAATGGCAGTAGGAGTGAGTATTGGTTGATTGTCTTCAATGTCCAGTGGAAGACTTAGTGGTTGAGGGGAAGGAAGAGGACCCTGGTGAGGCTTAAGAAGGCTTACATGGAACACATTATGTATCCTGGCAGTAGAAGGAAGGTCTAATTTGTAGGCCACGTCACCTATTTTTTCAAGAACCTGATAGGGACCGAAGAACCTTTTTTGTAATTTGCCAAGGTACTGACCAGTGAGGGAGTGTTGGCGACGTGGACGAAGTCTCACATAAACCCAGTCACCAATGTTGAAGTGAACATCACGCCGGTGGGAGTCTGCCCAATGTTTCATGGCTTGCTGAGCTTTTAGAAGATTGGACTGCAATTTGCGAATAATTTCTTCGCGGGAGTTGATTTCAAATTGGGCTGCAGCATTGGTAGTATCCTTAACCAAAGTCTGAGGGATGTTTGGTGGAGAGCGACCAAACATAACTTCGAAGGGAGTGAAACCAGTAGAGGAATTAACGGTGGTGTTGAAACACCACTCTGCCCAAGGAAGAAATTTGCCCCATAGAGATGGTCTGTGATGGACAAAACATCGCAAATACTGTTGGAGAATCTTATTTGCGACTTCGTTTTGTCCGTCTGTTTGAGGATGGTAAGCTGTAGACATGCGCAGTTTGGTGCCACTCAAACGAAAGAGTTCCCTCCAAAAGTGACTAAGAAATATAGGATCACGGTCTGAAATTAAGCTCCGAGGAAGACCATGTAATTTGCACACCATATTAGTAAAGAGATCAGCAACCTTAGTGGCGGTGAATGAGCGGGGCAACATACCAAAATGTGCACCTTTAGAAAATCGATCCACCACAACCAAGATAGTAGAGTGGCCCTGATATGGAGGCAGTCCAATTATGAAATCTAGAGAAAGATCTTCCCAGCAATGTGACGGAGGAGGGATAGGTTGCAGCAAGCCCGAGGAACGTTGGGTGGGAATCTTTGTTTGTTGACAAGTGGTGCAATGAGCGACGAAAGAGATGACGTCTTTCCGCATAAATTCCCAATAAAAATTAGCCTGTATTTTGGCTAGTGTACGAGTAGCTCCTGGATGACCAGCCAAAGGGGTCGAGTGAAACTCTTGGAGGATCAAGGGAATAATGGAACAAGACTTGGGAAGCCAAATTTTCCCTTTATAAAGTATCAGATCCTGTTGAATGGAAAAGTCAGGGAACATGGAGGGGTCCTTCAAAATATTACTCTTAAGATCCAAGAAAGTAGTATCAGATGCGAGAGTGTATTTAAGATCTTGGAGAAAGTCCATGTGAGACACATAAATGAGGAAAAATGAGTCTGCATTAGGTGAAACACGGGAAAGTGCATCAGCAACAGTGTTTGTTTTTCCTGGTTTATAATGTATCTCAAAGTCGAATCCCAATAATTTGGCTACATAGGATTGTTGGTCAGGAGTTAGGACAGTTTGAGATAGCAATTCCTTGATGGCTTGTTGATCAGTGTATATGATGAAGTGGCGACCGAGCAAGTATTGGCGCCATTTCTGAATGGCAGATGTGATAGCACAGAGTTCCCTGATGTACGTTGATGAATGTCGCAATTTAGGGCAAAATTGCTTACTGAAAAAAGCAATTGGGTGTCCTTCTTGTGATAAAACGGCCCCCATACCAAAACCGGAGGCATCTGTTTGAACAGTGAAAGCTAAATCAAACCGTGGCAGAGCCAATACTGGGGCAGTAGTAACAGCGGTTTTAAGGTTCTCAAAAGCCGTAGTAGCTGAAGCAGACCATATGAAGTTATCCTTTTTAAGTAAATCAGTTAAAGCAGAAGCAATAGAGGCGTACCCCTTTACAAATCGGCGGTAAAACCCTGTGAGTCCAAGAAAACCACGCAGGGACTTCAGAGTGGTTGGCAACGGCCAATCAACGATATCTTGGATCTTTGACGGATCTGGTGTGACACCCTGTGACGAGACTACATGACCCAAATATTGAATCGATTGCTGCCCTATGAAACACTTGGAACCCTTGAGACAAAAACTGTTTGCATGGAGCAATTTGAAAGCGGTTTCCAAGTGAGAGATGTGGTCCTCCAAGGTGGTGCTGTAGACAAAGATATCATCAAAAAAGACGATAATAAAACGACGTAAATGAGGGCGGAACAAGTCATTCATGGTAGCTTGAAAGGTGGATGGTGCATTGCACAATCCGAAAGGCATGACTTTGAACTCGAAGTGGCCGCTATGGGTGCGGAATGCCGTTTTAGAGGAATCAGTAGGCAACATCAGGATTTGGTGAAAACTCGAGAAAAGATCTAGTTTCGAGAACCATGTAGCATTACCAAGTTCATCCAAAAGCTCATCGACTGTAGGAATCGGAAATTTGTCTTTAACGGTGACAGCGTTGAGTGCGCGATAATCGACGCAAAATCGCCATGTACCGTCTTTCTTCTTGACAAGAAGAACAGGGGAAGAATAAGGGCTTGTGCTTGGCGTAATGAACCCCGAGTCCAGCATCTTTTGAACCTGGACCTCAATTTCTTGCTTCTGAAAATGGGGGTATCGGTAAGGGCGCACTGAAATGGGAGCAGTGTTGGGTAAAAGGTTGATGGAATGGTCGGTGTAACGAGATGGGGGAAGGGTGGTTGGCGGGGAAAATAAAACAGAGTAGGTGGTGATTAAGTTTTTTAGTTGGGGAGTAGAAGATGAAGGGATAGCAGTATTAGAAGGCAAAGGAGGTATATGTGAAGTAGGAGAATGGATGGATGGAGAAGGTTCCAGTTTAAGTTGAAAAAGTGCTTCTACTCTGTTGGTGTGTTGTAGGCATTTAAGTTGGTGGGCTGTTATAGGTGTAGGGTTTGGACCTTGTTCTCCCTTGAGTTCTATCATCTTACCCTCCCACATAAATCTCATGAAGGGCCCGTTATAATCCATAATGAATGGGCTAACTTGAGTAAGCCATTGAACCCCTAATACTACATCAGTGCCAGAGAGATCCAAGGGGTAGAGATCAATAGGGAATTCGAGAGAGGCTAATGTAATGTGGGCCTTAGGACAAAAAGTAGTGCAAGGTAAGAATTCCCCATTCCCCACCATGACTCTTAGTGGACTAGAGGTGGGCTCAAGTGCAAGGTTAAGAAAATGAGCTACCTTAGTTTGGATGAAATTGTGAGTTGCACCACTATCAACCATGATCTGTACTTCATAACCATTAATAGAGCCCGTGATCCGAAAGGTTCTAGGAGTCCAATGACCCGAGAAAGATTGGAGGCTGATCAATCCTGCTTCCAAAGTTGGGTTATCCGGTGGGTCACAATCTAATTCCGCGGTTGTCTCAGAGACATCGTCAGGGTCAGCAACGATGAGCAAGAGGAACTGGGACTTACAACGATGCCCACGTGTATACCTTTCATCACAATTATAGCAAAGGTTCTTCTCACGGCGTGCCTGCATTTCAGCTTCAGTGAGGCGTTTAATGGGTAGTTTAGAGGGAGGTGTGGGGAGTAGTGGTGGAAGTGGTTTCGGGGTGGTGGAAGTGGTGGTTAGTGGTGGCGGTCTAGAGAATTTGGTGAAGGACAGAGGGGATGGGGAAATTTTGGATTTGTCGTCGTGTAATTTGGCGAACGCCACAGCTTGTGGCATGTCGGCGGCGGGTTGAAGGGCGGTGACCTCTCGTCGAAGGTGGGGCTTAAGGCCGGAGATGAAGCAGCTAAGGTAAAAGCTGGATGGATACCCTGAGATGCGGTTGCCGATCGACTCGAACTCAGAGATATAATCGTGAAGGGTCTGAGTTTGAGTAAGGCGGCAAAGTGCAGCGATCGGATCGTCAAACTTGGATGGTGCAAATCTCAGTTCTAAGGCACGGAGGAAAGCATCCCAAGAGGTAAGGAGACCATTATTGTGCATCCATTGGTACCAAGCAAGTGCAGGTCCCTCCAGGTAGAAGGAGGCAATCTGGGTTCTCTGCTCCGGTGGTGTTATGTGAAAATCAAAAAACTGGGTGATCTTGAAGATCCAACCCAATGCATCATTACCGTTGAAAGAAGGAAGGTCGAACTTAAGAGGACGAGCAGAGGTGTGTTGCTGATGGGGAGGTGATATAGGGATTTTGCATTCCAAAAGAGAGGTGCGAGCAGCTATGTCATGTAACGTGTTTGAGAAATTGGCCTGGGAGAGAAGAATTTGCTCCAGCTTTTTGTCAAGGGAAGAAAAAATGTCAGAAGAGTCTGCCATGGGAGGAAGAGGCTCAATGAAAGCACCAATGAAAGGTTATAACAGAATTCAGATTGGAATAATCAGAGAAAAAACAGAATATCAGAGAAGAATTATGCAGATTTTTCTATTCCCCTTTTCTCAAACAAAAGCAGTGCCTTTATAGCACCATACAGTCAACATGTAATGTAAAAAGAATAAAGTTTGTTAGACATGTTTTCTCCTGCCTAACCAATTCCCACAGATACTGCCACGTAATCATTTGGTTACATAATCCTTGAGGTAAATGGGTTTCTTTCTAATTCGTTGGGGTTTTGCATCATTTTCTGCTTTCTCTAGATTTGGCTGTTCAACCATATTGGGCCTGTGAGGAGAAATGGTGGGCCTAACATTATGTCTACTCTAAATGTCAGTCCTTTTACCAATGGTTTAGTTTTTTATAATATTTCTACCAATCCTTTTATTAAAGGTAGATGGATCATGATTCAAGTGTTAGTACTCATGCATGTTCATTCTTGGTAATGTTTTCAATCCTACAAACATGTCATGATATCACTGATAAAACCCTTTCATTACCCAATTAATCTATTATTCATGTAGTAACTATTGGCATTGTTCAACTTTCTCATATATTGGTGCTTTATTATGTTTTTTACGTGTCTCTCAATTCAATTTTAATTTTCTCTCTTTTATCCTTTGTTCACTTGAATGGATTTGAGGGAGAGTGATTGAGTGGATTTGAAAAGATTTGAAGATAATTTTTTTTTTTGTTTATTTGAGTGAATTTGGAGGTAAGTGAAAGTGAATTTGGAAGCAACATTTGTAAGAATTAGTGTAGGATTTGATTGATGTGACAGATTAAAAAAATTTACTTCCAAATCCACCCTCACCTGCCTCCAAATCTACTCAAATAAACAAAAAGAAAAATTATTTTCAAATCCTCTCAAATCCGTTCAATTACTCTCTCCCAAATCTATTCAAGTGAACAGAGCCTTAGTGCTTTGTTGGCTCATACTCATTTGTCCACCTTCCTTAAAAATCACTTTTTTATCTAGGAGATGCTTCACTCCAGGAAGATGAAGATTGTCGGTGGTAATCTTAACTAAAGGAATATACATGTTGTCTCCAATTTTTACATAAAATGATTTAACTATGTTTCCTTTCCTTTAATACCATCACAAATACTGTATTTCTTTTTAAAATACCGATTCCGGTAAGAATGCGTCTATTTGGCATAAATTTGGACGTCTCTAATAAAGTTTTTCTACTTTTGAGTAATGAAATTCTTTTTCATATAACATAATGTTTCTACTCCCAAGTTTTAAATTTGACCTCTTGCTAAGTTTAGAAGATTATCTTTCACTTTACTCAACAAGGTGTTCAACCATTATTTAATATATTACATTGTAACATTTGGGGTCTTATGGTAAACTTATGATGGCAAACATTTTTTCATAAACTTGATTGATGATTATAGTCATTTTACCTAGATATTTTTGCTCACACACAAATCTAAAACTCTACTAATGTTATAAAACATTTTTTTTAAATGGTTAAACCTCAGTTTAGGGCCAAAGTGTTTCAGGTATGACAATGCAAAAGAACTTGCCCTTACTAATTTTCTAGCAAAACAAGGCACTCTACATCAATTTTTTGTGTGGAGAGATCTTAACAAAACTCGATAGTTGAGAGAAAACATCAACATTGTTTTATTTTTTCAATCCAACTTGTCAATCCAATTTTGGGAAGAGTGTGTTTGCACTATTTCCTTTCTAATTAAGAGGGTTCTCTCTCCAGTACTATGACAAAAATCATCTAACTAGGCTCAAACAGATCCAAACTTGATTATCACTCTTTAAATAATTTTGTATGTTTAGCTTATTCAATAACTTTGTGCTCGTCCAAAAACAAATTTACTCTTCACATAATTTCATCCATTTTTGTTGATTATCCTAGAGACAATAAAGGATATAAATTAAACAATATAGAGGCTGAGCAATCTGCTCTTTCATTAAACAATTTTTCCTTTTCACGGAAGTGAATCCTTTTAGCAATTCTTACTCCTTTATTGATGATATGGTAATTCCTTTGTCCATTGCTAATAATATCCCTTAAATACTTCTATTGTTCATTAACCTAATAAGCCACACGGTACAATATAAAACATCAATGTGTAGTACTAATGGACTTGAAGCCTTTGTTTGGAGATCATTCAGAGCGTTAAGAAACCCTCTTATTTGTCTGATTATGTGTGCTCTAGCACCTCACATCCTTATCCATTCAAAACTTTAACTCTTTAGACAAACTAAATCCAAAATGCAAAACCTTTATCAATCAAATTTCACTAGTGGCCAAACTAACTTTTGTAAAGGTCTTACTAGCTCATGTTGCTGCAAAAAATTGGAACCTACTGTAGCTAGATATCAACAATGCATTCTTAAATGGTATGCTATATGAGGAAGCATACATGAATATTGCTCAGGGTTGCAAAACAACAACAAAAGAATTAGTTTCAAGTTAAATAAATCCATAAATGGAATTAGACAAACCTCTAGACAATGGTTCTACAAACTATCCCAAACATTATTGCAACATGGCTTTACACGGCCTAAAAATGATTACTCTATTTGTTCATGATTACTAGGGTCTTCTTGAAAGATTATAAAATTCAAAAAATAACTAGTTCTTGAAAATATTCATTTTCTCACACATACTAGATGAATAGTCACAAAATAATCTATAACAATCAATATTCCTTTGTATGACTCCGTGCATGCATTTTCCACCCTTATAAAAATAACTACCTTTATTGATTTTACGTGTCGTACACATCTTTTTACTATTGTTATGATGCGTAAGAAACTATTCATGTTGTACTCTTGATGAAAAATTACAAGTGCTTCTATTAAATAATTATAACTATAAAAATTAATAAAAATGATTTAATTTTATGATTTTTTTATGCACACTTTTTTGGTAACTTCAATATAAATTTTAGTAATTATTTTTTCATTTTAATAATTAAATTTTTAATTACATTTTTTATTACCATAAAAAAGAAGTGGACACGTAGACCTGTTTTTCCACTAGTACGAATAAAGTGAAATATTTGTGACCAAACAAAAAAATGATAAAATGTAAAAAGTCAATATAAATTAGTAGAATGAAATAAGATTGTGTAAAATCTGGAAGTAACATCTCCAACTAAGAGTCTGCTAGGTAAACATAATTAAACACTTGCTGAAGAGGTATTTATGGAAGTACTTATAAGTTGTTGTCAATGTCCTTTATGCAGTCACAATTTTCTTTTATTAGAAATTCCCTGGACATAAGTCACATTTAATTAGACGTTACAGTTTATTGAAGATATGCTGTAAATATCTGTAGCATCTCCTCTGGTGTAAAGCTTCTGTTGGCTATTTAATTAGAAAGGCCTCAAAGTGGGTAAATCAGCTTTTTCCCACATAGTATTCCTTATTCATATTATGGTTGCTGTGATTTTCTGACAGTTGTTTCTATAATTGAAAAGGAAATAGGGTTAAATTGCTTTGATACAAGTTGAAAGTTTTCATTAGCTACTTTAGAACAGTTAAATATTCTGAAAACAACTTGTGGACTTATCATAAGTTATTTTCATAAGTTCTCCAAAACACTTACATGAATGCTTATACCATAAAACAAGTTTAACGGTAAATAAGCTCTTCCAAATGCACCCTAATTATACACATCTACAACCTTATTATAAACAACCAGTATAAATCACTCTTTCACATTCAAATAAAAAAAAATTGTTGGCCAGAAGTTACCTCATTACGTGCTACCACACCTTCAGGATTGTCAGCTCGAAAGAAATCAGCAGACTGCACAGAAAATATGACGCGGATAGTAAATTTTCCAAGAAAATATGCAGTACCATAACATCATACTTCCAAGGATGAAACTAACATAAAACAGAAAATCGAGCACCCCATAGTGATCATGTGATGTTCACAATTTAAAAGATTATGGCACTGCAATGTACGAGAGATTTGACAATTATTTTTTGGTAATCCCCCAATATTATTCTTTGACCAGAATATAGGCCACTGCTAACCCCTTTCCCATCTTTAACTATTACAGTTCAGTGTGCAGTATTTTTAAGTTTAGCACAAGGAAACAGTAACCCTATGGTTTCTTTGCATTTTCCTAATGAGATTTAGTTTGAAGGGGTATATTGGAATTATAGAAAAAAGTCAAAACTTAATAGCATTAGCTTTCAGTCTGAGTGATTTATCAGTGAATCCCACGAACAAATTGAATTATTGAAAAATTTAAAATCAGGTTCCATTTTCTGCTACTGAAAAGTTAGTGTTGGCAAACATTGCATATGATATCACAGTTGTTTCAGATCAATCACTGATCACCTTACAGAACACTAACGGCCCTAAATAACATGTCTATTCGTACAAAATTAATTTTTAAATTAATATAGAAAATAAAAAAAATCTAAAATGCCCCTACATAAAAGGGCAACTTGTTTGTTTTTCCTTCCGTTAAAAAACCGGAACCTCTAACCATCCTAAAATTTTCTCATCTTCTCTAGTTTCTTCATCAATCTTGGTTAAAAATTTGCCATGTCAATCTTTATCATTGAAGTTACAATTTTGTTTGGAAGCAAGACCTAACTTAGCAGTAATGTTGTGCCTTGGCGATTGATTGGTCTTGGAATTGAATCAAGAAACAACCTCTTTGCATATGCAAGGTTAAGGATGCATAAATTGACCCTCTCCCATACATGAGTAAGGAGCTGTTTCTCACTGGGGTATGTCAGTTTTATTTCTTTTTCTTTTGGGAGGAACCCAACAGCCAAGAAGAGGAGGATGCTTGTGTGGACCTCTCACCCACAATATTCAAACCATCCACCATTCAAGCTGACTTATCCCCTTCCAACTCCCTATTTATTTTCACTTTACATGTTCTATCTAATTCTATTTCTCCCTCATTCACCTCATCACCCTGTTTATTTATAGAGCTGGACTTTTCTAATCTGGACCAATTTAGGCCTCCTATTTCTTCTAATATAAACTTCCATAATGGGAGCCAAAGCGTATGATAAGAACTTGGGCATTATGGGGTACGTAAGTCTCACGAAATACTATGGGATGCTCAGTGAAGCATGTAAGTGTTTGATTCTACCCCCTTAATAGCTATTTTGAGGTTGGCTTCCCCAAGTGCTTGGGTGCTATAAATTGATACCAAAGTTGGTTGTCATTGTCTTTGAAAGGGCGGGCTACCTAAATCAACTATCAGAACCCATGCATGTCAGTCATTAAACTTTAGAAAAATAATAATCTCTAGATAAAAAATCCTTACAAACTGGAATTATTTTCACCTACCAAACCCTCTACAATGCACTAACATGAATCATATAAATTTTTATAACAACCAGTACAATACATCATGTAATAAAAGATACATGTAACAGTAATAACAACAACTACACAAATTTGATTCTTAGTATCACGGGAAATCTTTTGGAAATTTGATAGTCAAAGTTACTCGTGACTTTTGTTTTCTGTTTGAGACACATTATTATCAATTATGCCACAATTCCTGGTGAGACACAGTTTTGTTTCTAATAGTAACAGTGGTATACTATAGCTTGTTGCTAATTTTTTTAATACTGAATTCCTTTCTTCCAAAAAATATATTATACAAGTAGTGACAAATCTTATCTTTTAAGCTGGTTTTGTATGGTTGAATTAGGTCTACACCAATTTGTAAGATAGTATTAGAGTATATGCTAAATTCATTAAAAGGGTTACTCAACATATTATCCATGTCCCAAGCTCAATAGTGCTAAATAAGGGGGTCTGTTGGGAAAAATCCAAAGCCCCGCATGAACTATATACTAAAATAAAAAATAAAAGTGAAGACAATCTTCATCTTACAAGTCAATTTTGTAAGATTGAATTAAATCTAAACTATTTCACATTCAATATAATGTAGATAAACAAGACATGGTAAAGCATAAACTTTTCAATTAATTCTACTGCATTAAGTTTACCTGACTAGAGCCGTGCTTAAGGCGACGATACTGCAGCATTGAAACATAAGTGTGTTAAATTCGCACTCAAAACATGTTTCCTGTATTCCATTAGATACAAGACTATAGATTACTAAGGAGGATGAGTCAAGAATGTGAACAACCTTACCAACATTGAAGTGTTTTGTATTATGACCTAACCATCGAAGATATCTTGTAAGCTTAGCTGCAGTGTAAGTCTTGCCTCGAGCTGGCAAACTCACCTAAGAAAAAGAAGCTAGTAAGAAATTATTCATTTACAAATATTTTAATTTGTAATTAGATGAACAACACATGGGAACACAGCATTTTCTTCCCTAAATACAAACTTCTCAAGATATTATGAAGAAGTTTATCCCAACAAGTTAATAGTCTCATTTTGAATCACACTCAATACCTAAAATAAATTGTTGCTAAAAAGGTTTACGAGCAATTAATACTCAAGCAAGAATTACCATGACAATTGCCAAATGCCTATGCTCCTTGGGACCTAGCATCTGATCAGCAATTGCAGCAGCTGCAACAGCTCCAGCAGCCGCTGGAATTGAATTCTATTATAAAGCCAGGATGGCGAGGGAGCAGAAGCAACTATTTGTTAATAAACTCAGTTGAAAAACTTGATGCAACAAATATTAATCTAGTGAAAAAAAACTAATAGTAAACAAGCAACGGAAATCATTTTTACAAACCTTAGTAACAGGGTCCAAATTAAAATTTGTAGTGAACGCATCAGAACTAGAGGATTTTACAAGTCTGGGAAATCCTACACCCCTGTCAATAAAAACTCCCCTCAGACTACCTTCTTTCTGTGGAGGACAAATTGTTCCCACAGACTGCGATTTAACCATTCCAGGACTTTGGTACACCTTAGACTGATCAGGTGCATGAACCTCTCCCACCTAGTTGAAGCGTCAAGATAGCCTATTAGATGTGATATAATGCATGATCAAGAATCCATATAACCCACTAGCTTCTTTTATATTTTTCTCATAACCTCAAGAAGAGACATTTTGCAGGTTAAACGTCATTTGGTTATATAATGATCTACAATCTGTAACTCATGAAACTAGTAATACAGAAAAATAATTCAGAAAAGATACTAATGAAATTCTAACTATTTGCAACAAATAAACTGGCCCAAAAAAAGGAGATATTTCCTCTAAATTGGAGATACTCTCCATAAGTTTTAAAAAAGCTCTAGTTTTTATTAAAAGAAAACAGATACACACACGCAGAGAAAGAGAAAATAAAGTGAACACATTTCTCTATTAGTACCAATTATCAACATATTAGCCCATCTAATACTTTAGAAGAACATAAGAAGTATCTAAGCTGATATGTTGAACAAAATAATCTACATTCTCAACCAATAAAAGTCATTTAAGGCAACCACAACCAATCCACCACAGCTTCTGATTCTGGAAAAAGACACCAACATTCAACAAAGTTAGGTAAAAAATCTATGGACTGATCTTACATGTTTCTATAACAATCCATTCTAGAAAGTATAATCATGAATTTGAAATGTGAATTTGAAAGCAAAGCCTTTACTGTTTCTGGTTGATTGATCATAGGAACACCGTCATCTCCCATGGAAAATGAAATGCTGGCAGACCCACCACCTAGTGATCTGGGATTCTCTGTACTGTTAGCAGCATATGCAAGTGCTGAACTTGGAGAAGTTGAGGGAGATGGAACAATATAATGCTCAAGATCAAGCTCTAAATTTGCAGATGAGATGTTCTGAATAAAAGATAAAAATTAAGCATAAGGTACATAGTAATTGTTTGAAAAAAGTTCTATCACAAATGTACTAACATAAAGTTGGAATAAGAGAAAAGATGGCAGCTTAAAAAGGGCATCAGTTAAGAGGCATGATCAAACAAGTTATGGTACATTGGTAATGTAAGATAACAATTTTGCACTATCACATTAGAAAAATTCTACAGAACAAATTACCTGTCCATGAAGAGAATTTCAACTAAAATTGGTTGAGATTAAAGGAAAATCTTGAGTCATAAATAATTAGTGTGCTCTCAGCTAAAAAGAGAAATTAATTGATTGTGCAGTAAGTTTGTTACTCTAAAGGAGCCTAGCTCTGGGCACTAAGAATGTTTATCTTGTTGTATTTTCTTTTCTTGCGAATTAACATAATCTTATAGCTGTTTTATCTTCCATTTCCATATTTTTCTGTTTGGTTATTCTGTGGTGTGGAATTTGTATTAACTGGTCTAACCTGCTGAATACCCTCCCCAATCAGTAAATGCCACCAAGAAAGAAAGGAAACAAGGAGAACAACTGATACAGTCACAATGGAGTCGCGAATTGATAACATCGAAGAAGAATTGACAAAGATAAAGGCAATAATGGAGGAGAATCATCTTCAAACTATTCAAAACCAAACTGCAATGTTATCGATGAGGAAGGAAACTGTAGATAATCGGTCAAAACTAATGGAGCTTATGACTCAGTTTTGGCAAAGGTATAAATGGCGTGGGAGAGGGCTGTGTTGGCTCAAAAAACACGGGAAGCACAAAGAATTCTTAAAAGACCATGTATGGGTTGAAATCCTTAAAAGGGGATGAATTAATTTCGTCAGTGAAAAGAATAGAACTCCCAATGTTTAATGGGGAAGACCCTACGAGATGGATATTGAGAGATGAGATCTACTTCAAAGTACAAGAAACCAATGAAGCTGTGACAGTGAACCTCGCTCAGCTATGCATGGAGGGAGGAACTTTACACTTCTTCAATTCCTTACCAAACGATTATCTAACTTGACATGACCGGAACAAAGAATTGTTGGACTGGAATGGTGGAATGGGAGAAGGTAGTGTCTTTGATAACTTACAATCTCATTTATACTACTACAACAAATCAAGCATTTTCCCACTAAATGGGGTTAGCTATCCGGATCAAACAACAATGTGATGCTCAATACTGAACTAAATCTACAAAACTCTAAATCCTTCTTAATGGTTTCACCTATAATTTTTCTTTGTTTCCCTCTTCCTCTGGTGATAAGAACCATAAAGCTTCCCTCGATTATATAATATACTTTCCTTACTAAGGGTTCTTCTGTAAGTCATCTCCACACACAACCAAACCACCTATGATGAGATTCTACCAATTTCTTTCTACTACAGGTGCTACCCCAACTTTCTTTACAATGCTTTCATTGTTAATCCTATATTGTCTAGTATGTCAACACATCTAACCTAACTTTCTCATCTCTATCCCACTGAGTTTATTTTCTCGTTGGCTTCTAATGACCCAAAACTCAGTTCCATATATATGACATCACAAGTCTTATAGCGTTTCTTTAAGCTTGAGTATTGCCTTTTTGTTATAAATAGCATTCACGATACTCCTCCATTTCATTCACCGCTCCACTAGATCTCATTAATGTAAAGAAAAAATAAATTGATTTTTTTTATAAGTTAGCATCTAAATTTCAAAATAAAGATGAAGAAAAAGGTGACACTCTTAAAGACTACCAGATTCTTAATATCACAAACATAAAGAAAACTGATAATTGGAGTCTTACCTCACTGCCTGTCTGATGTTCTGAATTTATGCTGACATCAGGTATCCCGCGTACAGACGATAGACGGAAATTCTCCTGATAAGCCCTCCAACTAGCTGCAAGATCAAAGGGAGAAATCCTTTTTGCTTCCACAAATACTCGATACTCAAGAACTTGATCATTATCAAGTCTAAACAAAGCCATCCTGTCACCATCTTGCCATGCTCCACCGACTAGTACCCTGCTTGAACCCTCCTCAACAAAACAAGGATTATCGATGCAATTGGGCTTCAAAAGGAACTTAAACTCTAAAGCTTCTGAAAATCCCAACAAAACTCAACACTTCAGGTCAGAATGCAGTTCATGCAAAATTTGCATTCTTTTATTCTGTTTCTCAGTTCTACATACAAGTTTACAACTAATTTAAAATGAAAAAGCAAACACCAAGCCGGTGAGAAATCATTACCGTGATTAGGCGGAACGACAAAGCTCAACTCCCACACAGTCGCGGATTCCCGTTCCATAGAAAGCTGAAAGTTTTGCACCAAAAGCAACAACAATAAGAACAGAGAGAGACCCAGAATAAAAGAAATGAAATGATTAAATGGGTGAGTGAAAATTACAGCTTTGGAAGGATCCCAAGAAGGGCCTAAAGGAAAAGAGCCTGATACGTGAGGAAGAAGGTCCCCAGAGAGAGTGAGATTGGGATTCTCCATCTTCACCGAAACATAAAGCAATCCGGGGATTCGTAACGGCGTATGGTTAAAGCCATCTCGCTCTTCTTCGCTATCACCCGCCATTGATTCTTCAGAGTTTTGTGAAAGTTTGTTCGCCGTAGCTGCAGCTAACAAAACAGAATAGATGGTGATGTGTGTGTTAAAAAATCCTTATCCAAGTATTCTGAACAGTGTGACAGGCGGAGAGAGACTTCCAACATTTTGTCAGCAGTCTTGTTACACTAGATTTAGAAAGAACACAAAAATTTATAAAATTGATTATCTTTTTTTTATAAATATATGAGTTTATTTTTTTAATAATTATTTTCCTTTTAAAGGCGAGTTTCAAATTTATATATATATATATATATATATAACAATTAATAAGAAAATTAGCTGTTTTTACATATTTTCTTTTATCAGTTTACCTTTAAAATTGTGATAAATATGTTTTCTTATTATAAATTATACAAAAATTAATAATGGTTATTAATAATAACTTAATTATCTTTATAAGTAATAATGAAAATTAAATGCGGACATGATTTTCTTCTTGTAATCACTTGATTTTTCGGCATGATTAGTTATGATTTAAAACAAAATTGAGAAGTTGTTTCATTCAATTATAAATTCATTTGAATAATTATGCTATAAATTTTGAGATGATATGATGAAGCTTTAGTGGTAAAAAACTCACTTCCTTCTTTCCTTTTTCAAAAGGAGAAAATGAAGACCCAAAATATAACAATAAGATTAGTTTACTTGACTTTTCATATAATTTTTGGTTTTGTTACATCTACCACATCTTGTTTTGTGATATATTTCAAATTATGACGTATCTTTAGTTGGGTGTAAAAAATAAACAAACTTCTCTTACATGCATTTACTCACATAAATATCATATATTTTTAAGAGACCATTGATTAAGTGATATATTTTTATTTAGTCTGATATTTGTTAAACAAATACGAACTAAATTTCTTTACATAAATAAACAATACACTAGGCAAGTAAAATACATGGAGTTATCGGGTTATTACATGTATATGATGAGACATTGTTCCAATAACTCCCACCAGAATCCTCGTTTCTCTCGCCATTGTTATTGCAGAACTGTCATCGGCGACCCATCTCCTATCAACTCGATCATCATGCTTCGCTTTGAAGGGTGGGTCAAGCCACAGACGTGGCTCAGGCTTTGACATTTTTCTATGATGATGGCACTGGTACCGATCTTCGACCACTGCCCCCGACCACTACGCATAGGTGTTTAAAGTTGTTGTAGAGCCTTGCTAATAAACACGTTACGCGATGGTGTGAGAGAGGTAACAATTCCAAACTTACCTTTTCAAAATTCAACTTTACAATTCTGAAATTACCTTTCTGGAATGTATTTTTTAGTACATTTGGAAATGTGCATTTCGGAAGGTAGCTATATATCTGAAAGCACGCATAATCTGGAATGTATCTAAAAAACATTCTGAATTGTATATTTCAGTGAGTATTTCCATGTTAAGAACTTATTTTGAAATGCACAATCCAGTAATTTAAATATACATTTTAAATTGTCCATTTCAAAAGGTGTTTTTAGATGTAGAAATATCTCCCGAAAGACGGTCCTGAAACATAGGGTGTGTTTAACGTGGGAGATGATTTAGGTGGGTAGATGAATTTGAGAAGATTTACAGTGAATTCATTTGGAGAAGATGATTTGGAGAAGATGATTTGGAGGTGAGTGAGTAGATGAATTTGATGATAAATTTTTTATTCTTTATTTAAATGGATTTGAAGGTAATTGGAAATGGATTTGGAAGTAAAATTTGTGAGAATTAATGTAAAATTTTAAAAATTATATTCAATTGTTTTTAGTAAATTAAAATTTGTTTTTAGTAAATTAATTTTTTTTTAGTTAATGTTATATTCAAAATTACATTACTTCTCTACGATGGAAGGTCCCCAAAAGTCAATTGCACCTCCTCATGTTCTCTACCATCTCCCATTTATATTTCTTCTACCCTTTTTCTCACCAATTACCACTACAAAAATTATTAATATTATCGACAGATTTATCGATGGACACATTTTCGTCGGTAAATTTTTATTACCGACGGCATTACCGACGGATTTTGAATTTTATTTACTGACGGCCAAAAGCCTTCGGTAAATCCGTCGATAATGCCAATGTCACTTACCGACAGTTTTACCGAAGGCTTTTGGCCTTCGGTAAAAAAAGCGGGAATTTTCCCGCCCATTATTTCACTTATCGACATTACTTACGGATTTACCAAAGGTCCATGTCCGTTGGTAAAAAGAGCGGGAATTTTCCCGCCCAAATTCTGCCTCCAGTGTCAATATATGTGGCAAAGACGCTCATTTCTCCTCATTTTCTTTACCAACTCAGTTTCACACCACCACTACTCATTTCTCCTTACCGTCTTGTGGCTTCAGCTCTCTACCATTGCGGGTTGCTCTCCACCATCGTAGGATAGTCTCCACCATCACGGGATGCTCTCAACTTTTCCGGCGAGCTCCACTTTTCCGGCAAGCTCAAGTTTTTTGGTGGGCTGTTGTAGAGTTTATTTGTGCGATTAGGAACATCACCAAAGTCCTAAACCGGTCCTAAATTTTTCCGGCAAGCTCAACTCTCTATGATAAAATGACACAACATCACCGGTCCTAAACTTTTCCGGCGAGCTCAACTCTCCATGATTCCCTATGGTTATTCGCGTGATGCCGTTTTGGTGGCGGAGTTCGTGGAAATGAAAAAAAAAATTTTGACACAGCGACAAAGGAAGAGGAAGAAGATGAACCAGGTCGCGACATTTACCGACGGATTTACCGACGGATTTACCGAAGGCCTAGATCCTTCGGTAATTACCGAAGGCTTTACCGACGGCCAAAAGCCTTCGGTAATTATCGACGGACGAAAGATCCGTCGGTAAAATTTACCGACAACGTTTTTACCGACGGTATGTTGGCCGTCGGTAAGCCGCCGGTAAATGCTAATTACCGACGGATTTTATACATTACCGACGAATTATGACCCTCGGTAATCACAATCATTCTTGTAGTGTACTTTCCAACTTTCATTCCCCTCACTCGTATGGATAAATTACCTCAAATCTTATCTAAAGAGAGACAACTTCATCTTCCTTTTTCCCCTCCTTCTTCTTTCCAATCTCTGCCACACTCACATCAAGCACAAACTCTACAGCCGCGGAATCCACCCGCAAACCCATCGATCGATCAATGCCTCCTCCATCCCTCTACAAACTGCAGCGGTTTCGCCTTCTTCCATTGTGGTTGTCCTTGTGGCAACGTCATCGTCCAACAATCCCTCCGCCAACCACAACGGTTTCGCCTCCCTCCACCACTGTTATCTCTGTGGCAACATCATCGTCCAACAACCCTCCGCCAACTGCAGCGGTTTTGCCTCCCTCCATTGTCGCTGTCTCTGTGGTAATGTGATTGTCCAACAACGTAGTGTTTTATTTGGTATGCAATGGAACCAAATACAAAAGGCCGAGAACCGAATACATGCCTCTATTAAATTTGTTCTATGTACTGGAACTGAATATATCAAATATGGAACCGAATATTCGACTCTCATAAGGACAAATATGACATTGCAAATCAAATCCCTTCAAATCTCACAACATTCGCGGGTGACCAAAAAGTGAATCATCTCGCAAATCTCTTCGAATCGTTCTGCGCATTTCTTTTGAAATGAACAAAAAATTCACTTCAAATCATCGCTCGCATTTTTGCGTAAACAGTACATTCACCTTAAGTGAACATAGCCTTAAGGAGATTTGAGGGTAAATTTTTTGTTGTTTATTTGACTGAATTTGAAGGTGAGTGAGAGTTAATTTGGTAGTGAAGTTTATAAAAATTAGAGTAAGATTTGATCAATGTGACAGATAAAAATAAATTGTTTAATTGATAGAAATTGAAGATTACCAAAATACCCTAGTTATAAAAGTATATAAAATGATAATTGTTAATGTTATATTTAATTGTAAAAATATTTATAAAGAGAAATTAAAATTAATTAGTAAAATTAATTTTTAAAATATAAAAAATTATAATTTAGTAAAATAAAAGACTAAAATAAAAAATAATATTTAATTATCTAAAATTAAAATTTTAATTATTAATACTTAGATAAATGTTATAAATTCTATTGTATTATATTGAGATTTACTACTTTTAATTCGGAAAAAAAATTGCCTTGCTGGTTCTATTGAGAAGTCTACATCCATATACATATATTGAAGAAACCTTATTAACAAATGCTTTAACTGTGAAGGTATTTAAGAGTTTAAAGGAAAAATGAATTATGTTTTAATTAATTTACAAAAGAAGGGGATTTAACTATTAGCTAAGTTATCTACTCTGTTTTTGTTTTGATATTTTGCTGTATTATGATTTTGGTTCTGCAGGGTGGTTGGAATCGGATCCACCCTCTCCAAAGCATTTTACAATGGTGAAACTGAATCCAGGACACGAGGGAACCGAATACAAGATCAATTTGAATGTTTCAATGCACTGAAATTAAATACAACAACAATTGGAACCGAATACACCATTAATTTGTATTTTTATTAAGCTTTGTAACTGAATCCATCTAAAGCGGAACCGAATACACCCAACAATTATATTTATTTTATGAGTGGAATCGAATGCTACGTAAGTTGGAACCAAATACACGCATGAATTCTTCATCTTCGCATATTGAACTTTGCTCTCTTCTGCATGTTCTTCATCTTCAACCTCTAATCTTTATTTTCAACATCTATTCTTCTTCATCTCCAACCTACAAAAAGAAGAAAGAACTCACAAAAATATGAGGGTAAAGTCGAGTTTTTACATCAAATCAGCTAAAATCCGAGCAATTGAGTGAGATAAGGAAAAAGCATAAATTCGTCTTCGCTAATCCCTCAAAACGAACAACCATAATCTCGCAAATCCATCCTTCTTAGTCATCTTCAATAATAAATTCTTGTAAAGCAAACATAGCGTTAAAAAGAAATACATTATAGACTCCACGTTTAGAAAAGTATTTTTGAATCCGAAACAATTTTTCATGATACATAATTGAATGTATATTTTGAAAAAGATTCCAAAAGATATTTTCATATTTTGAAATACATTTTAAAAGGCAAATACGTTAAAAAACATCATATATGAGAAATTTGATTTTTACCTTTTATTTATGTTAAGTTGTGTTAATAAAATCAACTTCTTTATAATTTCTATTTTGTTTAATCTTTAAGTTTTTCTTATTTTTGTATTTTATTATGTTTTAGTTATTTTGTGCTTGTTTTACCTCTAATCTTGATTTAAGTATGTGAAATAAGTGAATATGAAACAATTCTGGTGGAAGAAAACAAGTTGGACATTAAGATATGATTTGACAACTAAAGAATGATTTTGAGGAAATTACTCACGACAGGTGCCACAAGAATAGCACTCAATGCTACAAAAACATAAAGTAGTTAGAATTGTTGGACAAGTCATCCTTAAACGATACTTATAGGGCACCTGGTGCAACCATGTATGGA
The DNA here is from genome assembly GCF_029865625.1 of Vigna umbellata. Classification (NCBI taxonomy): domain Eukaryota; kingdom Viridiplantae; phylum Streptophyta; class Magnoliopsida; order Fabales; family Fabaceae; genus Vigna; species Vigna umbellata. Next base: position 3,434,174 of record NC_142165.1, on the reverse strand, counting down.
GGAAGTCATCGTTGGGCGACACTAAAATGCATCGAGAGCCATCAATTGCAATGATCAAGTTGTTGAACGATGAGATGGATCTCCTAGCTAGTTGCAAGTCAGAGAGCACTTAATTTTATGACTCGATGTGCGAGAATGAAGGTGTTGGACAAAAGTATAGATCTTTATACACAAAATTAAGGTATTTAGTCATTTTTTTTGTAAAGTTTTTCAAATTTATCTCAATTCTCTTCTATTTTTACGAGTTCTAATCACACTGGGTGCTTGGAGTGTTAGGAAGCTCTCCTTTCTCTTCCTCAAGTTTCCATCTTCATCTATGGGAACTTTTCCTCTTTTGAATTGAAGAGGTAGTTAGAGTTGGAGACGCGAATGGGAGGTGCACATGGAACTTGGAGGAGATCTTAGGTGCTTGGGAAAGGGCCTTGTGGTTTGAATATATATATATATATATATATATATGATTTTTCATTTCAATGTTAGTATTTTATTTTCATGCTTAATGTTTGTTGTGGTTTGACAATGGATAGTTTGATTATTGGTTATTGATAGCTTGATTATTGGTTATTGAGGTGTTAGAAAATATTTTTTGTAACCTAAAAATAAAACAAAGTACTTAATGGTGCTTGTATTTAGGTATAAAAATGATTAATTAATAATCCTATGCTCTAAGTCACTACATATAAGATTTGAGTAAATTTATGAATTGATTTTGACTTAAAATTGGAATTAAGATAATTATATGAGAGTGAAGTTGGTATAATCTAATTTTGACAATTCAATACTTTTTTAATTTTTATTAGTTTGATAAAAATACTAAAAAAATTTGTCGTGGAGCTGTTTGTCTAAATTAATTATGAATTATACTAGTTGTTATATATTGTATAAGTCTCACACGTACAATATCCACAAAAATGGAGGTAAGGGATTGTAGTCGGAGGTTAAGTCGGTGATGAGTCGCGAATCCGTGACAAGAGGAGAAGAATGAATGAGAGGGTATTTAAGTTTATTAAATTTTTTAATAAAAGTAAAATGAATTTATGGATTTTATAGGTGCAATAAGAAGAAAAGGGAGGTGAAGAAAACAATTGCCATAACCAAAACCTACATTCTTGAAAGTTTTTATAAGCTATATGAGAACCTGTCCTCCAAAAAAGCTTCTTTATTGTAAAATTCATAACTTTATATTTTTAATATGTGTACACACACTAACACATAATTCTGTAAAATTAAAAAGAAACGCATTACAAATCATAATAACAGAAAATTTAGACGTTCAATATGCATAGAAAAGCAGTTAATACATTAGTTTTTTGAACAGAGTATACTGTAAATTCAATGTTAATATTCTTATAAAACTTATGAGTGCGTTATTAGTTGCTCAAAATATTCAAAATATGTTTAAAACGGTAACAAAAAATAATGTAAAACTCCAACGTCCACCCATAAATTGTTAGCATTCTTTCTACGTTTAACTCTACACTTAAATACGCAAATCTAAAATATGCTTGATATAGAGTTTATTTTGGTGGGCATAAAATGGTTGATTACAGTGACACACTACTTAGTCACCTTTTCCAGTCATTAGTGGAGAAGTATTCCACTTTGATGATGAAGATAGGTAATACACACATTCAGTTGCTCTCAATTGCTCTTCATTTCTTTTCATTCATTAAGCCTTTATGGCTAACCATATGGTCCTATGCAGCCTATATATTGAGTATTATATGGTCTTCATTTAGGGAATGGTTTACTTTGTGAAGCACAAAGACACTCCAATGAGGATTTATCTCTTCCATAATTAAGAAAGCATGTACCTACCAGCCAAAAGTAGGCAATGCTTTAGGAAATACAGAGAGGAGCATATACATTTTATTAGTTCCACTGCTGATATGTATACATCAAATAATTAAGGGAAGACAATTTAAGTTAAGATACAGGTTTATGGCAAGTTTTAACAAGTTTGGGGCATTTAATCAGATTACTATAGCTTGGTATAGCACAACCAATCTTCTTCAGTTCTTGAAATGCTTGTATGGTCTCAGGATCAAAGCCACCTGCAAACTGAAAGGCTTTGTGGCTGATGAGTTGGATAAGAGGAAATGTTAACTTAAGGGTGTTTCATGAGGAATGTACTCTACCTGGTGTGCTCTGAATGCAAACTTAACTCCTTGTACAAAGAGGTTATCTTCCTGCAAAAGTTCATTTGACTCTATTTCCTTGGCTATCCTTTTCATGAATTCCTTTGCCAGTCTCAATGAACTTAGCTTCATCTGCAGTCAATAAAAAGCCTTTCAAGTTTCAATATATCTTGATGGTAATAACTGAATACCTTAACATAGAGGGTATGGATTTTTTTGGGGTCATTGAAATGATACTGTTCTCGCTGAAGCTAGAAGTGTAGGCATTATACCCCAATTAGTTTTCTGGTTGTTTGATCTATGTGAAATGGATAATCATACAAGATTATTCAACATCATCATGCATGATTTCGTTTAGTGTCTTGTTAGTTCTATTCTTGACTCTAGAGAATGCAAAAACATCTTTTTCTTGATTGAAAATAAGCTTGAGTTTAAGCATACTACCCAATAAACCTTATTAGAACAAAACACACCTCATCATATTAAGAATACTAACCAATAATAAACAGTATTTAATCAAAAAGTTGTGCTATATTATGGTCTCATGGCATAAACAATCTATCAAGTCTTAGCTGTATACCTGACCAATAAGACCTGAGTCCAACATCCACTCCCAAGGGATATGGAAATTCCTGTATCGCTTGCTAATACTCTCCCTCATCCTCTCTTTAGCACTCACACTTCTCTCCAACCTGCATATTTGTAAATGGCATTTTCAATTGATTTTAAGTATTGCTCAAAAGTTTTAGTATGAAATTTATGAATTTTGTACATGCTCGCCTGTCTTGCAGTGCTTGTATCTTTCTCAATGTCTGACACAATGGCTCTTTGGGATTGTCCTCATAGGATGAAACTTCAGATTCAAGGTTCTTCAGATCTCTGTAGTTACAAGCTGCTTCCCTCATTGCATCTACTTTTTGTTCTGGCCACTGCTGAAAATGTTTTAGCACTGACCTCTCATCCACCAACGAAGATAGTTCCCCATCGAGCCATTTCACAAACGTTTCCACCTCAGAAACATCTGCAAATGAAGCAGACTCTACCTCCTTAATTAAGAAACTGATGAACTCCCCTTGTCTTTGAACTTCTGATTTTATCTGTCCAGGGATGTGCACAGTATCAATGAAAATAGATATCAAGATTAATCAATGTTAAAACTTTTGACCCATGAAAATTAGTATTGAGAAGTTTGGGGCTAAACTTACAGCTGACAGATATGTTGAGCGGTTTTCAATTTCCTCAATCATGTTTCTGCTGAATGCTATTGTGGGAATTCCATTGGAATGTATTTTGTTTTCCATGTTAGCATCCTTTCGTGTAAGGGAACGATACAACTCTATTACTTCAGGCACACGGCGCACCGCTTTTAGCCCAACTAACGATAATTTTGGTGGTGTTGGAGGTGGTGGTGGTGCTATTGGCTGCATTTTAAGTACTTTCTCTTTTTTATGAAGAGGAAGAAGGAGGGCAGCAGAAGGTCTGGGTGGAGGAGCTGGTACTATTGCTGGTTTTTCTTTTCTAGGTGCTGATTCTTGAAAATCTGGATTTGTATGTATATTTGCATTTTCTGAACTCTTTTCACATGTGATTACCTGAACTGGTGATGATGCTTTAAGTTGAATTGGTTCTGAATTGTTGTTGCCATCGATGGATTTCTGTATCTTCTTCCACAGAACTGATTTTCTCTCCAAGTTGTGTGCTTTAAGTGAAATTACCTGTGACTTTAAGCGGCCAACTTCTTCTCTGAGTTCCTGGTTTTCCTTCTGTAGTAACTCGTCCCTTGCCATGTGAACTTCAAGTTTTTTCTTGAGAGAAGTGATCTCAGACTCATTCTCTCCCTGTAGCATTGTCTCTCCTTCTCTCATCAGAAAGATAGCTATAATATGCTTACCAATTTGATAGCTTGTTATTCTTCTAAATTTGGTCTTGCTTTTGAAGTAAGGTTGGTATGTAAGAGTTAAATCTGCAAGGATGCCCCTGAAAATGCTTCCAATGCCCTTATGGACATGAGGGGAACAATGATCTTGACAAGGATACTCTTGACATTTCACACTTCTTTAATGCACTTTGCTATAAAGACTCATTATGATTTCTTTGTGACAAATTTTATGGGGGATGGGAGATTACTTGGGCTTGATGGCAGCTCTATAGTATGTGATAGCTGCACTTAGAGAGCCATGTTAGGTACAACCTTAAATTCTTTGGTCAAATTTACTCTACTATAATGCTTTTGATTTTAGATTAATCTTTTTCGGGGTGAGATTTCTTGCTTTTTAATTTGTTATACTGTCATATCTTTGAGGGTTAATGGTTCACCAATGCTGCAAAAGTTTGCCAAGTGAGGTTATTTTGGCCTTGGTGAGTATATGCTTGTCTTGTCTCATTAATTTCTACTTTTGAATCATGTCCACTTTCTGACTCTTATTCAATTCAGATTTTCTATTTACTATACACGTGGCAAAACAGGAAACTAGTTTGTATACCAAACTGGTTATGAAGTTCTGACATAAACATAACTCTCTTTCATACCAGTCAAGATTCTTTACTGAGATTTTGGTGCTGTGAACGAACGTTAGAAATATACTATGTTGGTATTTTAAAAGTCCTTTTAATATGTTTTAAAACTTCAAAATCAGTGACAGTAAGAATCTAAATTCCTTTCATTCTTACAAGTTTCATGTCTCTTAGGTTGTCTTAACTGGTGGAATGGAGTGTCATTGGGTCATGCAAGCTCCATGGTTATGGTTGCCTTTTTTCATCATTTGAGAAGTGCACTTGTTGTTGAATGGCATTTGGCTATTTCTTTGCTTGTGAAGCAATGAAAAGAGAGGACAAAGGAGGTAGGAAAACGTATTCCATTATAGACAAGTTCCTGGGAGGGTGAAAATATTCACAAGGAAAGGTGGTGATAACTACAGCATACCAAATAAGATCCTATGACATGTACGTTTTTTTTTCTGAATCAATTATGTTGTCTCAAAGCCCCTTCAGAAACCTTGGTTCTTTTTCTTACTTTCTACTCCTTCCATGGACTTAAAATCACCACACCTTGTACCCATTCCACAACCGAAAGTGTGTGAAATTGATGTAGATTGGTGCTGCTGAGTCTATGGTCCTATGCTTTAGGTGAAGAACGTGAAAGTAATCAGAAACATTGTTCTTAAAGTATTCGTTCAAAACCTTAAAATTCAGATATTAAATTATGGCATTCCCTTCTCTTCACCATCACACTACCAACTTTTAGGAAACAACGTATGTGTTTTTCCTCTTGGGTAGGTAGCTCATCTCATCATTCCTTTAGTTCTAACTCGGAAAATCGAAAAAGTAGAGCTAGCACATGACAAAAAGTTGCATTAAGTAAAATATAGTATCAACTTAGAGAGATTTAGAGAAACAATAAGAAATAGCTAAATATATTTTTAGTCTAATATAAAATTGAAATTTGTCTGTATTCAAAATTTAATATAATTTGATCTTCAAACTTAAAAAATAAACAGATATATTCTCTCTAATTCAACTGTGTGAACTATTTTTTATGTGTTAAACAACATTTTAGATTAGAGTTTGAATTATTTATATCATTTGATATATTTTAGTTTAAATGTTATTCTGGAATATTGTTTAATATATAAAAAAATTAATATAATTGGATTAAAAAATTATATAAAAATAAAAATATATTGAAATATACAAATTTTAATTTTACATCTAAATACTAAAAATATATTAAATTTATAATATAAAAAATGGATAAGTAGATGCCCTAAACACAAGGGAAGAAGTGTACACCTCATGGAGGGTTTGAGAATTCTTGTGAAGATCCCATGACAGCTATAATTTTGTAAACATTTATTGAACGGTTGGAGGTGTATGGTTGGATAGCATGTACACATTGAATTTGAATACTAGGTCAACACATCAAAGATAACATATCAAATGGTGTTGTTACAATAATGAATATGGAACATGCATAACTTTAACTATGCTTATATAGCCCCACTTTCCAGCCTTGCAGGCTGTTTATATCCAAACCTTGGTACATTTTTCTTATCCAAACAAAAAAAAAAGAACGTACACAGCATTGATGATGGAAGAAATGCAAACAACATATTTTATAACACATTTTTTTATTGTTAAATTCATATAATAAGATAATAGAAATTAATGTGACACTTTTATTCAATGTTTTATTTATTGTTTACTTTTGTTAATATCACATTGGTGTGACCTTCCTTCATAAATAAAATTTTCAAAATATAATATTTCAACTCATTAAGAGATTAAAACACGTATATAAATTTATACAAATATTCACATATATTTATAGTCCTTAATCTATCTATCTATTCAACCTTCTCATATATACCAAAACTCATAAAATAGGGTAAACTAATATACTTCTCACTCACATGCATGTACCAAAACCCACAAAATAGGATAAGTTAACATATTTTTATAAAACATAATTATTTCTAAAACAAAACATTTTAGAATCTCATATCTTTTATCTCTCTCATACATATACACCCTCCTCTTAATAGATTATAACATAGCATCCCACCTCTTGAGTAGATTATAGGATAACATCCCACCTCTTGAGTAGATTATAGCATAACATTCCACCTCTTAGTAAATAATGGCATATATTCACAAATGTTTTCAATTTAAAATGTAATAAATTAAAATAATTCTTCTATTACATTAATATAATACTCAAATACATTATATTAATCAAATATAACAAAATAATGAGAGAATAATCAATTTTAGCATTTAATAAATTAAAATTTTATTTCTTTAAAATCATAAACATTGCCTCGATTGGTCAATATTTGGCTTGTTCAATCAGTATTTGGTTCGTTGAGCCAAAATTTTGCTCATTTAGTCAAATATCTCAACACTAAATTTTGACTCATCGAGTGAAAATTTAGTTCGTTTAGTGAATAACCACTAAAAGGCTTTATAAAAACAACTTTGCTTCTAAGCACTGTGAAGGCTTGCTTAACAACCAAACCAACCTTAACTCTCTAAATTTTTCATAAAATATATATGTCTAGCGAGGGTTTTACTCGTCCAATGACCCAAAACCTTGGAAACTTTTTTAACAAAGCTTGCTTAGGAAGTATTAGCTTGCCTAGCGAATAGAATGACATGAGCTCAATAGATTTTAAAGTTTTCATTTTTGTTTAGTAACTTATTGGCTTACCCAACAAGTTTATATAAATAAGAAGCTTCATAGATATATCATATTATCAAATTACTTTATTTGAGTGTTTTTACTCATTTCTCATATCAAAATCACTACATTAAGTTCAACATTAACCTCACATAAAACTAGTTGACTCAATTAATATATCTTATAGGATCAATGCTCACTTAACTATACAAAAACTCAACAACAAATTTCAATCAATATCCATATTCACATATATTAATCATTATTTAATAACAATCATCTCTATTATACACATTGTATTAGCTCTTATTCACCCAATTCAATCAGTTAATGTAATAAAATAATTAGTTTCCTTTACCCAAACTAAGTTCTTATCTTAATTGAATAAAGATTCATTTTGAACTTAAAAGAGTCATGTGTAAGTATTTCTCTCCCAAGTAAACATATTTCCAAAATAATTTAAGAAAAATATAAAATATGAATGTTAAACTCGCTTCTAGTCGCATCAAAGCCAACAAACTCAGTTTCCTCACTAATGTAGTAAAGGGATAGCCAAGGACCAATCAAAGGACTCAACTATGATTAAGTTCAGAATGTAGAGTTAAGGTCTTGTATTTATTTACTACCTATTTACTATTAAACTAGGTGGGGACATTTAAAATGAAAACAAAGAAATTAAAAAAAATAAGAAAAACTAAACTATAATCTGTTTTAAAAGAAAAGAATGAAGAAAATAAAGAAATGAAACCTAAGCTAAAGTAATGAAGAGATTAAACCTATTTATATCCAAAACAGAACCTATATACTAAAACTGGAACAAAATTAGAAATACAAGCAAACTGAAAAGAACTTAAAACTCAAGATTGAAAAGCATCATATCAACAAGAATGTAAAGGCTGAAACAGAAGTAAAGTAGATTATAAATTCTAAAATACTCAAAGTAACAACCAGAACGACAAAACTTTAACTGAACTTCAACTATCACTATCAAAAGCAAAGAACAAATGAAAATGTGCAATAGATTGAAAGATAGAGTCTCAATTACTCTTCAGAAAGACATTCTAACTAAAGTAAGCCCATCACAGGGTCTTATAGTTCATGTTTCAGAACTTGAATTGACAATTCTCACTCAATTTTCCAACCAATGCACACTTTCACAAGAAACAAAAATACAACACTGAAATTGAACTTAATCTGACAATTATGAAGCTTAACATCTCTCCAGAACACCTCTTGATAAGTCATGCTCACTATGGAGTCATATTACATCCAAAACAAATGTAGAAATGTGGATGTTTTCCTTCACAATTCTCAAATAGAGTTCAATTACGGAATTAAAATCACACATAACAAAAATAATAGAAGAAAAATAATAGAAACACAAAACCGAATGAGTCTTTATACATTGGACTCATCTCTGACTCGATAAGACATCTTGGTAAAGAATGCTCACTACAGAGTCATTCAATTCCAAAAGGAATTGCAAAGATGTAGAGAATCAGAGTCTAATTCATTTTCTTAGAACAACACAAAAATCAAAAGCTAAGAACAAATTTAACACAAACAAGAATACGAACAAGAACACAGAACAAAACTTTATTAACATGAAAAGAGAATTACACTCTACCGGAAGTCACCAAGACTCTCGCGGCCTGTCACCCTCGCGATCGTCTTAACGAAATCCAAAAGTCAAGAACTCTACTTCTACGAAAGCGGAAAAGAACCCTAATCTACAGAGCGTAGAATTGTAAACTGAAAGTGTATCATAAAACCTTATGAAAAACCCCTTTATATAAGGTTGGAGAAGAAGAAAATGAAAAGAAAAAAATGAAAGAGCGAAAAAAGACTTGCTTGCGACGCTTTCTTTATCGGACGACTCTCATTCGCTTTCTTTCCACACCCTCTGATCGTCTTCTCCATCTTCACTGGTCAGCCTCTCACACGTGTGCCTTGCTGCCTCGATCATTTGGGTAAGTGTCACTTGGGCACGACTTCGTCTTCTCACTTCGCCCTTTCTCCTCTCTTCTTCTCACTTATGCAAGCCTTAGCACGTGGGTTTTCTTTCTTCTTCTCAAATGCTCGAGAGTGCTTCTTTCTGCAGCAAAGAGAAAAAAAAATAATCCAAAATTAAAGAAAAGAAAAGGAAATTTAACAAAGAAATCTTTTTATCAAAGATTTTCTACGAAAATAAAATAAAATTTTCTAATTATTAACAAAAACTAAAAATTACACCTAAAAACCTATTTTTAACTAAAATATTACAAAACTAAAGAATTAAGAGAAAAACATAAAAATAGCCTAATTCTAAACAATAAGAAACTAAACGAAGATAAGAAAGACTCCCAAACACAGAAAAATGTGCAAATATAGAGAGTTATCAATGAATTTACTCTTATAAAAATTTTCATCAAGCATAATTGTTTTACTTTACACCAATATTTTTATGATTTGGTCTTCAAAATGGTAACACTATAAGAATTTGGCTTATTACCGAAGGTTTATTACTGAAGGCCTATGTGTCGTCGGTAAATAAGTGCTTTCGACGGTCAAAATGAGCATTACAGACGGGCATGATGAAATGTAATTACCGAAGGCCAAAAGAGAATTACAGAGGGGTTTATGGCCTTCAGTAAGAGGCTCGACCCCTTAAATTAAGTAATTGGGGGTATTGTAGGAGGTCGTCCCCAATTTCGTAAGACAAGACCCTATACCTCTATCGACTTCGCGTGGTGCTCCCCATTCCCTCCCTCTCCATTCTCGTCCCCAATTTGTGCTTCCCATTCTCTCCCTCTCGCTTTTGTTTGACGTTTCTCTTCCTCTCCCTCTCCCTAGGGTGGTCCGTTAACATCACGGTGTGTGGACGTTGCTATCAGGAGGGTGCTCCCGTGACGTGAGGGTGTTTGTCTTCGTCAAGTGAGGCAATTGGAAGACGCGTCGAGGTATGTTCTTTACTGCCTAAATTTATATATTGGGAGAAGAAAGATAAAGTCGAAATAAAATGCAAAGCAATTTTCTGTAATAATATTACGCCTAAATAATTTATAACAACACGTATATTCATATCATTAAAATTAATTTGAATTGCTTTAGTGAGATGGGAATAGAAATAACAAGAAAGAAAGATGCAGATTAATTGGTAGAAGAGTGGTTCTTGGTGATATGAGGAAGGAACAAGTGCAGTATACTTACCCATTGTAGCATGTTTAGATGGCTGAGTTGTCATAGCAGAGATAAGAAGTAACGCGCAGAGGAAGCAAAAGAAGAAAGTGGTTTTTGTATTCATGTTTGCTACTAGGTTAAGAGATACAAAGAACGTAGTTTCTCAATATATAGCTATTTATAGTGATCAAGGAGGAGTATAGAAGAGAGCTGAAAGTAAATGATAGGTCTTGGTTCAAGACAAAGAAGAAAATGGAGTAAATGATCCTTGTCAACACTGATTGAGCCACTAAAGGGTTAAATTGGGACAAGTGTGTAAATTGAGGTAAGCAAGTCTAACACAAGATGGCAAGTGGCAAATGACTAAGGGAGCTTGCAAACTCGTTGCTTAAAATATCTAACAAAATTTCTACAAATATTAAACGAATATTTGATATTCGTGATGTATTTTTGGTTGATCAATGTCTCAATGTTCTGCTTCAAGTTCTGGGGGAGTCATGAAATTTATCTTTATCTGAAAATTGTGATATGCTGAATTTAACTTTATCTGGAAATTTCACTTGTACTAATAATAACAGTAAAAAAATTTGTGAAATAGTTGTTATGATATATGATTTGGTATGGACTATTAGTTAGGCTTTTTGTTCCATGAAAGAACAATGAACAATTCTATCATGGTTTGTTTTGGTACTTTAATCCATGAATGATGAATTTGAAAACATAAACCATGTACAAGTGCCTTTGCCATTGGTTCTAATAAGTCATAATTAGGCATGAGACATTTTTACCATGTGTAGGTTTAGATTACCCTTTTGAGTTTAGTATGAAGGTTGTTTTTTGATTGATAGTATCTAGGATACCAATCTGAGGTTCCCATTTCTTTTACACCATTTGTGAATCATTCAAAACTTTAGTAGGTTTATATATGGTGAAGGAAACAAAGTCAATTTAGACTTACCTTGCCAGAAATGTATGAGGTTACTAACAAGTTATCTCTTAAACTAAAATTACCTTTAAAATCAAAGGACAGGACTGAATATGACCTCCTAACAGCCTATTATGTAGGAAAATAAGCAAACTCACACCCCAAACTGAGTTTTAGTGAAACAAAGGACTAAACAACAATGCAAACAAATTTCAAATATGTATTAACACTGAACCAAGGTGGAAAATATCAACTAGGTGAAATTAAACTCGAATTGGTGATTCAAAGCAAAGCTAGCATGGTGATAAGCTGAAAACTGGGTAGTCATATGGTTTAAGCACTCAAGCTGTGCAAATGCACTTCATAGCTTATTTGATGTGCTTTCCTTGATGAAAAAGTATCCACAACTGATTTGGAAAATGACTAGCACCAGTATAGGCAAAAATACTTTAGCAATTGATGGGAAAAACTCAAAAACATATTGTAGTACAGATTCACTACTTCACTTCCAAATTTGACTAAAAATGTGATGGTTTAAGAAGAAATTCTGCATATAGGCTCATATGTGACCAAATGAACAGTGCTAGCAAGTTTTAAACATCATTTTGAACTTGTTCAACCTTTTAAACAACACAAAAACTGCACAAACCGAAATCACACCTTGCTATAGCCAATTATGCAGTAAAACAAAGTTTGAATTGGTTTTCTTGATGTCCCTCACTTACTTTGTTCCTCTCTGTAGCTGCACAAGTATTTACACAAGTGTTTTAGGATGTCTTAAAGTCATTGCAACTGTTGTCTTCATTTCATTTCATTGAATTCTAAATTTTGGTGCAGTTTTGGTGACATTTTCATGCATATTTGGCTATAACAAGTATGATTTGTTGAATGTTGTTGTGTTTGTTCATATAAAACGTTTGAGCAAGTTTATTTTGCCATTTTAAAGTTGTGTGCACTTTTCAAATGGTCATTTTTATGCCTATATGTATAGTCATCTCTTAAACCATCAAAATTGGCTTTAAAATGGAAGTAAACCAGTGAATTCACATTGCAATCTGTTTTCAAACTGTTTCAGTGTTTAAACATCTTTAAAATGATGATACAAAGTTGGTTGATGCATCAATTGAGCTGCTGAATCACTTCCAATCAATATTGGGTTTAAAACTACCAAATTAGAAGCATTTTCCTGGTGCAGTGTTCAAATCAAGTGGTGTTTGAAAATTTGTTTGCTCCAATTTTTGATTTTGAGTTGGCATGTGCATGTTTATGTTTCCAAATGTAAAGATATGACTAAAACATTGTAAAAAATCCATAAAAAGCAAAAAAATAAACTAAAACTCAAAGTTTGAGTATTTAGTACCTAAAAAATGTACTTATAAGGTGAGAAATTGTCATTTCACCTAATGTAGACTCATTCTAAGGTATGTAAACATCCTAACACCTAAAAAGTTTGAGTATTTAACACCTAAAATGTTTGTTCAAAGGGTGATAAATTGCAAATATACCTAATGTAGACTAATTTTAACTAATGTGAACATCCTAACATGTCTAAAGTAGTGAAATGAACCTAGGAAACTATTCAAAAGCAAAGAATTAGGTACAACTCAAAATTTGAGTAGTTGGAACCTAAAAAAGTGTACTTAAAAGGTGAGAATTTGCAACCTGACCTAATGTACACTTATTTTAAGTAATGTGAACATCCTAACATGTCTAAACTAGTGGAATGAAGTTATGAAACTTGTCAAAAACAAAGAATTACCTCAAACTCAAAGTTTGAGTATTTAGAACCTAAAAAGTGTGCTTAAAGGGTGAAAATTTGCAACTAGACCAAATGTACACTTATTTTAACTAATGTGAACATCCTAACATGTCTAAAGTAGTGAAATGAACCTAGGAAACTACTCAAAAGCAAAGAATTAGGTACAACTCAAAATTTGAATAGCTGATACCTAAAAATGTGTACTTACAAGGTGAGAGTTTGCAACCTGAACTAATGTACACTTATTTTAAGTAATGTGAACATCCTAACATGTCTAAACTAATGGAACGAAGCTAGGAAACTTGTCAAAAGCAAAGAATTACCTCAAACTCAAAGTTTGAGTATTTAGAACCTAAAAAGTGTGCTTAAAGGGTGAAAATTTGCAATTAGACCCATTGTTTTATGTTTCATTTATAAATACATGTTCTATTGATGATTGGATGATTAAGATGTTATATTGTTTTTATGATCAATGATTGGATGATTGAGATGCACATTATGCAGATTTGCATGTGGTTGGAAAATGTTATGTAAGTTTGTTTGTGTTGTGAAAAATTTATGCAGGTTTCTTTAGTTGGATAAGAAATACAATTGTGCCTGAGATTTGCCTGGAACTCACCGAAGGCTTTATCGAAGGGCGTAAGCCTTCGGTAATTACTGAGGGTATTTGACCTTCAGTAATTACCGAAGACCAAAGTCCGTCGGTAAATGTTAGCAACAAAAGATTTACCGACGGTGTCAAGACCGTCGCTAAGCCATCGATAAGTAGACATTATCGACGACTTCTGACTGTTACCGAAGGATTATAGTCGTCGATAATGCCCTTCTTTTTTTGTAGTAAACATATTTATTAGAATTTTAAAGAAAATTAGAAAAAAAAGGAATAAATAATTTTAGAGAAATTATGATCTTTATAAAATAAAACTTGAATAATTAATATTTTTATCTATAAATTTAACGTGTTAATAATTAAATATTCAAGATTCACTTAAGAGACTACTACTCCTGTTAGTTACTTTTTAAGTCCTTACAGACGTGGAATAATATTTTGGAAATCTTAGATGATAACTTTTAATGCAATTTCTCATTTTAATCGATTTTTTTTTTCATTCACAAAATTTGGGTTGTGTTAGAAATTTCACCTAATCACTCGGACTATTGGTGGGTTTTTTATTTAATAAAATTTTTATAAACTTTATGTAGTAATATAAATAATTTAATTTTATTTATATTAATATGTTAAAAAGTTTCATGTTATATAATCAAATTTTAATGTATAAATAAGGTAAGTTGATTTGTGAAGCTGATTTTTAAATTCAATTTTCCTACATGATAGTAGAATATATATATATATATATATATATATATATATATATATATATATATATATATATATATTCTGATAAGATTTTTTGAGTTTATTATGTCAATTTTTCAAATTTTAGAATTTTTATCCTCAAACTTAACTTCCAAAATATTGTTGGTTTGCCTGAGAATTATTTTACAACTAATGTTAGTCAGGATACTTTTAGTCGATATGAATAGTGACTTTGAATTGATGTCAAACACTTTTTTTTTCAATGAAAACTTAGGTTATTTCAGTTTATGCAGTCAAATATTATTTTCAACCAATACCAGTTAATGTTATTTTCTAGAAATATAAGTTAGGGTTATTTATTTTAGCTATAATTTTATGACCAACATCAAGGAGGACTATTATTCATTGATATCAGCTATGGCTTTTCAGTGATGTTAATTTCATTTATTTGTTAGGATTTTTTTTTATAAACCACTATTACTCGTTTGATATTATAGTTTAGGCTTTTTCTATCGATGTTAGTGAGTCTATTTATTGACGAATATGTAAACTAGATTTTTTCAATTGACATTTGTGCTTATTATTTTTTCTTTTGTTGTGTAGTGATAATTATTTTTTATTAACTTACATACATGTTAATTTTTTTATCAATAATTTGCAAAGATTCCTTTTCCAATGTCAACACAAAAACATTTTACTAATATTATAACTGGAATTTCTTTTTTCAATGTCAACTATGAAAATTTTTCGAAAAACTAATAAAAAAATACTAATTACTGATGTTCTCAATCAATTATAATTAGTTTAAATGAATTTTAAATATTTAGTTTATGGTTGTGAGAGAGAGGTCTTAAAAGCTTGTTGGTTGGCGAAAGTGATCTTGAGAAGGAAGTTAGCAGTGAGGTTTGTGTTCTAAATGAGGGAAAAATGTTAATGTTGATGATATTGGGGAGAGTGTTGTTATAAAAATAGTTGAGATGGTAAAATAAAGCCTTCTACTACAAATACATTCATAGCTAAAAATCATGCCATCTTCCACTTAGGGAAGGTTAACATACTACATATCAAAAACATAACTTTCACTTTCTTATTTTACAAAATCGACCAAAGATCACAAATATAGTTAAAAACAAAGTCATTCCCTATTATTAGTGTGAGAGGATTTAACTGAATAAAATAAATAAATAAATAAATATATATATATATATATATATATATATATATATATATTTCGATTTTTGAAGAAAATAATATCTTTTTAAAAAATATATAGTTAATCACAATGTTTAAAAATGCAATATATTTCATAATTAGGTATGTCAAAAAACATATTCATGTAGGCATTGAGTCTGTTTCACGTCCATGTACCGTCTAAATATTTGATCTTGTCTTGAAATTACTAAACATTTTTAATTTATTAATTAATCTAAAATTTTTATGTTAAATTTTATTTTTTATTTTTATAACTTACTTTAAAAACAAATATTTTTTTATAATTTCTTTTTTCTATAACTATTTTGTAAGGACCTGAAAAATAGAGTGTTATAGAGTAGATATGTGTGTTAAAATAATGAGACATATTATTTTACTTTAAAATAATCTTATAATATAAATAGTATTTTATAAACACTTCTCATTATTCTAAGAACACTTCATCTCTCTAGAACTTTATTCCTCAGAGTTCTCTGACTTCTCTCTACAATCTCTCTCTGCTGAGTTTTCTATTCGACGATCAGGAGGTGCCTAGGCGATCTTGGCATTGAGGGCTTCGTTATTGACCTATCAATTTCATGTTCTTCAGCTGGTAAGTGGTTTCCACTGTTATCCGTTCTTCACTGGACTTTGAGCATGCAACGATTTTGTATTGCATGTAGTTAACAGTTCTTCCTTCCATTTTACAGCTCAATTTACGTTATAAGTGTTGTTCTCTATCACCAATTAGTAAGTTGTAGGTTTCTATTGAGTTCCCTTGCAGTGCAAGGTACGATTGGTGTATCTGTGAGCTGTATTGTCTGTTTCTGAGGTAAGGGGAGCTAGAAATTTTATTTCAATTGGTTATATGATATGTGTGTAAGATAAATTCTGAATTAGTATGCTGTTTTGTGACACTGTTTGTATCATGAGTAAATTGAATAATATGTACTGGAATGTGGAATGTATGAAACTGGTTAAAATCAGGTTCAAAGTGGTAAATTAGGATTTGGGTCTCTAAGTTGATGAAATTGAGGTTTTTGAGTAGGATTTGATGCATAAACACTTTAGATTGAGGATAGGTAGCTCTAGAATCAATTAGTCAAGTGTAATTAAGCATATACAACGAATTAGGAGTGTTACAAGTTGGGAAAGTTGAGTGGAATTGGTAAGGATTGGTTGAGTTGCATAATTCTGCAGAATTTCGTTCTGCAGAATTTCGTTCTGCAGATTATGCAGACTCGTTGTGCGAATGGATTCGCATAGCAAGTCACCTTGGCGAGCTTAGTCTTGGGGGTTATCCTGAAACTCCAATGGTCTTTCATTCTCAAGTAGAGAGGATTGATCCATGTCGTGAGGAGTAGCAGGAGGTCCTAGTCTTGGGTGCTTCCAGTATGGCCCAAGGTATTAATAACGGACTAACCTCGTGAGTGTGGTAGGGTGAAACCCATTGGCAACCACTTTGCAAAGCAGTAGAAGCCACCACGAGTGCACAACCCGTCATAGCTCGACCATCATTCTAAGTCCGGACAGTCAAAGTTAGTGTGGTGTTATGTGTGAAGAGTTTAAGTGATGTGAATGAATAATATAACTGTATGAAGTTAAATGATTTGATGTATGATTAATCTTTGTTTAAACTAGTTTACCCTATTGTGTGATTGTGTTTTGTATGTTCTGATGTTCTTCTTCTGCAATGATCATCCTTTGGATTTGAGTAGTGGAAGAGGAGGCCTCTCTAGAGCAAGCATTGGATGGAGGGGATGCTGCTGAGTAGTTGGCTTAGTTAGTAGGGACCTTGTGTATAGTTTTGAGTCTTCTTTAGTTTATATATATATATATATATATATATATATATATATATATATATATATATATATATATAAAGTTTAAATTTATAGTTGTTTTTGGATGACTGTAAAGGTAACACTTTATACTCTAAATGGATAATTGTATTACTTTATCATGCATGTAGTTTCTTTTTAATAGAGTCTATACTATATATTTTTTTGGATGTTATATATTTGACTTTAATTCAATTTTTGTTTGATACTTTTATATGATATTTATATAATTATAATTTTTTTATTAATATTAAGAAAAGGAATATGTATATCTTTTAAATATTGAATACTTAAAATATCTTGTTTTCTTATTGTAATTTTTATTTTTTATAAAAGAATAATTGATTGACATTTAAAATAATAAAAAAATAATATGGATATGAATATATTGTTTCCATTTGAAAATAGAGATGTGACTAAACTTTCATATCCACTAAATATGGAGAACGAATTTATACTTCAAAAATAAATATATAATAGTAAAAATGGTTCCATGTTTTCATCTCTTATCATAACATGGATGGATGTAAATAGTATATTAGGTTGATGAGTTGATTGAGTAATTTATTTTATCCCTTTTCTTTTTGCACTTTTATTCTTTCCTCACCCACAATTATAAGGACTTTACTAAAATACGTATATCTTTTATTTAAATAATAACAAAAATAAAATCTTTTAGAATATGTTGAATACCTTCCAAATTACACGTGGTATATATAGGTTATTGAATTATTTTCTAGAAATCTATCTTGGTGTGTTACTTTTGAAAGTTTTTATCCAAACTATTATATTTTATCCATAAACTAAATTAAAAGTATTTAATATTTGTACTTTATGAAAGTCAAGAATATTTCCAATTAATGACACGTACAAAATTTTTATGTAACTAACATAATTCTACAATATAACTTGCAGATATTTTTGTTGAGGAGGATATTTTTTATGACTATGGAGAGAACAAAATACTTTATAATTTTTCATAATAGTTTGAAAATAGAAATATATTTAATCTTTTATTGATTATTTTAATGGTAAGTCTATGAATTAGGTAATATAGAACCACTATATTTTTATTTAAACAATTTGGAACTATATTATTTTATAGGTTGAATTATATAATTTAGAATATTTTTTATTAAATAATTTAAAATGCAATTTTCATAGTATATAATTGGTTTAATCCTTTACTACATCCCTATTTATGTACGAATTTCTCAATTGGGTCCTCGTTTTTTAAAGTGTATCAAAATGGTCCCTAATTTTGAAAATTGATATCAATTGAGTCCTTTCCGTTAAGTTGGCTGGACGGCGTTAAAAAAATTGATGAGTGGGATGCTGAGATGACGAACGAGCGCTCGTCCACCAGCGAACGAACGCTCGTCCATCAGCGAACGAACGCTCGTCGACCACCGAACGAACGGTCGTCCAGTGTGGAACGAACGGTTGTCCAGCAGTAAGAGGTCGACGAGCGTTCGTTCTCTGGTGGACGAGCGTTCGTTCGCTGTTGGACGAGCGTTCGTTCGCTGGTGGACGAGCGCTCGTTTGTCATCTCAGCATCCACTCATCAATTTTTTTAACGCCGTCCAGCCAACTTAACGGAAAGGACTCAATTGATATCAATTTTCAAAATTAGGGACCATTTTGATACACTTTAAAAAACGAGGACCCAATTGAGAAATTCGTACATAAATAGGGATGTAGTAAAGGATTAAACCTATATAATTTGTTATTTTAGATAGAATGTTTCACTTTACTTTTAGTCATATTAAATAATAATTGTTTAGTGAAATTTAACCTTCTAGCAAAAGAGTGATCCTCTAAAGTCTATTTCAAATCATGATTATGAAATTCACACATTACTTTTAATATTCACCCCTCTCCAATAGGAATTGGTTTAACTCTCAATATTGTAGAAGAATAAGAACACACACAAAACTGTTATTTTTAATCAATTATTTATTTTCATAATCGATTAAGATTTACACGTTGTTTTAACTGATTAGGTTCTTCTCTTAATCAATTAAAATAAAGAGCAAATTGTCTAGTTTGCTTCAGACCATTTTAATCGATTATGTTATTTTCTTAATCGATTAAAATTTATACACAGTTTTAATCAATTAGCTAATTTACTTAATCAATTAAAACAGTAAGAGAAGCTCAAATTCATATAGTTTTGGTCCTTAGCTCAGATCAACCATTGTAAACAACAAAGAACTTATTTTACATGCAATCTAACCTAATCTAACCTATTGTTTCCACCTATTCATTCAAGAAAGAACTTTAATGATCATTGTTTAGAAAGAACATAGAAAGAACATCTATTTTCATCATAAAAAACACACCACTTTATTTGGTTGAAGATCTTTAAAGACTCCCCTTTCAACACTTTCCACCTCACATTCTAACAATACAAACGTAATTTTTTCAAGTTGATCATTAGCTTTATCAGATTTTATAATGACAACACAACAAAACTAAGATAAAAAAATAATTTATCAAACCGATTCAATTATCATATGTGGGAAAAATTTGATTAAAAGAAAAGAAATTGCATGAAACTGAAATTTACTTGTGAATCCATCAAACCTAAAAGATAATCTTCCATCCTAAACTATAATCACCTATAACATAACATTATGATTGAATACCTTACTTCTTAAATAATAATAATAATTGAAGATCAAGAAATTATTAAAACAAAAAAAGTAAAACAAATTTTTAAAAATATAAAAAATAAAAATAAAAATAAAATAAAATCAATATTGGGTTATGAAATTCGGGAGAAGTGTTCACTGGATTTCAAAATCCAAGAAAAATGAATATCGAAATCTTGAAGAAATGTTAATCGAATCTCGAAATTCATGAGAAACCTTCACAAAATTTCAAATTTTGGTAAGTTTTCAAACCATGTTTTGAAATTCGGTGAATTCCTAAATCGGATATTAAAATACATTGAGTTTCCTAAATCAGATTTCAAAATCTGGTACATGTAAAATATAATAAAAATAAGTATAAAATTTCAAACAAAATAAATATAAAATTTGAAATGAAACTTAAAAATAGATTTAATCATTTTCAAGATCCCATGCTCTTAAATAGGTCCTATTCATTGTCTAAATTAGGTCCTTATTTGTGTAAAATTGATTCAATTGCACCCATTTGAGTAAACATCTTTAATATTGCATTGAGGTGACATGCTGACTTTACAGAATTAGATCTCATTAAATTTAGTTGATGAGGTTACGTGGAATTTAATTATTTTAAGTTTTAAAAACTAAAATTTAAATGATGTTGGTCCCTCCCGTTTAGGTCCACGCCATTCTCCAGAAGCTTCTAGATGGTTCTCACTTCGCCTTCCTTTGTAGTCATGCACAGCTTGTCGCCCAGACTAAGGGATTCGAAGAGGCGCTCGTGGTCGTTCTCCACCACGACGTCATAGGCGATTTTGCCTTGCGCATTTTGAACGTCCTTGTTGGCATTTCCTTTTGCAATAGGAGCGTCACCATGTTCTCGTCTCCTGCTGCCACTGCTGTGTGCAAGACATAAGCTCTACAACAAGAATGCTCATATTCACCATACCTCTGTTCGAGGAGACAATGGAAATACCAAAGACAATAATTTTGATAATATTGAACCCATTCGTCTTACACCACAACAATTTCAAGTTCTGGTTGATCTATTGAAAATCCACAATCTAAATGACTCCTCTACTTCGGCTCAAGTTCACCACATTGGATTTGTTTCAACAAACCATTCCTCTCTAGGTAATATCAGTCATATTCTTACCTTTAAGTCTTTTAAAAATAAATGGGTTCTTAACTCTGGAGCTATTAATCATATAAGTATTTTTGTGCAAAGTGTTTATTCCTATAAAAGAATTAAACCTATTAAAATTTCCCTACCCAATGGTAATATTGTTTATTTTGAGTATTTTGGAATTGTTAATCTTAACCATAAGATCCAACTCTTTGATATTCTTTATATTCCACAATTCTCTTTTGACCTTATCTCAATATCAAAATTGATCTATTCTAATAACTGTGAGCTGACATTTTCTTTACATGGTTGTACTATACACAACACTCAAACCAAAGAGAAAATTTCTATAATAAACTAACTAGTTCTTCAAATGTGCCTAGTGTTAGTTTTGTCAACAATATTGTAAATAATACTGGTCTATGGCATCTAAGATTAAGACATCCTTCTAATATCATGGGTGAGCTAAAGCTTGGAGATGTGGGCGGTTTGTAGTTGGTTTGTAGTGGAGATAGGGAAAGAGAGGTGAGAGCGTCCATGGGTGAGCTAAAGCTTGGAGATGGAGAAGGAGGGAAGTATGGTGCACATGGAGTATTTAGTGCATGAAGAAGCTTGAAGATGGAGATGGAGGTAGTATGCGGACACATGGAAGAAAAGGAGGTACTGGAAGATTAATTTAAGGTTTTTATTATAATTTAAATAAAGGGTAGAATGAAGATATTAAGTTTTATGGGGGGTGTAGGAATAAAAAAGGAAGTGCAAGAGGAAATGGCCTAGTAAGAGATGTGGATGTAACAAAAAGAAATCATTTTAACATTGGGCTTTGACAAAATTTGTTTGGGTGTTGCTCCCTCCACCACCATATTCTTGTTTTACCCCTCTCTTTATTTTCTCATTCCTATTTTACCATTAATAAAATTTTAGGATTAATATTTTTTAACCTCTACTCACTCCAATCCTCTACATGTATGCAGCGACAACTCTTCTTTCTCTTTATCGTTCGTCCCCTCATTGTTTCATTGTGCTCTTCTTCCTCTTTTTAACGTTCCACTTCTTCCTCTCATTCTTTAATTGTGATAGAAGTGTGGTCTCAGAGTGTGGTGGACTTTCATTAGCTTATGTGCTTAGTGAGAGATTGCAAGTGGTGGTGGAAGCAATTGATCAGTCGTGCCAAGATCGGTGTGTGGTGGTGTTTGAAGGATTCGTTGTGAATGTGCGTAATAAACCCTAAAAAAATAAATGTATAATCTTTAAACAGATGTGAGCATCCCTCAGCGGATGACAACATCCGTTTAGGGAAAAACGAATGTCGATATCCGTTTTGCCTTAAACGGATGTTGACATCCGTTGACGGATGCTCACATCCATTTAAAGTTACATGTTTATTTTCTAGTTTGTTTTTATTAATTTATTTTTTTATATTAATTTTGGAGATATTTTAATAATGTAATTTATATGTTTTGATGTATTATTTTTTAATATATTTTTGATGTATTTTAATAATGTATTCTTGAAGATCTTTATTATTATTAGTTTATATTTATATTTTTTTGTATTTTGCAGTTATAAATAATTAGTTTTTTGTTTTAATGTTTTTGTATAATATAAATTTTTATATATGGTTTATGTATTCTTTAATAATTTTATAATTATATAAAAATTATTTATTAGTTTAATTATATGAAATATATAATTTTATTATATTAATATTTTTGTAATTAAAACAAACAGACGTGATGGAGTTGGGGGGTAGGAATCTGAAAAGTGAGAGTTGAGAGGTGGAACTGAGTGAAAAGTAAAAATGGATAGAAAGATAGGATTTGAGTTTAAAATAAATAAATAGAGTTAAAAGTAAGAAAAAATTATTTTTGTAATTAAAACTTTTTTTGGAGAAGGTTGGTGAAATGGAGGGAGAAGTGGTGGTGGTGGAGGGAGCAACACCCAATTTGTTTTAATATATACTTTAACAAATTTTATTTTGAATAATTTTCTTTATACATTTTCACTTTAGTCTTTTATGTCATAAATCATGTTAACCTTAAACTAACCGAATTGGTTGACATTTAAATAAAGGACTAAAGTAAACAAAAAAATAAATAAATAATAGATAAGCTATTATAATGAATTTTACTAATAAGATAAAGCACGAAAAAGTATTTTAGAAAAAAAAAGAATTATAATATTAGAGTTGGATTTTGATAGTTGGAAGTGTCAACTGTGCTGATAAAGAGAAAACTAGAGGAATTATACAAGCCGATACAGTGTGTATTTTTTGGGGGCTATACAGAACATGCCTCAAGAATGTAGAGTAATATTATTAGTATTACATAAGTATGTACCTGTGTGTATTCTACTTTCCTTGAATGAAACAAATTTTTAAATTGGTTTCTTAGATACAGAATCATGAACACCTAGAGCTCAATGGTGTAAAATCTACAACTGATTGATCTTGATAACTTCTTTGCAGAAGTCAATGTCAATGTTTTCTTAACCAACAACATTTACAAAATGACTACGTTCTTCTATGCAAATACCTTAGTGAAATTGTTAGAGTTAGACATGGTAAACCATACCAACTTCTAGCAGAGAAGTATGTGCTACGTTCAAGTAAACATCAGGGTCTCTGCAATTTTTGCTTAGAAAAGCATAAACAACATCTATGGCAAATTTCTTTAGAATAGAGGATGATTTCTTTGCCTCTGCATAGGAATGACCTAGTATATAGGTAACACCAGACTCCTTGGCTCTTAAAATCTGCATAGATTCATCTTTATAGGGAGACTCTTGAAGATGATCATTTTCATTCTTCTTCACTCGTAAAACACATGAAAATGGGAAACTTTTCTCTATGTAACAGGAATTATTCAAAGTGTATGGTGAAACGGCAAGGTGTTCCATGAAGTTTCCACCATCCATACACAATTCTTCCGGGGTTGGTGCAGGATCACTTTCCTCTATTTCTACAAATTGGATTATTGCACTTACCAATTTATTCTCAAAATTGTAGTTCTCTTGTTGCAGATCCTTGTAACCATACCTGACAATGCAACAAAACATTCGGTACTCCTTTGGGCCAATCCTGCTTATCACCAACCGTTCATTGTCATTGACACAAGGAACTTGAACTGATTTGACACAAACAAAAACTAACACCTGATGGAATGCTGGCAAGTTTGTGACGAAGTGACCAAAAATAGCAGGGACACCTGAAGCCAGATTACTGAAAATGATTCCTATTCCTGGGACACGGACCATTCCTAAGCATGGTCCCAAGGACAGTATCTTGCTCATTGAAACCTTGTTCTCCACATCAAATTCATGTTTCTTCATTGTTCCATAGTTCCAAGTGAACATTATACTCATAAAAGCAAAAGATAGCACAAGGGGGATCCATCCTCCTTCAGGGATTTTGCAGTAAGAAGCTGATATGTAAAGCAGTTCAATTGATCCAAACAGTACCAAAAACATAATGGCTTTTATTATTCCCTGTTTCCAAACAATGACCATTACTAGTGTCATCAAGCATGTTGTCACAAACATTACAGTGGTTATAGCCAGTCCTGCAGACCAAGCAAAATGGTTAAAACTTACATTACATATACTTCAAATACCATAAGAAAACATAGTGGAAAAGAAGTTTACCATACGCATGACCCATCATGTCTATATCCCTAAGGCCAATTGTGACAGCTAAACAAAGACACATCAGTATCCAATTGACTTCTGGGACATAAATCTGTCCATATATTCTGCTTGAAGTATGAACAATCTTAACCGGAGGAAAACAATTCAATGCGCAACACTGGCTTACGATGGAAAAGGTGGCAGAAATCACTGCTTGACTACCAACAATGGCTGCGAAAGTGGCAACTACGAAAACTGGCCAAAATACAGTTTCTGCAGAAAAATAGTAGCCCAATTACATTAGAGGCTATATAAATAACATTGACAGCTTGTTGTTTCTTGAAATGATTTCTTGCCTGGTATGGCTTTGTAGAAGCTGCCCTGAATAGCATGATGATGCTTAGAGAGAAATGCAGCCTCTCCCATGTATGCAAAAATCAGGCTGGGATACACTAGACATGTGAAAGCTACCTGAGATTTAAGGGCATCTGTTAAAGCATATATCATTTTGAACTTAGTTAATTCATTTATCTATGCTCCCAAATCTCTATTTACCTTTATTGAGAGTGCAGAAAAATGACCCAAAGCAGCATACATTGCCTCCACTCCTGAGACAGTATCACAGGAAGATTAATCCCACTACACTCTAGCTGTTAATAAAATTAACTATATTATAGATACTTATGAAAAAAACATATAAAATACTATATCATATACGTACCTGTGATTGAAAGCACAACTCCACCTAATGACATCCAACCTTCAAGACCAGTGGTTTTGAGGAACTTCAACATATAGAATGGAGAAAGTGCACGGTATATTTGCCGGTTCCAGTGGAATATGTTGTAGATACCAATACCACTTATACACAAAAGCCATGCAGCTACTACTGGGGCAAACATGAAAGCAACTCTATGTGTTCCATGATGTTGAATGGAGAAAAGGACCACCAAAATGACACATGAGATTATGACAACATAATCTGCATAAATAATGTCGAGTTTTAAAAAGTGTGGATAGAAATAATGGTTGTGAAAGATGCTTGGCTTACTGTCATGGAGTTCTTTGATCTTAACTTGAACTCCCGAAACTGCTGAAAAAACTGAAAGGAGACACAAGGGATGTTCATAGATCCAAAGGAGAAACAAATAATCAAAATGTTTGCACAAACATAAACTCCTGAACCAACAACTCATAATCTCACTATAAGTAACTAAATCTAAAAGAAAAAAAAAAATAAAGATCCAAGATATGACATAAAACTTTCGAGATGCAACGTAAATGTAATTTTCTTTTACTAAGAAACATTAGAATTGTAAGTTCCTAAGTGATAACGTACTGTAAGGTTTCTTTTCTCAAAGTCTAAAAACTTCTAACTCAAAGGCCCTTAGCATATCATATTCTCCCACTTATTCAAAAAAATCTGCTTAGGTTTAAAACCTCCATAATACAATATTTGTGCAATAGTAAAACCACCCCCGTAAAGAATTTGACAGTACAATCCTATCTCCTCATTATTATATAATGATCAAAATCCCCATTTGACCACCAAAAATATTGCACTCCACTAGGATCATTTTCTAGATTAATGCCATTTGAAATATATAATGTTCTGGTGCATTTGAAATATGCAACACATTTGTCATAGAACAAATCTACCTTGAAAGAAGAATAACACTTGCCCTTTCTATGAAACTTATTAATTAGAAAGCAAAAAATGTCAGTAATTTGTACTCCCTTTCCTGTACAATATGAACTTAGACTTTATTACATTATACATTATACGTAATGAAATGCACAACTATTGTGGAGTAATGTTTGAGATGCATATCCATAATAAGGGATAATTTGGATAAATTCTCAGTAGTTATGTGTGTGAATAAGATGATGATAAAAAAAATTAGGAACACAAAATGAATCAAACTTTTCTCATAAAGTAAGATGAACTTATGCAATTTTAACTTTTCAAACGCTTTCTATGCAATTTCATGTAGCATTTTCTGTAAACAAGACAATGTTTACTCTGAAACATGTGATGATAAAACTAACAGGAATAATAATTTTAGAAATGAGCAATGACCTAAAGCTAGCATTTATAAGGGATGCAGTCATGTAACTATAACAAAGTCAATGATGGATGACATACTTCATGTGTTCTTATAGAAGCTCATGGGCTGCTCTTGATCAACTACCTGATATTGCAGGTGTAATCACACCATCACCAATTGTCATACACGTTCCTAGCAGAACGAAGATCAACAGTCCTTTTTGGAACCTTGGGTGCTTTTCAATGAACAACTTCAAATGAGAAGAAAGCCACGTGTCTTCAGAATCTTGGGTTGTATAAGCAGTTAATTTCTCATCCGTGGCTTGCTGATTAGGTAAAATGCTTAGTCTTGCATGCCGGCAGAGAAGTGAGTATAATGCAAAAGTTCCTCCTGCACAAGTGAACCACTGATTCTAAAAACATTTTAACTAATTATCCTCAGAAACGTGAGAAATTCTTTGATGCTCATGGAGCAAGAGGTTTTCTTGCTCCCTACAATTGAGAGGAAATAATAACTCATTCAGCTACCTGTTCAACATACAATGTTAAGGTAGGAAATGACAGTAAATTTCTGCATTCTGTTGTAAAGCAAATAGTGGTAGTAAGTCACAGGTTAATCAATCCTGAAATATTACTCTGCTAATTTATAAATTGTGCTAATCGTTATCATGATTCAAGACTTTACCTTCCCCATTGTCATCAGCAGACATCACAATGAAAACATATTTGAAGAGAGCAGTGATGGTAAATGTCCAGATGATAAACGAAAGCACACCAAAAATCTCCTCATCATTTTCTTTGAGTTTCAATTTCCCTGAAAATGTGGTCTTGTAAACATAAAGAGGAGAAGTACTGAGGTCACCATAAACTATGCCAAGACTTTGGTAAGCCAGAGTGAGCACGGTTGCACAGGACGTTCTCTTTAAATTCTGATACATGAAGCCAAGCATAAGAAATTAGTGATACACACTACACACTTTTAACGCTAGCCAATATCATAAAGTAAACAAAATTCTATTCAAGCATTCTATAAACTTCTGAGTATCATGAGCATATGTCAGAGCAACATCCAGTTTATTATCTTTTGAATTTCAAAAGAGAAATGCTAGAATTGAGATTCCTCCCTAATTAAACCTGCTATGACCAACATTCTCCATAACTCAAAACACCAACGTTAATCAAATGTGAAGAATCGAAGAAATGAAAAAACATAAGCAGCTCATCACATCAACCTCTGTAAGCTCAACCATAAAGTACAAATAGCAGGATGAGGATTCAATATAATGTTTAAAATGGCTAACAGCAATGCAAAAAAAACCAGTAAATAATTAAAAGAAGGCATCAAGAAAAGGGCACTTTGGTTTTGAAATCCCAAGCAGAACATGGCAATGTCCCTCTTATATATCTTATGGGAACACTACGAATACAAGTAACATCTTATTAGCTTTCAACACAACAGACAAAAGTAACAAAACCCCATTTAGCTCAAAAAACAGTTTAAACTACATAGGAAAGAAAAATGAAAGCATTCACTGAATAATGACCATGTACAAATGGATCAGTTATTAAAGAAGTTTAATAGAGACCATGAAAGTATTAAAGGGTGACAGTTCCTTCAGTACATAGACTGAACAAGAATTAAGAAAAGAGCACCTGTTGAGACATTCCATGTTCCACAAATTCTTCAGATGGATTCATGGCTGAAAGAGAAGGAAAAGTGAGGATGACTCAGAAGAAAAGATGAGGTCAGTTATGATGAGACAGGGAATAATATATAGAAATAAAAGATGGAGAATGCAGGAAATGAACAGTAGAAGAACTGAAGTAGTAGAAAGGCAAGTGGTGTGTGTCCAAAGAAGTTGCAAAATGCATTCAATGCTCTTTTACTCTCTCTTGTTGGACTTATTAACCAACCTAACACCTTCCCCACACCCCTCAAAATGAATGGTAAACAACTTATTTTCGGTTCAAATACAAATATGAATGGTAATTTTCACATTAAGTGAACATTAGTTTAAGTGATTGTGTAAAAGTGATTGAAGTAGATGTATGTGAATTCAGTTAAAGTTGAAGTAACTTATGGTCTTATATATTTACATAGAAAATGACCATTCTTACAGAAGTAACTATCTAGAGATTAATTTCTAATCCTAACCAACAAATATAACTCTTCTCTTCATCTTCAAACCATGAACAGAAATTCAATAGTTAGCTCTATTGTTGGGTGCTTATAGGTATTTTTTGGTACAAGATACTTGTAGGTCTTTTAATTTGGTACATGTCTTTTTCCTTGTTTCAAGTAACTGCCATTTTCATTTCATAATTGTAATCTATGATTTTCATATAAGTGGCATAGTTCCAGCCTATGTAATGTCAGTAAAATAGACTTGGGGAACGATTCTTAAAAGACATGTATAACAGACAACGATCTAACATTTTCTTTGCACATCACGGGTATTCCTTACAGTAAATAATCTTTTCTGAGAGGAAATATTCACTGTATGGATTTTTTTTCTTACACAGAAACTAAAACAGAAAACTCAAGAACATAACATTTGAAGAAACCGTCCATTGGTAAGAAATTGTCAAAGGTAATTTATTATCACCAGGTTTTGTCAATTGTTTGTGCTAGCAAGATTACTTAGTCAATGTTTGGTAGTGGAGTTTTAAAGAAAAAGAGGGACCATTTTTTCAGAAATGCATTTTTACTCTTTTTCTTTTCCTCCAAAACCCAACTTTGGAACATTGAAGAGAAATTAAACCGAAGTGTTTTCTTTATGAAACTTGTGGGAATGATGAAAATATAATTATGATATGTTAGGGTAGGGATGGGAAGGGTAAATGAACCGACTTCAATTTTCCAAGTGGGGCATCTTGATAATAAACTAGGAACATGGAAGTAGATGTCTGGTCTTCATTGACCTTGTGATCACATCCAATAATAGAACTGAGAAAAAATTTCCACCAAAAACACAGCTTTTGAGGCTGCAAATTTCCACAATTGAAGTTCACTTAGAGAAAACCCTATCATTTCTAGTTAAGAACAACTTTTGGCCAACCTGAATTAGGCACCTAGGTTGTGATGTTTACAACCTACCAAAATACAGAACCACATAAGATCCTAAGAACACTTCTAAAACTTTCTTTATCTTCCAATTGTATATACTTCTCCTTTTGTGCTTCATCATCTCATTTATGCAGGTTACTTCTCTATTCACACTTCAAAACATGTATATATTTATAGGTATTGTGAATCACAATATATAATTAAGGAATTAATGAAACTAATATGCTAGCAATATGTAGAAGAAAATCATAAAGGAATCTTTAAAACTCTTGTGATGCGGAATACTAACTCAATTATATTATAAAATCATCGCTTATAATTTAATGATTTCATGATTTTGTACATTTATATATTATGAAATTATTTTATTTTTAATTTAATAGGATCTTTTTAGGCTTTCTTTAGGTTGAAATATTTACGTCTCAAATATTAATTAATAATATAAAAAAAAATATAACGATAAATCCAACCAACAATAAATATTATTATAATAAACTTGAAATGAATCTAATATCATTTAAAAAAATAGATTTTAAATTTAATTTAATTTTCAAATTTTGCAAAATCGATTCGAAATTTATTATTACTTATATACTATATAATCATCTTATATTTGATCGGGATCTCCAACGAAAACATTTAAAGATTTTTTGAAACACAGTTATAAAAAAATAACCACCATACATGTATTGGAAAAAAATGTGTGGACCTTATAATTTTCAAGAAGTATAGAATCACCCCATGTACATACATTTCTCTGACTGCACATGCAATTGAATGTTAGGTGATCCAAAATTCATTTCCATAGTTTGTAATATTTGATAATAATAACAATAATAATTTGGCTGTTTCTTTTCTTTGTTGTGGAGAGAGGTATTAATGGCTGAAACATAACCTCTATCAATTATGGGCCAAAAAAATTATTATATGCTATAATTTGTATTCTCTCCCTTTCTTTTGTTGTTGTGAGCATCTAAATGTGTGCTAGAGGAAATGAAAAGAGAATTGAAATTTCATGTATCCATTGATTTTATCATTCACCAACAATAGGGTAAGTGACCTTTCACAAGTGATTGATTGTAACAAGTCAACATATTTTGGAATCTTGGGGGCAAGAACAACTTATTTATTGGCTACATAATTGAAGACAACGAAACTTTTACTATTATTTTACTATATCAACTAATTATTGGATTTCAGCATCACATAACCAAATATTGTAATAAAAATGATTTCATCATTCACTGTCCTATCCTTTTGGAAATAAGTAAAGAACTCATAAGTAAAATATTTTATTAAAAAAAAACTTAAAAAATACATGTTTTCATTCCTAAAATATATGTTTAATTTTTTTTCCTTTTTACAATTTTAATCACTTTTTTTTTCTTTTAACTCTAAACAAAATTACTTTGTATTTGATCTTTATTGTTACTAGCTATGTCAACTTGGGCACGTATCGTCCAACGAAAAATATTTATTAAAAATTAAAGAATCAAAAGAAAAAATATTAAAAATATTTCATATAAGAAAATGAATTTTTTGACAAAAGAAAATTAGAGAACAAGTAAAAAGTAAAATAACAAACATATACTAGAAAAAAGATACAAATTCGAATAAACTTCAGAAATAAAAAGGAACTATAAAGTCGATGCTGTTGTAATAAATCATGTAACCTTTAATAATTTAATTTATAAATACTTTTGTTCTAATTAAAAAATTATCAATATCAAAAGTGTTTAAGTAATATTAATGTTAACGTATCTATACTTGTACTATTATAGAAAGAGGATTTCATCTTTTTAATGTCCACATTTCCTCTTTTAGTTCTATCCTTTAATAACCATCCTTTTAAGTTAAAATAATCATTCATAATAAAAAATTATTTTTCAAACTACATTTTGAAATTCTAATAGTTAATTATAAAAAAAAATTAACTGTACAATAGAAAATTCATACAAATTATTTATTTTATAGTTATTTTTAATGAAATATTTTATAGCTTAATAAATTTTTGCTACTAGTTAATTAATAAAACAAATTATTTATAAGCATATATAGTATAATAAGTAAACACTGTTTTACTCCAGAAAAACTTATTTTCTCCAACACTATGATATTTTAACACCCAATAAATTTTTTAAGTCAATTTTTTTTATTTAATTTTTTCTTGTTATTTACAAATATAAAAATTCACCTCTAATAACCATATTACTTCTAAAAAGAAGTTTCCAAGTGGTTAGTAGATATGTGAAAATATAATTTCAGTTCCTCCAAACTTAAAGTAATACCAATCTTTTTAATAATTGATTGTTCTCAACAATAAAAAAATAGGCTTTCCAATAATTCCGAAGCTAATAATTGAGAACTTTTACTTTTACATTGAAATGATGATGATAAATAAAAGTGTAACTGCAGATGAATTACATATAATTGCTGATACATTGCATGTAGGAAAAGATGGAAGAGGAAATTGAGAATGGAAGTTCTGGAAGTGTTTGGTGTGCTTTCTATATCAAATATTAATGCGTGGTCCCCACTTTCATCACTCACCTTCAAATCTCACACAATAACCCTATCAAAGATGGCGCACGAATGAAGTTGACGAACCCTTCAACCTTATCCAATGCTTTCTTTCATCCAACCAATCTTACTTTATTCTCTCACTAACTATAAACATAACACCCATATAAATAAACCACTATATAAACCAATCTTCTTTTTACTCTTTCTTCGAACTCCATCATATGTTGTTGGAAATAACATAATAACATTGAGGATCACGTAATGCTATACATGGAACTAGGAGGTTGCTACTTTAAAATGATTTATATACTTTTTTAGGAAGTTTGTGTGGTTTTAGTTTTGATTTTTTTTTTTCCTTCAAACCAAATTAGATTATTTGTACTAAGTATAATACGACTATCGATGAAAAAAATTATGAAATATTTACATTTTCTTCGAAGTAATCATTTCAAGATATGAACTTATTTAACTATATAAGTTGAAATATTAATGGATGTCCTTTTAAATTAAATTTTAACCATTATTTTTTTTTATTTGGCAAGATGTAATTAGAAAAGTTTGAAATTGGCTTTGATCTCTCGTTGATGTAGTTGTCCTTGATGGTGCTATGTTTGGAGTTAGAAGAATTGCATTTTGGGATGTTATTTCTAATAATACAATGGAGTGAGAGTTACTCTAGGGGTTTTTTTTGGCATATAACAATATCGTTAGTTTAAGGGTTAATTATCATTGACTGTAATTTTATTCATATTATCCAGATTTAATAGTATTTTTTTTTCTCTGTTTGTAATAGCATTTTTATTTTAGACTTAATATAGTCATGTATTATTAGTATTTGAGTTAAATTAGTGCTTCATTCTTCTCAATTCACTTTTAGATTAAATAATAAAAATATAAAATATAGGTTATTGTATTAATAGAAGTCATATTTAGCATATCTAAGGGTGTGTTCTTTTGAAGGTATTTGAGGGAGATGATTTGGGAGAGATGATTTGAGTGGATTTGAGTGGATTTGAAGGTAATTTTTTTGTTGTTTTTTTGAGTGGATTTGAGGTTAATTGAGAGTGGATTTAGAAGGAAAGTTTATGAGAATTAGTGTAGGATTTGATTGATGTGATAGATTTTAAAAATTAGTTTAATTGGTAGAAAATATAGATTACCAAATTGCCCTTACTTATAAAAGTATTATAAAATGTGAGTTTTTAATGTTATATTTAATTGTAAAAATGTTTATAAAGAGAAAAAAAATTATGAATAATTGTTAAAAATATTGTTTAAAAATTATAAAATTTATAATGTAGTAAAATTAATATATTTTAAAATGTTTAGGGAAATTGTAACATAATTTAAGATTTCAAAATCACATACAAACGAAAATAAAAACATTGAAGTCATGAAATATATTATCGGAAATAAAATGAACTTAATCATCTAAATGGTGAAGAATCGAGCTCACATTTTGATTCAGGTTAGAAAATTGGCGGTTCATGTCTAGGGAAAGGTTTGTCAAGTTATCTTCAATACGTTGTACCCGCACCTGCATTTGTTCCATACCCTGCATCCTATGTCTCAAGTCTTGTACTCCTTCCCACATTTGAGTTATCATGTTAGCATTTGATAGAGGTGGAGGAGGCTGCACAGGGTTTTGATGAGGGTGTGGTTGGTCTTCTTCTTCATCATCATCCAGATCGTGTTGCCAAGCACCGTTGACATATACAATTTTCATCCTCTTCAAAGAATTGATAGAAAAGTGATGTCGGGACCCTATTTGAGTGCTGGCATCGGCTAAGACGTCAACTCCACAATATTGCATGATGTGTGTGATAAGGACACCGTATGGGAGGGCTGTGTCACTGACCTTGCATTTAAGCATATGCTGCATGATGTGATGAGGCCAATTGATAGGTATATTATTTTTCAGCACCCATATCATAAAAATATCTTCGTGCAATAACCTGGAAAAATTCCCTGGTCGTGGAGTCAACATATGCACAATAATATAATGGAGAAGCCGATCATTGATATTCAAACAACCAACGGTTAAAACACCTTGACCACCCTCCAAATTTGGTATAACCATAGTAGCTAATGCCATGTCCATAACTCAATAAATCATTCAAATAATTATATTATACGGCAATAATGTAAAATACTTACCTCTTCAACACGTATATGCACACTTGAAGATGCTTTCACCAACAACTAATCAACCACACAGGAACCTCTTTCCTATGAAAGCAAGTGAAAAAAAATTGGGTCAATAACTCATACTTCTCCAATCCAACTCATTACACTTTGCTTTGATTTTTAACAAAGAAAACCAAAACCGCAATTCATTTCATATAATGTAAAATACTTACCTCTTCAACACGTTAAACACCTATATGCACACTTGAAGATGCTTTCACCAACAACTAAGCAACCACACAGGGACCTCTTTCCTACGAAACCAAGCAAAAAAAAAAGGGGTCAATAACTCATACTTCTCCAATCCAACTCATGATACTTTGCTTTCATTTTTAACAAACAAAACCAAAACAACAATTAATTTCATTATTTCATGCAATAGAAAACGATGTTCTTCCTTCACCTCCACCAGATTTGGTACCTTTGGACTACCAAATCTCCACCACCTTCACGCTTCTTGCTCCACCACGATAAACACCGCAATTCCTAGTGAACACCTGCATCACAAACCCACTGTCAGACCATGATAGATCACCCACTACAATCCACTCCTCATATAATCAGTACATATGGTTGCTTCTCCATCATTGTTTCAATAGAACTCTATCTTCCCTCTCCACCTTCTTATCTGTCACATGGTCTCCGCCACCCTCACCTCCTCCATAACTCCCTGCAATGCCAATCAATAACAACCATTACAACATAACTCTTCTTAACCACTGAAATCCACCATGCACCAACATCTCTCTCCCACTTCGCGCAACAACCACCAACACTCTTCCATCCATTACAGCAGCTCCGGTGCCCTCCACTGACCAACATACACCACTTTACCTTTACTTTCTTCTTTCTGGAAACTGGTTAACATATAACCATATGTCCCCTCAACCCTTTCATGATGCAGACTGCCTGAGAACATTGTAACATGCATGTTCCGAATCATCACCCATCCACAACCACCTCTCTGCACCCAGCTCTTGAAGCCCCTCAACACCCAGCTCTTCAAGCCCCTCAACGTGCACAACCACCTCTTGAAGCCCCTCAACACCCAGCTCTTGAAGCCCCTCAACATGCACAACCACCTCTCTGCACCCAGCTCTTGAAGCCCCTCAACACCCACCTCTTGAAGCCCCTCAACGTGCACCAGGCAGCAGTAAGGAAACAGCCACCAGGGAAGCTCTGTAATCGGTTACCACTTCACGTAACCGATTACAGAAATGCATGCATTTCTTCAGTTCTCTGTAACCGCAACACCCAGCCTGTAACCGGTTACGCGGATCTGGTGCACTGTTCACCATCTTCTCCAACACGCCCTTGGACTTTCTTCATCTTCAACAACCACCTCTTGCATTCCACCAACACGCAGATCGTGCTTCTTCCTCCCCTTATACAACCTGCAAATCAAAACAAACTTAAACCCTATGATAAACCAGCATGGTATGTTACTGACCTATGCACTTGCTGTTCTTCCTCTCAGGAAAACCTTCTTCTCTTGTCTGAGCTTACAACATTGGCAACCAATTTATTAAGCTTGTTACCACTCAATAAATAACATGAGCTACCAACAACCAACCACGTTTGAATTCTCACCAACGGGTCAATGCACTTCTGCACTATAACTGTGTGGATGCAGGAATCTTTCCTGTTCAATGGCTGTTTGAAGCTTATCAGCTATTAGGAGTAGCTCAGGAATATTTCAGGGCCACGCCTGTAACACCCTAATATTTTAAAGGGTATTACTAATAGTAGAGACTAAATTAATTTGATATCTCATATAAACAATCAAACTTTATTTCAATTACTCCAAAGTACAGTACCAAACTTACAAACTTTAAACAATATAGTCTTCACCATTGAAATTTCAACTTATAAGTTTTACACAACATAATCTTCCCAATACAAATTTATTCTTTTTACAAAAATCCCTGAAAGTTTTTCCCCGCATCTCTCTCATCTCTAAGCTTTTTCAACCGCATCTGCAACATTATCTAATCACATATAACATGAGTTATATGATCATAGTACAAACAAATAAGGGTAAGCCAACCATATCATAAAATCATTAAACTTGTAATAAAAATATTATAATCATGTATTTCTGCAATTGATAAAATATCATTATTCCGATGTCATTAATTCATCATTATCAAAATCATCTTTTCCATTTCCATAAATCTTACAAGTGTACCATGCTTACTCATGAAGCCTTATGGTCAGACCGCTCTCTGCCTGCTTCCTTAAGCCTCACTTATATACTATGTCTTACTTTCTGAAGCCTTATGGTCAGACCCCTCTCTGCCTGCTTCTATATAACTTACGAATCATATGTTTATGTCAAAGCCTTATGGTCAGACCACTTTCTGCCTGCTTTCATAAACCTCAGGTGTTACATTGCTCATACCAAACTCTCATGGTATAACTCGAACATACTACTCCCGGTAGTAAACATCATTTCATAAGTAATGATTTCTCATATCCACTCCAACATTTCATAAAACCAACAATTCATACCCTCTTATCCACCTAACTCAATCATGTTCATTCTTTAATCATGAATTCATAATAACCCGTTTTGGTATCAATAAATTAAACATATTGCCATATATCATGCTTCATATTATAAACTCATTTTGCCCATAACGAGTATAACTCAACATATTTTCACCAAACAAAGATCATGGATCAACCAAAATATATCAACATATCGTAGGAACTACATATTAAAGTCTGGGCTCAATGTAATGATAAATAAAATATATATGAAATTTTTACCATGATAATATTATGCATCTACAATCAACTTGTTTTATTTTATTTTCATCCTAGTAGAGATTTTTCTTTACCCCAATTGGTCACCGGAGAGGACCCAGATGTCTGAACGCATCAAACTCACCTTCGACGCCAGCACATATGACTAGTCACAACTGACTGGACCAGACCAGGGCTGCTCTATGATCAGGGATGTGCCAACTCAGGTTTTTAAGGTTCCTCTATCCTACCAACAAAGGGAGGCCCTCAATAATTAATCAATTTATTTATTTAATTTATCTACCTTGTTGTCTTATGCTCTAAATCTAAAATGCCTAATTTTAATATTTTTACTTCCTCTCACAACAACCTCAAACAGTATCTGTATATCTATTTAATACTCATATATAAGCTATTACAGAACCCTTACTCCAGACCTTCTAACAAGATCAATTTCAGCCAACAAACTCATTCAATAAATTCATCACATCAGAACATGTACAATTTAACAGTTTCAGTTATAACACCCAATATAATAAAAGTCATAAAACAGTTTCGCAAGAGAACACCAGTTCAACATTCGTATATTTATAAATTCATACAAAAATAATTAGTTGCCCTTACCATCAAAATAATATTAATATAAAAATTCAGGGGAAACAAGAAGTTGAATCTGGCAGAGCCGGTTAGACAACTTCTCATCCTTCCACAAAGATGAAATAAAAAGAATAGATAAAACAATAAAATTTCTGGGGAAACAAGAAGTTGAATCTGGCAGAGCCGGTTAGACAACTTCACATCCTTCCAAAAATACAATATAAAGATATAAAAAAAAAACAACAAAAGCTTTGGGGAAACAAGAAGTTGAATCTGGCAGAGCCGGTTAGACAACTTCTCGTCCTTCCAAAAATACAATATAAAGATATAAGAAACAACCAAAGTTTTGGGGAAACAAGAAGTTGAATCTGGCATAGCCGGTTAGACAACTTCTCGTCCTTCCAAAAATACAAAAGAAACAAATAAATGTTCTCATTCAAAATTCAAGACCATACAGCAACAAAATACTACATATTCAAGATTTAGGATTAGAGAAAAGCAAAGTATAAGAGTGGCTTCCCTTACCTCTATTACAGACTTAATCTCCTCGCTCTCTGAAAACTTCCAGAATATCCCCTTTGCAGTTAGAAATTCTTCCAACTCTCTTCTCTCAACATTTTTCTAAGTTCTTTAGTGTAAATTTTCAGCCTCCCCCCTTGGCTATTTATAGTAAAAAAATTTACTATTCATTTGTACTATTCATTTTTACTATTCATTTGTACTATTCATTTTTTTATTCATTTTACTATTACAAAAATAATTTTTTATTTGCAAATTGGTGAATTCTGATCTCAAAGCTACGTGTAACACTTATCCTTTCCAAAAATAATTTTATTTTTTTTTTTACTATTCACTTTTTACTATTTACTATTCACAATTTACTATTCACTATTTTTTTTTTTTAATTTTTTTTTTATCTAGTATCTAACTTACAAATATTTTCAAGGATCTTACAACGCCCCCACGCCAACTTGCTTTCTCGTGCATGCACAGTGCAAAAGTAAATACTTCACTGTATTGGATTTGTTTGATACATGTAATCGGTTACCCTTAACCATAATCGATTATGTGGTGCACTGCTTTTCATTTCCATAGGATTTAGATTGGAATTTAATATAAAGTTAAGGGCACACTGGACATTTGAGTCAAAATCAGCGCAAATCTTCTCACTTTCGCGGGTGATGAAAAAGGGATGTATCCTGCAAATTCGTCCGCGCAAATCCTCGCTAATCATCTCAAACGAACACCACGGGATGCTTAATTCATCGCTCTGTAATTCGCATGAACAGTAAATTTCGTTCATGCGAACACAGCCTAAGGCTTTGTTCACATGAGATGATTTGTGGGAGATGATTTGAGGAGGAGTGATTGAATGGATTTGAGGGAATTTGAGGGTAATTTTTTTGTTGTTTGTTTGAGTGAATTTGGAGGTAATTGAGAGTGGATTTGGAAGTATAGTTTGTGAGAATTAGTGTAGGATTTGATTGATGTGACACATTTAAAAATTTGTTTAATTGATGTAAATTAAAGATTACCAAAATGTCCCTAGTTATAAAAGTAGTATAAAATGATAATTGTTGATGTTATATTTAATTGTAAAAATATTTATGATAATACTCTAGATTTACATATTTTTCTTTGTTAAAAATCATTTTTTAGATTTCTTTAGTTTTTAATTTCTTAAAATTAGGCTAGTTTTATGTTTTTCTCTTAATTCTTTAGTTTTATAAAATTCTAGTTAAAAATAGGTTTTTAGATGTAATTTTTAGTTTTTGTTAATTAGTAGGAAAATAATAATTTTTTAGAAAATCTTTAATAAAAATCTTTCTTTTTAATTGTTAGATTTCTTTTTCTTTTCTTTAATTTGGTATTGTTTTTTTTTCTTTTATGTAGAGTGGGCTGGTCATTTGAAATTGGGCTTCAGCCTTGGACTGATTGGAGCTGATTGAGCCTCTCAAATAGCACTAGGCCGCTTGTGAGGCTGCAACATTTTGATAATTGATGTTGTGCGTTTTGAAGGCTGGCAGATTTATTGAAAAGCAATTGGGCCACGACAATGCTTGGATGATTCAATTTGAAAGTGGCTACTGGTAGGATTGGGTTGAAGAGGACTAGCTGCAGCTTAAGTGGAACGACGCCGTCTTGATGCGTCTTGGCAGCAGCTTCCTAGGGTTAACTCGCACTCGTGCTTCATTTGGAAAATGGGAAAAACAAGCTGGAGCATTTGAAGAAACAAACACCCATGAGCTAGGGCTTGGAGAGAATGCGAGAAAGAGAGAAGATGAAGTCACGACCATACTCTACAAAGAAGCTGACTGTGGAGAAGGAAAGCTGACTGGAGCTACCCGTTGGAAAGGATCGAATGGCTGGAAACGCGAGCTCAAAGCAAAAGAAAGATGACTGTCCGATGAGGTGAAGCGAAGCGTCCAAGTGAAGCAAGGTTCCCTTCTCCCGTTTATTTTCTTTTTAGTTTTCAACCCTATATAAAGGGGTTTTTTGCATGTAAATGGATATCTGGAGAACACTTCTTCATACACTTTTGATATACACTTCCAGACTCTCTGTAGATTAGGGTTTTTACGCTTTTCTTAGAGTAGAGATATTGTTCTTGATTCTGGATTTCGCTGATGAGATTCATGGAACCGTGACAATCCGTGAGCTCCTCATTCGGTGATCTCTGGTATAATGTTTGTAATTTTCCTTTTTCATATTAATAAAATTTGATTTCGTGGTTCCTTTTACTCTTGTTTGTTGTGTTGAAATTGCTCTGTGTTTTTGATGTTTGCCATTATTATGTTTTGAGAAAATGAATTGGACTCTGATTCTCTGCATCTTTGCAATTCCTTTTGGAATTGAATGACTTTGTAGTGAGCATTCTTTATCGAGATGTCTTCTCGAGTCAGAGATGAGTCGAATGCATAAAGACTCATTCAAATTTATGTTTCTATTCTTTTCTTTCTATTTTTCAGTATGTGTGATTTCAATTTCAGTGTTGTATTCCTGTTCTTGTGAAAATATGCATTGGTTGAATAATTGAGTGAGAATTTCCATTTTAAGTTCTGAAATATGAATTAAAAAAAGCACCCAAGGAGGGCTTAAATTTCTCAGAATGTCTTTCTGAAGAGTAATTGATACTCTTTCATTCAATCTATTGCACATTTGCCTCTGTTGTTTGCTTTCTGTCTAATATCCTTAGTTTGCTTCTTTATCTTTAGTATTTCTGTTGACTTGATGTTAAAATAGTCTTAGTTTTGATTGTGATTTTATTTTCTTGTTTTTTTTCTTTCATCATTTACATATTGTAGTGATAATCTTGAGGTTTTGTTATTAGACAGTAGCAATGCTCATTAGTTTAGATCATTTTAGTTGCAGTTAAATTTTCATATTAGCTTAGATGTTGTTGTTTCTGTTTTAGGTAATTTAGAGTTCCATTTTCTTTTATTTTTCCTTTTAGTTCATATTATTTCTTTCCTTAAACAAATTTTCTTATTATTTTTAATTTCATTGTTTCATTTTCTATTTCCCCACCCTGTTTTTTTAGTTAAGTAGTAAATAATTACAAGAATTAACTTTACACTCTGAAGCTTAATCATAGTTGAGTCCTTGGATTGATCCTTGGTTATCCCTCTACTACATTAGTGGGGAAACTGAGTTTGTTGGCTTTGATGCGACTAAAAGCGAGTTCAACAATTTATAAAGAGAAAAAAATTAAAATTATTATTAAAAATCATTTATAAAATGTTAAAAAAAATTATAATTTAGTAAATTGAATTAATCTTTTTGAAAATAATTTTTTTTAATATAATTTCTTCTAACTTTTACAATGTTCAACCTCTAAAACAATTAGTCGAAAAATGTTTATTATATTGAAAATTGAAATGATTAGAAATGAAATACATTAAAACAAACACGTTACATGTATCTTTTGACAAAACCTAATAGAATGAACAAAGGGATTTTTTTTCAACTCGTATTGGTTTAGGTTGTAAATTCTTAATTTGTATAACTTTTATATGGAAAAATAGAAAAGAGAAAATCATAAATCTTCAAAACGCAATTGGTTTGGATATGGCCTATGAATCCTTCTGGGAAATCCATTTTCCTCCCATTGCAACTCTCAAAATCGAAACCAAAAGCCACGTGGGCTTCACGTTGCATATCTCCCTCGACATCGTCGATATCTTCTGCCACTGGTTGTCATGAAGCGAGATCAAGTCCCCGCTAGTGCAAAGAAACACTGCCTCATCATCACCACGTCCCCTAACGTCCTCTTTCATTTCGTCCCAACGCCATGTAGCAGCATCGAATGCCTCTGCCCTCCATTAACACACATCCAAGTTCTGCACTGTTACAGCAGTTGTGCCTTGCTCATGCGCACCTGCTCATACCCACATCGCGTAGAAGAAGCGATTCTTGCCCAAGAGGTCGACCACGAGGTTCCAGGAATAACGAGTGTGGTTGTCGTGGAACCGAATACAGCGTTGTTGGGAACCGAATACGAGTGGTTTTGCATAATAGGGAATTGAATAAAACTTAATTGTAACCGAATACAGGCTCTATGTAAATCATTGGCATGCATGGAACCGAATACCGCTGGAATGGAATTGAATACGCCTCCCTCTAATTTCATTTCAAGCACTGTTTTTCATCTTTTTCAGCTTCAAACATGCGTATTCATCTTCAACCACTTTGTTCTTCATGTCATCAACTTCATCTACCATACACAAGGTTGTTTTTGTCCTCATCTATAACCCTGCAACTCAAGCACAAATACAAAATTGCTAGAGAACGATACGGTCTCAAACTTAGCTCAGGAAGGTTAGAAATTATATAATAGGTTGAGGACAAATAAGACTTTTTACTATAAATCCCTCCGGATCTCTCTACTTTTGAGGGTGATCAAAAAGCATCCCGCAAATCCGTCTTCATCATTCCTTTCTTTTCTTCTCAAACGAACACATAAAAATCTCATTTCATCACTCTCAAACACCTCTGAACAATAATTT
The DNA here is from genome assembly GCF_029865625.1 of Vigna umbellata. Lineage (NCBI taxonomy): Eukaryota > Viridiplantae > Streptophyta > Magnoliopsida > Fabales > Fabaceae > Vigna > Vigna umbellata. The sequence continues at coordinate 3,391,112 of NC_142165.1, read as the reverse complement.
CCGCTCAAACGAACACAACATAAAGAATCATAAATTGAGTTAATAATAAATAAAATTAAATAATTACTATGAGGAAAAAAATAATATTAAACCTACTATGAATAAAATATTTAAGTTATTTTGAAAATGTTTAATATTTTGAAAATTTAAAAATTCAACTTAGAAACAGGTGAAGGTCAATTATTAGTTAAATAACATAACTTCTTATATTTTTATGAAAAAATAAATTTTTGTCGCTTACCATAAATAAAAATGTAGAAAAACATGAAAGTATTACCTTCTGAACACCACTAATGTTCGATCATTTTTCTTTCTAGATATCAACGTCACATTTAAAGTTCATTAAGAAAGCTTATTAAGGTGCCTTTCAAATTTTCTAAAATCAAAATGTCTAAAATAATGAATAATAATACACCTTTCCTTAATTATTATCTTTTAAATCTTGTAAACTTAACTCATTTTATTTGTCATTCATCCATGTCCTCCCATCAATCCAATCAAATCAAATAGGGTGATTACATACTTTATCTATCACCTCCCATTAATGATTCAGATCAAAGGAGTGGTGGATAAACAAAACAATATAGCCAATAGCAACAAAAAGCAACTAAGCACGTAACTTGTATAAAAGGGACAACTCACAATTTTCTATCATTGTGTGATTTGATTTAAAAAATTAACAAAGTGTTGTTTTCAATGTGTAATGCGTAAACTTTCTTTAGCTTTGTTTACACGAATAAATTTGAGTAAGAGTAACTGAAGATTTTAAAGGATTTAAATATAATTTTTTTTGATTTATTTAAGTAGATTTGGAGTTATCTGAGAGTGAATTTGAAAGTAAATTTTTTTAATCTGTCACATCAATCAAATCTTACAATAATTTTCACAAACTTCACTTCTAAATCCACTCTCACTTATCTCCAAATCCACTAAAATAAACAACAACAAAATTTATCTTTAATTACTCTTCTCCAAATCCATTCAAATGAACAAAGCTTTAGGTTGTGTTCACTTGAGTGAATTTGGAGGAGAGTGATTGAGGGGATTTGGGAGGATTTCAAGGTAAATTTTTATTGTTTATTTGAGTGAATTTGAAGATAAATGAGAATGTATTTGGAAGTAAAAGTAAAGTTGTGAGAATTAGTATATGATTTAATTGATGTAATAGATTAAAAATATTTACTTCCAAATTGACTGTCACTTACCTCCAAATCCACTCAAATAAACAACAAAAGAATTTACTTTCAAATTCTCAAATTCTCTCAAATCCCCTCGATCACTCTCTCCAAATCCATTCAAAACCTTAAGCTTGATTAGAAATATTGATCTAGAAAGAAGAAAGAAACGGCTAATTATTAAGAGTAGACTGAAAATACAATCTACACATGCATTATTTTACTCATTAGTTATTTAATAAAATAAAAACAATAAATTATAACTATACGCTCGTATGAGAACAAATTTATTATATTAAATAAATAGATTTAACAATTTAAGGAATATTTACTTATATTTTAAATTATTATTGGAACATGTACGTGGGTTAGAGTTTTAATAATGGAAGGTGTGTGATGTAGCTGAAAGGTTTAGGTGTATTTATTTGAGAATAATAATTGTAATTAGAATTACCATATTTATTTCTAAAGTGAAAAAAAAAGCATTATATTGTAACTTTTTAGTGTTATTATATATATATATATATATATATATATATATATATATATATATATATATATTATGAGAACAAATAATCAGGAATGTCAAATGAGATATGAATTTAATTGGCATATAAGTAAATGATATTATTCAATAAAAAACTTTGAAAAAAATAAATTTGTTAAACTTTCTACTTTTATTCAATATATGACTTAAACTTATATTTTCATTTTTAACACTAAAAATATATGAAATTGTTTAGATTTTGTATGTTGCAATAATTGACTTTTTTTTTAATAAATGATTTAAATATTTTTATGAGTTTAGCTTTTTCAAAATTTTATAAAATTATCATTGTTTTTCTTTCGTAAATAAAGTAAGAATAATTTTTTTCTTGTAAAAATAAAACTAATTTTATTTTAAAAATATAGTTTTTATTTGTAAAGTCACATGTTGTACTAAAAGGAAATGTTAATAATTTGTTTAGGATGTCAAAATGAATTAACCTACCAGTTTTGGATTGTCGTCTCGAACAAAAGAGAACTAATAGTGGTAACTTCTTTCAAAATTATTCTTCTTATTTCCATAAACTTTACAAGTATATTATGCTTACTCTCAAAGCCTTGGTCAGACCACTTTGTGCCTGTTTCCTTAAGCCTAGTATACTATGTTTTACTTTCTAAAGTCTTATGGTCAGACTGCTCTCTATTTGCTTTCATAAGTCTCTTGAGTCACTCTGTTTAACTCAAGGTCTTATGGTGGGAACCAAATACACTACTCCCGGTAGTAAAAACTTAAACATCATTTTATAGTTAACAATTCCTCATATTCATATAGAGTTACACAAAATCAATGAATCATATCATCTTATTCACCTAACTCAATCATATTCATTCATTAATCATAAATTGATAATAACCTATTTTCGTCACGCAAACATATCAATACCCAAAATTTATAATAAATATATCATACATAAACCTATTGAAAAAATAAATACCATGCTCTTCTTATAATCTTAACCTATTCATAACGAGTACAACCTCGACATAATTTTACAAATCGAAGGATATGGATCAACAATCTAAGTTACTATGACGTTACATAGAAGTTTGTTTCTAGTACATCCCTCACATGAAAGATCTGAACAGGTAAATTAAATCACAATATATATAGAATCTATGGTAAAATTTTCAATTTGATCTAATAGTAAATAAAACGAAAATATTAATTTTTGCATCGGTGGTCTAGAAAAAAAAATTATCTTGTTTTGATATCCTAAATAAAAGACATAATTTTCATAAATATCTAATCAAAAATCCGAACGGTCAAGGTGAAGCAATATGTCTTACAGACTACATATCTAAATTTTAGGTTAATCTAATTATTAATTAGATAGAAATTCAGATTTTACCTAGACAACTTGAGGATAATATTCAATTGGTTTTCAACTCTATCTAAGATGCGAAATTAATTCCTCTAAGTACATACATTCAGTTAAAAATTTGAGTGGTCAAAATATAGTACTGTATCTCAGGAATCGCATATCAAATTTTAAACTTAATCTAACAGTAAATGAAGTGGAGATTGAGATTTTATCGAGGTAACTTAGAGATAGAAATAAAGTGATGGTCATTTTACTCAAAATTACAAAACTTCTTCCTCTAGGTATAAACCTCAAATTAAAAATCCTGATGGTCAAAGTGAATTACTTTGTCTTATGAACCATATATAAAATTTTTAGGTTGATGTAACGTAGACTAAGTGGGAATTAAGGTTTAACTAAGGTAACTTAGAAAATTGAAAATTAAAGAAAACATAATCCAAGAAACCTAAACTTCACAATTGGGTTGTGTATCTATTCCAACATCTTTATAGCTCACATATTCAGAATAATAATCAAATTTGTTTGAAATTCACATTATTAATTATCTTTACATAAAAAATTATTTTTCCATTTTTGAAATAAAGTGAAAGCTTGTTGAGTTGACTTCCAAGAAAGAGACGTGTGTCTCAATGGACAACTTAAGTACCTTGTCTTTCCTTAGCCAAAGTGTTCTCTAACTAACTTTCACAAATTTCACATTATCATCATCACAAGACATTGATCCAACAAAGAACATAAGATACTCAAAGAATTAACACCTACTTATAATATTAATATTTACACGTTCACATATTCAATACAAGACAATTTTTATCACCCAAGTTCACCCAAAAAAAAAAGTAAGGATAGTTTCATTCACATTACAACAATATTAGACCATCAATGCTTATTACAGAGAAATGTTAGCTTCTCTTACCTCTTTTTCAAAATTCTTTACTTGGTTGAAGATGGTTCCCACAAACCTTCTAGAATCTCCATTAAAAACTTAAATTTTATATCTTCTCACTTGATTTCTAAAGAACTCCCCTTGCTATTTATAGGCCATAAATGGTCCCATTTTTTTTCTAATTACTTGGTTGAAGATGGTTCCCACAAACCTTCTAGAATCTCCATTAAAAACTTAAATTTTATATCTTCTCACTTGATTTCTAAAGAACTCCCCTTGCTATTTATAGGCCATAAATGGTCCCATTTTTTTTCTAATATTTTTTTAATTATTATTTTATTATAATTATTTTTTTTAATCACCTAAGATCATTTGACCCTTTGCCCCTTCAATCATCGAAAGGTTCTTTGTGCACTTTTGATTTTTCTTTAACTTTTAAAATGTAGAAATATCTTCACAAGAGTTTGAACACATGTCCATGAAATAATCAAATTACCCACCATTTGAGTTACCATAAATTCTTGTTTAACTTGGCACATTTTCTTTTTCATAAACTCATTAATTACGTTTCCTACTCATAAAACTTATTGAGAAAATTATTACTATTTATTAAGGTGAATATTTTTCATGGGTTTTACAATAACTACATGAGGCAAGTCGATTTCTACATGAAAAGATCCATTTTCGGGTTGAACTCTTTATATAAAACTAGTGAAATATGATCAATGTGTTTAAGCATATAGAAAGTAATGACAAATAACAATCTTATAAATAAGAGGTTACAATGGCTATATGATTTGAATGTTCATTATTGGACAAAATTGTCGAGCTTTAACGGTACTGATGAATCAATATTTTCTCCTATTCACTTAACTTCTTGTACTAGATTTAATTAGGAAATTATGTTTAATTTGACCAATCTTTCCTCAATTTAATATTTGGACTTAATTTGATAAGTAATTCATATTTTAATTAATTTTAATTATTTGAGCTTATTTATTTCCATTATCATTTTCAGTGCAAACTTTGGAATCATATTTTCAGATATTAAGAGAGCTACCACGTCATTCTCCACTCTCCACATCAGCATTTTAGTTTAAATTAAATTGTAATTTGGTTTTTATGACTTTTGGGTCAGATTTGGAAACAATGGACCATTTTTGGTAAATTAAGAAAGGCCCAAAAAGGGGCTGACCTAGGTTATTGAACCCATGTTGTAGCCACCACTCTTCCCCTCTCCTTCATTCATTCTAGTTTTCATTTTTTAGCTTAGAGCTGCTAGTCCAGAGCTTCCATGGAGGTTCTCATTTTCGTTTTACTTCTCTTTTGTATTGAACTCACTTTTTATTAAATTGCAATCCCATCTTGAAGTTCATTTTTGGTTTTCTTGCTCATTTTCGTTCTTCATTGCTTCTACTGTTCTTAGAATTTCATTTGACACTTGAATCAATTGATGCTGCTTCACTGAATTTGGTTTTCGTTTTCACCTTGCAATTTTGCTTTTCTTTGTTGTTCCAGTTTCGTAATTCGTTTTCTCTTTTGAATTCGTATTCTTGTATGAATTGTGTTTTCTGTCCTTCCATTTACATTCCAGTTTTGTCTTATTGTCAAATTGGATTGTAAATTGTGTTCCAGATTCATTTTAGTGTCAGTTTTCATTTTTGTTTGCATTTTCTCTGCTTATGTTTTGTAATTCGTTTTGTAATGAAAGCTTAATTGTGTTGGGTTGGTGATTGGTGAAACTGCAATGTTTCCATGATATAATTATGTTGTTATTGTGATTCTGTGAATTTTTGTCTTGAATCGTATAATATGTTTTGCGCTTGCGGTTAGGTACACGCTTAGTTGCCTGTTTTGTATTTAATTTTCGCTTAGTAGATTAGAACTTCATATGCTTAATTTGTGGTAGAGCAAACCAATTAAATGTGTGCATTATGAAAACTGTATTTAGTCTTCGCTTAGTAGGCTAATCAATGTTGGATTAAGGTGAAGTAAGTGTATAATCATTGGTAATCGGGGATTGGAAGCATTGTAGGAGAGCCAATAACCAACCTGTCCTTAATCAGTATTTTAATTCGTGTCTTTGTTAGTAAAATTGTCCAAAATCATCCCTCCACCACATGTATGACCTATTGCCTAAACCACATTTGGTCCTTGAGAAACGACCTAGGAGTCAAATTAGTGTGCAATTAGTATATACTAGGAAGTGACAATCTTCCTTGCCCGATTTTATAGTTCAACAATCATGCTCGTCTTCTCTTTCTCTACCTTACCAAGCTTGTTAGACATTTTTTCTTTCCCAACCAAGCAGTTATTGAAGTATTGCATGATCGCCATGTAGTGAGCTATTATCACTTTCGTGGATTCGATATAACCTTTAGGACCCACCATCTTCATCAACTCGATGTCATATTAAGTTGGAAAGTTTACCCCATGTTGGTGAATATGATCGCCATGCAATCGAAGATGCTACGATAAAAGGGCTTCAGGGATCGATGCTGATACATGGTCCACAAGATTAAGGGAACCACCACTCGTGGTTATGAGCTTGGGAAATGCCTTGGAGGAGGAGGATGATGAAAAGGCATAAGAATTTGGCTCTTTTGTTGGGTGAACACAAATTGAACCAAACCACCTTGAGGGTAACCCACAACGAAAGTTTGGACAATGCTTTTAGGTGGCAATACCCCCTCAATAGTAGAAACACCGTTGTTAATAATGATGATGGTGTCTCGGGGAAACTCGGTGGCTTTCAAATCCACCATAGGTGGCACAATAACAAAAGGAACATTTGTTTCAGTGACAAAGGCAATTGACGATGACCCAACATGGATATTTTGCTTTTTAGAAGGAGGACGAGTAGCCAGTCCAACGGTAGAATGAAAGGCCTTGTACTCAAACATATCCAACATGATTTCTACAAAAGAAAAGAAAAGTAAGGAAATTAACCATTAGGGAAACATATTAAATAAACATTGAACTTACCATCAAAACATGCCTTGGGGTCCTTAGCATCTGGGACACAAATCAATTTTTGACAACTAATTGCTCAAGGTAGCTTGTTGAGAAGCTTGACCCATTTCTTTTCCTAAACACTTAGTAAGTTTTCTTGTGCAGATGTGAAATTATGGGGGCAACCCTAGTAGAGATGAAACCCTTGTTGATGAGTACGTGGGTTTAGGAAGAAATGGAGCTTGGGCTTGGGAGTCAAGGACAACGGTTTAAAAAAATGAGATTTGAAATTCTTAAAGGATTGTGTATATACATAAAAGTGTTGATAGGGGAAGATATGTTAAAGCTAAACCCATATATCCCATCTGTGTTTTTGATGATGACAACAACATAAATGTTTTAATAGTTTCTTGCACACATTGTTGCTTATATATTTGATTGTGCTTGAACTATATATTATGCATATTCTTTGTGATTATATCTATGACTATATCTATGATATACATACTCATTGGTTTTGAATGATAAAACTCTCTGCACCCTGTATATCTGGATGAATAAATTGTTTACACAACTTATAAAATTTGTTTCAATTCATCTAATATCAGTACATTATTAAATATGGCAAACTAATAGTTTTAACTGATTACATTATGTGGATAATTGATTAAAACTCGTGTCTTTGCTTATACTTGATTACTGAGTGCATTGATGAGTTTTGAATGAAAACGTTTTCAAATTTTCTTAAGTATGGTACTTAACCGATTACATTATTTTCTTAATCGATTAAAACACGTATGCTTTGAAAACCTGTTTTTCGATAAGTCATAACTACCATAACGATCATATTTTTAAATGATATGACTTGTATTAATTACATAATTGATTACATGCAACGCTTAATCTGTTAAATGCGTTTAATGTAATTCTGTTAAGAAAGTATTAATTGCTTAATCGATTACATTAATAACGTAATAGATTAATTTGCGTCAATACTGTTATATCTCTAAATATACACATAGCTCTTTGCATTAAACCATTTTTTAAGCATAACTTTCATATATGATAAAGTTTGTTGAGTTCTTAATTGTAGGAGTGTCTTTTCTCCAAGAATCAAGAAGTTCATTTGGAAAGAAATCATATCAAGGATTCTTGAAGAGTTGTTGTACTTTACAAGTCTGATTAATCTGCACTGTGAGGTGTTCTTTTGGAAGATCAGAGTCATTTGCAATCATTTGTGATTGTGGTTTCCCTGTTGTTGCTGGCCAGGAAGAGAACTTGTGGAGCTCTAATGACTTTGAGTGTGGTATCTCAAAGAGGTTGCAAGAAGATGATTGTTCTTTATGTGTGTTTACTATAGTAGATTTGAAGTTAGAGAGGAAAATACATTGAGAGGGTTATCTCTATATTTCTTATTGTAGAATTCAATCTATATAGTGGAATCCTTTTAATCTCAAGTTGATTGAAATAAGACTGGATGTAGGCTTTGGCCGAACCAGTATATATCTTTGTGTGAATTTCTCTATCCCTTTACCCTTGCATTCCAAGAAAGGTTCAAAGATTTTGAAAACAGTTTTAAAATAACAATTTTTATAAAACAAAACCAATTCAACCCCCTCTTGGTTAAGAAACTTGACGTACTATTTTCTACAATTGGCACTAGAGTTGGGAATTTGAATTTTGTTCAAGTTTTAATCGATTTGATTTTCAATAAAATCGATTACTTTGATCCTGATGGCTAATATTTCTTTGATAGTGAGTAAGAGTGAAATTAATGAGGATTTCTTGAATGCAACTAGTAAAGATATGAGTAGTTCTATCATTAATAATTCTTATGAGTTTTTTAAGACAAAAGTATCTTGGAAATAAATTCAAGGGAAAGAAAGAACCATCAACATCCTACAATTGGAGGATAAATAATATGATCTGATGGCAGAAAGGTTCACAAAATTCCTGTTGAACAAATGGAAAATTGACAACAATTTCGACGAAGATCTGAAGCTTGTTAGAGACCAACATTTGTAGCAAACAGATTTAAGTATGATGGTCAAATCAAATCCTGTTGAAACGTGTGCAGAACAAGGAGAAAAGCAAGCTAGTGGTATCTGGACAGTGGATGCTCCAGACACATGACAGGAGATTCAACAAGATTCATCAACAAATCATACAAAACAAGTGGTCACGTCACATATGAAAACAATAACGAGGGTAAAATAGTAGGTATCGATAAAATTCAAGCACCCTCTTCATACGTTATTGAAAATGTCTTGCTTGTTGATGGATTAAAATATAATTTGCTTAACATTAACCAATTGTGTGACAAAGATTTAAAAATTACATCCGAGCCTAATCATATTGTTTGATATGTCATGCTACTACCAATAACTTGCTTTGATCGACAAAAGATGTTATAACATGTCATGTTACTATTATATAAATACAATAACATTTAAGTATCATTTTATTGTGAAATTAAAAAATATTGTATATAATATTTAAATATTAAAGTGGAACTATATTAGTAATCCAACTCATTATACATGAAAAAGAAAAAAATTATCCAAGGATAGATTTACAAAGGATAATTTCTCAGCTTTATTCCTATCATAATTAAATAGATATTTCACGTTAAAAATGTAATTTTGGAAAACATTTCTAGTTTTTCCCATCAACACATTTATTAATAATTAATGTGATTGAGAATGTTCTTGAAAGTCAATTTAAAAGAGTTGAAAATACTCATGGAATAAACTTTAATCAATTGGCAAAAATGCTCATCTCTAATCGGGAATAACAAGATAATGTGGAAAACATAATTTAGAATAATTTAAAAAATGTTTTAGACGATTTTCAAATTAAATAATCCCAAAATCACTTTTAGAAAGAGTAAAATAATCCTTTTAAAAATTGTTGGGGTGCACGAAGAAAAAGTCTATCCTAAGTTCATACATGATTTCTAGGCCCAAGTTTTATACCAGGCTGAGTGTTGGAATTTCGTAATCTACCCTTCCGGTTTCTCCTGTTCCGTTCATCCGTCTCACAGTATCTCACTGTTTCTCCGCGTAGCTTTCGTTGCATCATATCTCAAAGTGTAACAAATTTCTTCCTCTAAACTTCAACATTCTCTTTCTACCTAACGTCTCTGTCTCTCTCTGATGCTATTGTTCATGTACAATTGCTGCAAACGCCCCTATCACCATGAAATAGACCTTAACGGTTAGTGTCTCTGTTTTCCACTCCTACCCTCGTCTTAATTTCCCATTTCCATTTCCAAAATCAAAGATTTTTCATTTTCAGCAAATGGGTGTGGGTTGTCTCTATTTTTTTCATTCGTTAGATCTCATATCCTCATACCGTTGTCACCATTCCATTACAGTGACCCAACTGTGAAGTTTCCACTTTTTTTTGTTTTATTTTCGATTTGGTGTTCTTTTGCAGCTGGAAAGCGTCGCAATCAACCGGAAATTCATGACATTTACTCATGTGACAATGGAATCGGACGAGTACGCCAATGCAGCCTTTGAGACGGCCCATAACTGCTGATTGTGCTCTAATGAACCACAACTCGTATTCTTGCTCTGAAAGGTAACGTTGGAGGCTCTGATTTGTGTTGGTAGCTCCTAATTGTATATCATGCATGTTTTTCTCTACTTTTGTGGCTATGGAAGAATAAAAATCGATAAGTTCTGTGTACGCATCTCGTCATGGTGAATGATCACTGTGGTTTGTGTCATTGTGCTAGTTAATGATTCGGATAACTGCAGCTTGTGCACATATGGATTTTGTATGTCTCTGAATATGAGGTTCTATTTTCAGCCCAAGTTCCAGGGACTACACAGGATCATTTGCAAGTTTTTAACATTGAAACAAAAGCAAAGATGAAATTACATCGGATGAAAGGACAGGCGTAAATCTGTCAATGATTTAGAATTAGATATGGTCGAGGTTTTTAGTTATTGTTGTAGAACATTGCATGTCGGTGGCTAAAGGACCAACTGTGGTCAATGTGATCCACAATCACAACTTTATGTAGTTGTGGCGGCCACCACAGCAAGCAGATGCTGTGGCTGCATCACGTGATGTGGTTTGCAATTTAAATCCACGAATCTTACCTTATAAGAATCTATTTCGTAGAGTGTGTTGGGATGCATATGTGATTATTAATTATCATGTGTTTGATGTTTCAATTCCTTCAGGTTGTCTTTCGGAAGTGGATAACTCCAAACACGCTAGGAATTGTCACTCGGACGGCTGTATATCATTGGTCGGTTGAGTTTTCATAATTTTCTATTACTTCTCATATGTTTTAATTACCTGTTTTCCATATAGAATTCTATTTTCTAATTTGACATTTGAACATCTTATACGCCAATTTCATGCTATGCACTAGAACTTTTTATCGTGTGTTTGGATAGGTCATATTAAAAAGGTAATTCATTTTTTTTAGAGAATGTGTAATGCTTTATGACAAAATATGTTGTTTGGGTAAGGAATTTTGAAAGAAATTGAAATTCTAGAATTTCATTAGATTAAGTGGATTACTTAAAATTAAAGAATTTCAAACTCTACATGGAAAGAAAGAATTTGAAATTCTCCATATTCTCAAGTTCATATTTTGGTCTTTGTAGTTTTGATTGTCTTGCCCAGGTCAACTTGGCCTAATTAAGTTTGACTTGGTTTTGACCCGACGTCTTTGGCCAACACAGGTCCAACCTGACTCAACTAAACTTAACCTTATTTGTCTCGATATACCTGGGCCCAATTGACCTATACCCAACCTAGACTGGACCTAACCGAACTTGACTCGAGATGGACCTAGCCTAATTAGGCTGAAAGTGATCCTGCCCCACCTAGCTTGATTTGGACTTAGGTCGACCTCGGCATGGGCCAACTTGGCTCGGTTGGGCTTGGGCCAACTTGAATCGACTTGAGCTCAGACAAACTCAACTCAACTCAATCCGATTTGATTTGGTCTTGATCGAACTAGGACCCACCTTGGCCAAGCCCAACTAAACTAAATGTGGTTAGACCCTAACTCACATGAATGTGGACCCATCCCAACTTGACATAATGTGCTTTGCCCTGACTTGGCTCAATCTGGGCTACAAAAGATTATCAATATTGATATTTTTGAATTTAGAATTTTTAACAATTTTTTGATATTTAAATAATTTTTGGAATTTGGTTGTAATTGAAATACTTTACCAAACAAGAAAATTAAAATTCACTAAATTTGGATTGCCTTATCTAAACAAAACATTGAAAAATGAAACAATGTGAAATGACATTAATTCAAATGTAATGTATTTGAATGTCTTAGAAATTGTGAAATTCCTACCTAAACACAAGGTTAGGTTTTTGTATTTAATATCTTTTCCACTCTTATATTCTAGGTGATAGTGAACCAATGAAGATTTTTGGTTTTAGAAATTCCTTCTGTCAGCATATTAATGGTCTGCAAACGGTTGGCAATCTATTTGGCTGGCCATTTGTAAGAATGACGTTCATTCATCCCTTAAAATGTAGGAACTAACTAGAGGGGTATCTTATCTATCTTCACTTGTTCTCCTAGGTAGACTTGTTTTACAAACATGTTATGATTATATGGTGATGAAAATCTACCAATTAACTTATACTTCACGATTTACATGTCAAAGCACTACGATTTACAAAATATTAATGTTTCTTTTGTAATTAGAAATTTGATATACATTTATCATCTACTTGGAAACCTTTAAGTGTTTTAACACCTTTAAGATATGTAAATACCTCAATTCTCCCCCTTGTGCCTAGAGTTTATGGAACTTATGCATGGAAAATGTGGGTGAACTAACAATAGATCTAAGATAGACTTTGGTAGCATTTTAAAATTTGGGTTTTGGACCTAATTCAATGCCACAAAATCAACTATTAAGGTGAGGACTACTAGTTACATTTACTATTTAGGTCATATCTCCTGGGGATGTCAGAGACAGTGATAGGAAATGGAATGTATATTTTAGGAGAAAATTTATTAATAAAAAGTAGTTAGAGGGGAGTTTGTGTCAGGGCAGGGGTGAGCCTTTATGAGAGAGTCTTTATATAGGATGAAGGGCTGTTGTGTGGGGTAGTTTTCGGAGTTGTGTATAGTTGACAGGAACTTCCGTCCTGTGGGAAGGGAAGCATCGTCCATTGTAAACAAATACCTTGGTTTCTTTTTTTCTGATTCACTGTGAGAGTGATATCATGAGGAACATTTAGGAAAGGTTGGTGTGTTATCTTGTTTTTTGGGTCGTGGAACATAACAATTTGATCTGACCATGGAGAATTATGGAGAATAGAATGAATGCTATAGAGAAATGGGCCAGCGAACAAGAGAGGGCTATGACAGAGGTACAAATGGATATCATGAAAGATAGTTTGCAAGAAATCAGTGCTGCTGCGTCATTCCAAGAAAGCCGATAAAAGCCTGGAAGGGGTTAAAATTCTATTAATGATGGAGGAAGGAGGGAAGAAAGATCTGTACACAATAACAGATTCGATGAGGAAGGGAAAGAAGTCCAGAGACATTGGATGAAAAGGGTGGAATTACCTACATTTGAAGGGAGTGATCAGTTAGGGTGGATTTCAAGGTAGAAAAATTCTGAGGTGCAGAATGTCACCCCAAGAGAAAAGTTAGGCTTGGCCTTCATCATTATGGAGGGGAATGCAAGTCACCGGTTTAAATTCTGGAAACAAAAAACAAAAAATCCATCGTGTGAAGATATGACAACTGCGTTGAATAGGAGATTTGGAGGCAAGGACCGCAACACAGTTTTTGAACGTTGGCAGCAATAAGGCAAAATTATAAAGTAGAGGATTACATCCAAGAGTTTGAATTGTTGGTGTCACAAATTCTGCATATTTCTGAAGAACAGTTGTTGGGGTATTTCTTTGCTGGTTTACAAAATAAGATACGCAGCCAGACTAGGCCACATGATCCGAAATATTCAATTTTGGCCATGGAAATTGTTTGTGATGTGGAGGATTCAATGAAAGATGCTAGATGAGGGAGAGGAGTATTATACCGAAATAACAACTCCAATTTTCTGTATCAAGGAGGGACAAGAGTAGTGTCACGTACAAAATCCTTTAAAGGAGTAGGAAGTTCGCAGGTTGCTTCCAATAATGATAGCAATGTGAGGAAAGAAAGGAATGGAACAACATATGGTTCAAATATAGGAGAAAACTCAGCAGGAGGCCTGAGGAATCGAGGATCAAGAGGATTTCCCTATCCCGAGTATTAGAAGGAGGGAGGAAGGTAGGTGTTTCCATTATGGAGGGGCTTATAGTCCAGACACCATTGCGAAAGAGGAGGCGGGTGAGGTAGGAGGAACAGTGGGAAAAAGGACTACATTTAAGAGTAACTGAGAGAGCTTGAGAACTCTCCTCATATGTTGTCATATTTATATTATAGGATCCTGATACAATATGTATAGGGAAGATCAAAGATCAATCATAGATACTTAGATACAAAGATAGGTATGACTAATAAGTATATAGCATTTTCCCAAGCTTGGAACAGATAAAATCAATTCAATGTTCCCTTAATGATTTTGTTAACACATATGCAAGTTGATCATTAGATCTAACAAACTTAATACAAATTTCCTTCTTCTATTTTATTTGCTGTAATCTCTATACATGACCCAATTGTTGTTATATAGTTTCTTTATTAATTATTTTAGTATTTACTATCTGTAGGTGCTGGAAATTAATCTTGTGACGTTTCCAAATGTTGCTGATGCTACATTAGCTAATGGCATGTTTAGTCATTACGATCATCCATGGATTGCTCATCTTTGTGAGAAGGCCGGCCTTTTCATTCGGGCCCTTCTGGTCCGTTGCTTCTATTCTTATGTCTGATTGTTATTTCATGACACAATGTTCCTTGAACTTGCACAAATTGGTAAAACTGAAATCTGAAGTTTACTGAGAAACTTATATCATTTGGTTTGAAGAAATGTTTTTTTGGTTGTTTCTTTTTTTACATTTGATTACAAAAATTTCACTTTATTTTCATTTACTTCCCTGATTTCAAAAGCTTATGGGAAACTGTGAAAACGTAAAATTTTGTAATAAAAACAGAAAACTGTGGAATCAAAAGTTTTAATGTTTCTTATACAAACTCTGAAACGTGATTACATTCTGTAATTAAAAATGAAAATGGAAAACACATTCTCAAACCAAACAACTCCTTAAAGTTTGAACGA
Source organism: Vigna umbellata (assembly GCF_029865625.1). NCBI lineage: Eukaryota > Viridiplantae > Streptophyta > Magnoliopsida > Fabales > Fabaceae > Vigna > Vigna umbellata. The sequence goes on along the minus strand of NC_142165.1, from coordinate 3,376,000 downwards.
TTATTAACAATTTTAAGTGCAGATTGAAAAGCATGAGCTTCTTGAGATGAGGCGTGTAGCTTATATTTATAAAAAAGCTGGAAGATGGAAGCAGTTTATTGCTTTGTCAAAAAGGGAAAATCTTTACAAGGACTGCATGGAAACTTGCTCCCAATCTGGTGACCGTGAACTCTCAGAGGATTTGCTTGTTTACTTTATTGAGCAGGTCTATTTTCTTATTCCTTTCCTTGAAATACCACTCTGCTATTCCTTGCTATATGTATAGTTGATTCTCAGTTATAAATTTTTTCTTAGTTTTGTAGTCGTGTAAATGCATTCTGATTAGGATTTCACAAAAAATTTGTTCGTCTAATATCGTATATAAATATTCATCAACTATTATCAATGTTCTATTTGTGCTGGTTAGTTTCCCTGTTGCCTTTCACTGATAAGTTTGGGTTATTTTATTTTACTTTCCATGTGACTCACGATATGATACATGTATTAGATACGACATGTATTTAACAATATATATACATATTGAAAAGTTTACAAAAATTCTTAAAAACATGATAAATATATAATTGCTATTGTGTGAAATTAAAATCATATACATTAAATGTTGTGAAAGTTAAAAATTTTAAATTATTTGTTATTATAAAAGTACTATCAATTTATAGATTAGATACTTCATTAATAAGTATCGGTGCTCCAAATTGAAGTATCGGTGCCTCAAATTGAAGTATCGAGGCATCATAGCTTTTCATGTTATCTTTTTCGTTAGTTCCATGAGTTACAAATGGTTGGAAGTCTTATATCGATTAGGGTTAAGTCTAATTTAGTATATATAAGGAGTGCAAACATCATCTTACAAACCGATTTTATAGGATTGAGTTAGACTTAAAGTTCACTTCCTAACATGGTATCAGATTCAGATTTTGATCCTAGGACTTGTGAGCCGAAGGTTCGTGTTGGTGACTACTGGCTTAGATGAGTCCCTACATTGAAAGTCTTCTTGATGGAGGTTAGGCAAGTGCGTCCCTTTGAGATGAACGGTAGTTCAAGTAGGGGTACTCGTGGTTAGTGAAAGTGCCAATGTGAAGGGACTTATACTTGAGGGGAAAATTGTTGGCAATCCAAGTGTAAGCTTAAGTCCTACATTGAGCAAAAGTGAGAAAGTTAAATATCATATAAAGATGAAGATCCATAAACCCTTTCATAAATATTTATAAATGTTGTGAAAGTTAAAAATTATAAATTATTTGTTATAATAAAAGTACTATTAATTTATAGATTAGATACTTCATTAATAAGTATCGGTGCTCCAAATTGAAGTATCGGTGCCTCAAATTGAAGTATCTAGGCATCATAGCTTTTCGTGTTATCTTTTTTGTTAGTTCCTTGAGTTACAAATGGTTAGAAGTCTCACATCGATTAGGGTCAAGACCAATTTAGTATATATAAGGAGTGTAAACTTCACCTTACAAGTCAATTTGATAGGATTGAGTTAGACTTAAAGTTCACTTCCTAACATGGTATCAGAGTGAGGTTCTGATCCTAGGACCTGTGAGCTGAAGGTTCATGTTGGTGACTGGCTTAGACGAGTCCCTATATTGAAAGTCTTCTTGATGGAGGGTTAGGCAAGTGTGTCCCTTTGAGATGAACGGTAGTTCAAGAAGGGGTACTCGTGGTTAGCGGAAGTGCCAATGTGAAGGGACTTATACTTGAGGGGAAAATTGTTGGGAATCCAAGTGTGAGCTTAAGTCCTACATTGAGAAAAAGTGAGAAAGTTAAATATCATATAAAGATGAAGACTCATAAACCCATTTCCTTAAGATTATGGGTTGTAGGTGGTGTCAACCCTTATTTTGAGTTCATGTCTCATTGGTGTTGTATCTCTGCAGTGATCCTCTCTCGAAAAATCTATTCATAGTATCAGAGCCATGAGTTAGAGCCTATTCTAGGAAGAATTGTGTTTGTTGGGCATATTGTTCCACCTAGTATCGGTCCATCCATTAATGTCTAGTTCCATACATGAGATATATATACTTCGGCATGAGTGGATTATGTTAAAAGTTCCATATCGATTATAGATAAGATCAAAATTTAGACCAATTTAGAATATATAAGTGGAATCACCTTACAAACCAATTTTATAACCATTTGTAAGATTGAATTAGATTTAAAATTGACCTCCTAAAACACTAATCCAAACACTTCTTCAAAATTCTGAAAGATGGTCTATGTTTGAAGAGATCTCATTACATTGGTGATTGTCATGACAAAAGAAAACAATTGTAAATTGTCTCAGCAGTTTTTCTTAAGTGAAAAACCTTTTCCCTTTTTTTATGGTAAAACGTAACCGATATTTTAGGATGGAAGATGCCCTTTTAAAGAGTTATTTGTCAGTACAAATTAAATCATAGAAAATTACATAGGATGCACTGTTTTTATTCTATAAAAAATTGTGTTGGATAAAATAGTAAAGACTCGATTTAACCAGAACACTAAACTTCAATGTTTTAGTTCTTCACACTCTCAAATTAGGAAATTTCCTATGTGGGTGAATAATAATATTCATTCTGTCTGTTTACATATTAAACTATCCATTGACACTTACCTGGAAAAAAGAACGGAAGAGTCCTACAAATTTAGCACACACTCACCATCACAGTTTCAATGTTTTGTTTTTACTTAGCGGACCAAAGGTTTTCCCGGACATTGCTTCAACTTCATTGGTAATGAGGAAGAGGAAAATGTACCCAAAATATCAACTTTCCTTGTTTTTAGCTCATTGTTATCTTTTCTTCTTCAGACATTACGTTAAAGAATATGCGTGGGAGTTATTTCAATTATTAGTTTAAAGAAAATCCCTGGTTCCTATTCAAATTTTATCTTTAGTTTGTGATCATAAACTTTAATTTTTTAAATAATTGAATTATAATGTTATTTTTACTTCATTATGATTTTAACATGTTTGTAAAAATTATAGTATAAACATCAAAATATTTTTCAATTATTTCTTATGAAAAATATAATGGTGTAAAGAGACTAAATTTTGCCAGTATAACTTTTACCAAATATTACGAGGTCAACAACTTTGTATAAACTAAGATTGATTTATTATAAATTTAATCCTTGAAGATTAGAATAACTAACATATTTTACTAAAGTGAAATTGATATGGCTTCGCACAAAAAAGAAAGGTCATTTTTACTATTTTCTTCACAAATGGGACTTCGTAATTGAAAAATTCAAGCTTTAAGTAAATTTTCTTTAATGTGGTTAATCAAATCTTTTTTTACCTAATTTCAAAATTATTTTATTTATCAGTAATATAAAATATATTTTTTTAGAACAAGTCTTTTTAAACAGTAAAAATGTAAAAGTCCAAAATAAATGTTAAATAATAGTTAAAAACATTATTAATACGCTCATGTGTGTCCATTTTTACCTTATAGTAATTAAAATATAAAAATTAATTTTTTGAATTAATATTAAGATAAAAAAATATTATTAAAATTATCAAAAACATTTTTTCAAAAAATAATTATAAAAAGGTAGTTACAAAATCTGAAGGGTAAAATAATTAATAAAAAGGTTTATATTCTTGTAAAATTGGAAATGAGATGTGTAGATAAAAAACGATTATGGAGCTATACTAAAAGAAATCTCCATCAATAGTTATAGATAGCAAAATGTCCAATAAATCAGTATCTTAGTTTATAAGCTTAGGAGCATTCCATTTTTTATGCACCACCATCCATTTTACAATCACTTTTTGAGTCAAAATCAAACAGGATTGCATTTTAATTATTAGAAAGCATTGGTGAATCCTTGTTTTTACAAAGACAATGTTCTGTTTGCAGTTGCATTAATTGATGTTTGATGATGTCTTTATACATATCTTTGTGCTACATGCATGAAGATAAGTTTGGCACCTGAAGTGATGGGTTATGAAGTAGCATCAGCCTCAATTCATGGTAGAAATATCAAGTTGTAAGCACTAAGCTCCAAACATGCAAATCCATTTTATTATAAATCTTCTCCACTCCTTTTTCTTCCATAACATTTCATTTTTTTTCTCTCTCTCTCTCGACATTAACCTCAGCAATTGGATTTTCTTATCCATTTGGCACATGCCATTGTTATGGGAAAGCAAAAGGTGTTACTGCATGAGGCATGCTTGAGATCTTCTGCTGACCTTGTTCTGCCAAACATGTGGGTTGCCCAACTGTTGCTAAATTGAAGAAAGAAGTAACCCAACATCACTTCCAATTTCCATGTGCTGCTAAATCCTCCTAAGCCTTATCTCACTTCTCTTTCCTCTCATATTAGCCGCAATTCAAACAGAATACTCCTTTCATCTCTCTTTCACTCAACAACCATACCACAAAAAAGTGTCATCTTTCATTTTCATTGGTTTTTTGTGGCTCTTAATTCCTCTTCCTTTTACGCTAAATTTAGAACAAGTACGTACTAGAATTTAACTCTCATTCAATTGTATTCTAAATTAATAGGGTAAGATGAAGTTTATCTGGTTCTACTAAATATTACAATCAAACTCGATTTCTTTTTTTAGATTTGTTTGTCAAGAAATATTTATGTTCTTATCGGATTTGACTGATATGTCTCTGTGAAATGAGGTTCTCAAAAGTCAAATTGTGTTTCTTGTTGATAGAGCTCTAAGTCTCATTGAGAGAAGGGTAAAATTCACTTGCATAAGACTCTTTGACACTAATTCAGTTAGAGTTTAAAGGATTTATATAATACATGAGTAATATTGAATGAGTAATATTGAATGAGAATTGCATGATAATTTTATGTGAGAATTCAATCACCATTTCTTATAGTAGTAGGATATTGTACTTATAGGCTTCCTAGGCCATAGGTAAACAAATATATTAAACAAATTTGATTACTTGAAAATAATCATGTATTATCTCTTGAAGATATTATATAATCAATTATTATATCAGGATATCTTGGAAATATAACAAAATATGATAATAAGTTATTATACCATAAATATTAATTATAAATATCTTAGAGATATTTCATAATATTTTGGAAGTATGCATATAAGCTCTGAACTTGAAAGTTGAAAATAAAGTGCAGGTTGATCATGGATGGATAAACGAGTTTTATCATTCTCTATTAATTGTGGCGTGCGGGTGTCGTGTGCATTAGAGCCTAGAAGAATGTTCCTCATTAAAACCTTAACCTTACTCAGAAAAAAAAAACCAATTTAGGAAAAAAGAATCTGAACTAAAGAAAAATAGTACACATCTCTTTATGATAACCCGTTACCAAATGTGTAACTTGTGGATGTGTGACAATTTGATGTAGTCCTTATATATGTTTTTATCTGGACTTATTTGTCAAGGTTAAACATTTTAAAAGTAGTTCTTAGATGAATTTCCATATGAGCTTATGCTTTGTTTTTAACATTTTGAAATTCTTTACTCGAATTTTTTCGCAAAGAAGAAAAGAAGAAACAATAGAGATATCACGCTTTGTAGTGAAGAAGACATATCAGATCGGTTGTTTCTTTAACCAATCTAATTTGTACATATTAGTATGAGATCGGTTATTTTTATAACCGACCTAATATGCTATAATCGATTTAAAATGTCTTCAAGTATTCACAAAATTGCCACTATGTTTTGAATTAAATTGATTATGCTACAATCAATCTTATATCATGTTCTAATATCACAATTTTTCATTAGTGTAAACACTTATATATAGTCACATTTTTGGACACTTAAATTATTCTCATATTTTTATCAGATAGTCACGTTTTCATAAACGTATACAAACATCTTTTTGGGCATTCAATTTATACTTATAATTTTCATGGTGGTCACATTTTCAGACACTTGTATTGTAATTTACGAGTTAGTCACATTTTTGGAGACTCATGGTGAGATTTTCCTAAGTTTAATGACATTTTTTGACACTTATTTATGATCAGATTTTTCCCAATGAGTGATTTCAAAATAGATAATATAACAAAATGTAAAAGAGAAGAATTTTATAAATATTAATGTTTGATGTACCTCATTAAAACCTTGCCCAATAAAACTCAACTTAAGGAGAAAATTTGGGCTAAGAAAAATAGTACATGTAGCCTCAAATGTAACATCACCTGTAGTTCTTTAAATGAGTGCATTCCATGTCTTCGATATTAGTTTGCCCCTGAGGTCTTCAAGCTTGTATGCTCCATTTTGGATGCATCATTTATGCGGTAAGAACCATTCATATTAGGTGATAGTTTTCTTTCAAGTTTATCTCTTATCACTTCTTCAAGCTTATGCCACATAAGGTTGTCTTAGTGAAAAGCTCGTTCCTTTATTCACATGTACCGTCGTGCAACTCTTCGTTTCGCTACTTCAATTTGATCATTGATCTATAAATGTTCTACCGAAGAGACTTGATATTTTATATTGAGTTGCTCCAAAAATTGTTCGAAGCCTTTGTTAAAGTAATTCATTATCGATGACAAGAGAATGGGGTAAACCATGCTTGTTTACATCATTTTTCCAAATGAACTTTTACACTTGTTGGATAAAGGCTCTATCTTTATCCATTTAGTTAAATAATTTATCACCACTATTATAAATTTTACTTCCTCACAGTATATTGGATGGTGGCATTGAGTGGTTGCAAAACTATTTCACCTCTAACCATTGGACCAGAATGCTCTTGAACTCATTTCTTCAAAGTGCAACCACCATTGGAACTTGCAACCCTTATTGAGGCAAGGGTTATCAAAGAAAAGGAAAACAAAAATTGTTTTGACACTATTATCCACCATTTTTTAATAAACTGTTATATTATAATAAATATTTATGTAGAAAAGAGATGGAGTGTCAAGATAACACTCCTCAAAGGCATTGCAAAGTTTTGACCATTAATGTTCATGGTAGCACAAATGAGAAGATTGTCAATAGTGGTGGACTATCTTCTCCACCCATCTTAATAATGAGTCTTCACATCGCATAATGGTATAAAATGTGAAAGCAAGATAAAATTTTATTTGGACCACAAGATGGATGTCAAATATTCTTACCGGATTTGACCAGTATGTTTCCAAAATGGAGTATATAGCTCTTAAGAATTAGTCTATCTCTCTTAATGAGAGCTTAGAGTCTCATTGAGCAAATAAGAACATCCACTTGCAAAAATACAATCTCTTGTGCTCAAGTTAGTAAGAGTTTAAAAAGTCTATATAATACATAAGTAATATTGAATAAGAATTGCATAAAAATTATATATGAGTATTCAATCACCACTTTATTTATAGACTTGATAAACTATTAGTAAATAAATATATTAACTAAATTCATTTACTTGAAGATAATAAGTATTATACATGAAAATATCATATAATCAATCATTATATCAAGATATTTTATAATAAATTGGTATAGTACTTTTAATCGAATTGTGCTAAGTTTTTTTATGCATCAAATGATGTTTTGGGTTGATATTTGAATTGTTTATCTTGTGTCAAATTTTAATTTAGAAAACCATTTAACACATAAAAATCAATTAAAATTATTGAATTAAAAAATTATATTTATTGATTTTTAAAACTAGATAACTAAAATATATCAAAATTTTAAACAAAAAGATATTTCAATTTTATCTTAAGTTTAAAATTTAAAAACATATTTAATCCTTAGTTATATTATATTTATAAGATCTTAGACACTAAAATAAACATCTATAACACGAAGAAAAAGTTTTCTTAAATATCTCTCTAAGATCTTCAAAAGATAAATTTTTAAACTATTTCTCCTAATTGATGGTGGAAGAAAGAAACAAAATTGACCAATAACAAAATTAAAGACCATAGGAATACAAGCAACTAAAAACAAATAAAGCACATTAAAATAGACCAAATCTGCGTATTTTGGTTGCAGATATAAACGAAAACCAGAAATGCATGAGGGAGCAAGCAGGAATTATGATTAGAAAAAATGGTGTATTGTTAACTGAAGCTAAAAGATATATATACAAGGTACACATTACAGCATAGAAAAAAAGACAAAAGAGGAAAACAGATAATAGCACTTCAACATGTTCTAGAATGCAGTTATGACAAAAATAGAGGATAATTATAATTGAGGTATGCATTTCGTTTATGATGGTCACCATCGCGATTGACGAGTCTATGGACTTCGAGCTTCAAAACCTGCTCAAGTTCCTCAACTAAGGTGATGGGAAGGTAAAATAGTATTTTCATTTTTTTTTTTGCAAATGGATTTTTTTACATTTGTAGCTAAATTTTAACCATAAATTACATAAATAGATAAATTTGAAAAAAAAATTACGAAAATAAGTAATTTGTATAGCTTCACACGACTTTTTCATCTGAAGTCATGTGATTCCATTCGACAATTGTTCTCACACCGATAAAAGTCGTCTGTTCCTCCAAATACTTTGATATAATATAATCGACTTTTAATTCAAAAGTCAATTTAATGTAATTGATTATATATATGCATTGTATTTGATTACGTCACATTGAAGTCATTAAAGAGGTTAACAACTTTCATATTGGAAATAATGGGAGAAATGTCAGAACTATTAAATTCCCCATCTTAGTGGAAAACGTGTGTCTGCAAGAGGGGAATGAGACTCAGGAAGTGGAAGACAGGTGACTGCAGGAGAGTGGACGATCGGTTTGCTGAAGGAATATAATCTAAAATTTTAAAAGCTGGTTCCACTTTCTGCATGCAATCTTCTCCTCCAAATCTTCTGAACTGGTTTCTCCTCCTTCTCTCTAAAATTATCATCTTTTCCTCCATTAATTCTCACGTTTTCTTCCATCTAATCATCCATCAGAGGGTATGTAAGGTTGTTGGTGGCAAGGATCCTTCTTTCAACCCATCGTTTAGTAGTTTGAACTAGTAGGTTCTTTTACTTCTAAGAAAATCTAGTTTTTTTGGGTACATGCAAGTTTAGTTTCTGGTTGCATGTAGTTGTCTTCTTCTTTTTATTCAAATATGACCATATTTCCGGTCCTTGGGTTGGTTCGTTTCTTTAAACAGTGAATCTGGGCAGTTGAGTGTTGGTCGTGGTGCAATGTTCGTATTGTGAGCGATCGGTCTGTTAAGAGGTAAGGAAAGCTATTAAATTTAATTATGCATGTGATGATTTTGTGTATATATGGAATGAGTTGATTGATGAATTGTATATGAGTGTATGAAATGCATGTTTCTGGGTTTTTGGTGGTTTTGTATAAGTCTATAAGGATTCTGCAAAAAATTATGTAAAATAGTTGGGTGCTCGGTCTCAACCATTCGGTTATGGTCAGAGAATAAGTTATCAATAGAGTTAGCAGTCTAGTCTTACCAGGGTATAATAGTTCGGTTTATAGGGAGTGATAAATATATTAAGTTTTGATGGTTATACATATTTATAATCAGTCTTATTGGATTAGGTATTTTAGTTTTGTGATAGCTCATATATTATTATTAGTAGACTTCGTAATGAGACTAGGCTTAAAATACGTTCGTTTATGATCGGATACCAGTTTAGGTGTATTTCAACTAAAAGGTATTAACGTTCGGTTTCCTTAAAAGTATTAGGATTGATGAATAGTTTGTAAGAGTAATTATAAGTGTTTAGTATAAGCTTTAAGAGTTCGGTTTTGTTAGATAGTGAAATAGCGTTTGTTCTTGTTTTGAGAATAGTAGAATATCGTTCGTTATTACTTTGAGGATAGTGAAATAGCGTTCGTTCTTGTTTTGAGAATAGTAGAATATTGTTCGTTATTACTTTGAGGATAGTGAAATAGCATTCGTTCTTGTTTTGAGAATAGTAGAATTGTTAGTTATTACTTTGAGGATAGTGAAATATTGTTCGTTCTAGTATTGAGGATAGTTAAATATGGTTCGGTCTTATATTAAGTATTTGGTTTAATTCGAGTGTTCTATTCTTAAGCTGTGTTCGGCTCATGTTAAAGTCCTATCTATTAAATAAACGTTAGGTTATATTCGTCTGTTGTTTAGATCCTTTCCGTTCGTTTGTAATTAAGGGTGATGTTATTTGAGCGTTCGATCTTCTTATATGAAATGTGGTTTGATCTTTTAATGCTGATGTTATGGATTGATGCTGGTTGCTTATTTATAGCAATGATCTATTATGTATGAGAAGTATTATTGGTATTCAAGTAAAAGTTTATGTTTCAAGTAATGTGGAAGAGAATTCCGAGGAGGAATGCCTCAGTGTAAGGATAATGTTGTAGTAAAGTATGAATACGGATAGTGAAATTCACGGAGTTCATCCTGATATTATGATGATTACCAGTTCTCAAGTAGAGATGGGTAAGTCATTGTGTGAGAATGGCGGGAGGTCCTAGCCCATAGGTTTTTGGGTGACTTATAACGGACTAACCTCGGGTGGCAGCTGATGGTTTTCCAGTTACTACATCACCCGAGTGCACGAACGACCTCAAGCTACGTATTCATACAATCTAGATGGTTAAGTAAAGTGTCAGTCGTATGTGAATTATGATATTCAAGTTATGTGTGATATCTACGTTGGCTCTTGTATGCTATAACGTTTGATCTGTAATGATTTGTAGTTTTATTTCATGTAGGAATGCATGCTTAATTGAATTATAGTAGCTTACCCTTATTTTATGTTTTTATCCATGTTGTTGTTCGGTTTTCTATTGCAATGATCATCCTTGGTGGATGTGAGCAGAAGGGGAAGGGCTTACGTTGGAACAGGAGCTGGACGATGAGACTCCTGTTGAATAGGAGATGATCGTTCGGTCATATAGTATAGATAGTTTTGGTGAACCGATCGTTCACTATTTTTGTTCTGTAAATATAACCGTTCGGTTATATGATGAACGTTTGGTAGCAGTATAGGAAGCTTTTGTATAGTTCGAAAAATTTTATGGTTATTTTTGTAATAACTGTAAGTTTGACTTTCTTATTGTAGTAATTGTTCTATCATATTATTAAATGTTGACACCTGTATAGTTGTGTGCTATATTTTTGGGATGTTACAAGAAACACATAACTACTTCATTTGAAGTCTTATAAGACTTCACAACTTGCCTATTTTTCATAATGTTTTTTAAATTTGTCTAATTTTGTAATTTATGTGTGAAATTTGCCTATATGGGTAAAAAAAAACCTTACAAGTGAGTAGAAATTAATATAAATGAGAAACTTATTTCAATTTCTCGTAAATTTACTAAATAACTCTTTCAATAATAAAAAAAAAATGTCAATCTTTATATCGGCTACCCTTATTTATAATCAATAGGTAAAATTCTTTAAAATTCTTGTAATTTTATCCTCTTTTTTGTGATGTTTAACACTAATCAACAATATGCAAAATAATTAATTTGTTTTAGTGGGAACTCTTAAACTTCTATTGTTTCTTCTTACATTAAAGTATAAATTTTTAATAATGCTTCATAAGCATGTTAAGTGTAACGACCTAATTAGCATAATAATATTAATAATTACATAATTTTATAATTGATATTAAGCATAAATAATACATAACTATATAAAATATATAACCGTGTTTTAAAAATAAGTTAAACTTTATATATATATATATATATATATATATATATATATATATATATATATATATATATATATATATATATATAACTCTATCAACTAGAAGGATATATACAATACAAAAGTTATTTACATATTTATGAGTTACTCTATTAAAAGATCATCAACAATCTCACTATCACACATCAGTCTCACTTATAACAAAAATAGAAAACAAGATAAGGTAGTGAAATTTAAATACACCATAGGTTATAAATAATCATCACTCCATTACATTCATATTCAACATATATATAATCAACCTTAATTAAAAAATTATGGAACTTCTCTCAACTTTCACCATCTAAACATCCTTCTCAATGACCTCATGTTAGAATCCTTAATTAATACATATAATAAAGGCTTAATATCCTATTTTATCCTCAGTTTTGCTCGATTGTGTCAATTAGGTCCCTGGTTTAAAAAAAGTGTCTAGTTGGTCCTTACTTATTAAATTTTGCGTCAATCTCATCCCTTCCGTTAAAAATAACAAACAGAGTTAATGGATTGATGATATGACAGTAGCTATTGGTAACATGTCACTTTTAAGTTATTTGTGTGGTGACGTGGTAACATGTGCAATTCCTTTTCAAATCTTTTTTTAATCTTTGGGCCACCTGCCAGGTCAGCTTTGCCTTTCCCAAACAGCTGAAACCCTAATTCCTCCACCGTCAGCCAAACCCTATCTGCCACCACCACCTTGTCGCACTGCAACAGTGAAGTCGTCGTCAGGACGCCGCCACAACCATCCATCCACAACAAAAACACCATCCTACCATGCGCCGCTGACACCAACTTTGTAGCCACAACGAACAGTTAGCCGTCGTGATACAACCTTCCGCCATCAACATCACCATAGATCAATGCAGAAATAAGAGGCAGAGAGAACCCAAAATCGCGTCCTCACCATGTCCGTCATCTCCTCCATTGACGCATCAACCATGGAACTCACTTCGCACCAAAGCGTCTCTCCCAACAGGACCGCGAACCCAAGTGCGACCTCACCACCGCCACTACCTCGTGCCATCGTCACCATGAAGAATCACCACCGCTGTCACGCTGCAAAGCCCACTTCAGGCCATCGTTGCTGTAAGAATCGCGGCACTCAACACGAGAACCTGCAACCACCACATCTTCATCCACGACGTCATCAAACCTGCAAACCACTAGAACCATAAATCTGCTGAAGGACCACGAGCTTAAATCGCAAACCCCTATCGCGAACCAAATGTGCGAGCTTCTTGCCGCCGTGAGTATTCTCCACCTAGTATGAACCTGCGAAAAGAAATCAGAAACCCTTAAGCAGTTCAAGACCTTGATCGCGATCCAGTAGCAATGACCAACTTGCGCCTCCATCCATCGTCGAGAATCGCGAGCAACCTTCCTTCGCGACACAAGAGTAAGCAGTTTCCCCTATCCATCAAAACCCTAATTTTGGGTAGGAGAAGGGGCTGCCATGTGTAGTATCCACCTCAACCTTAATTGCTTACCACGTCACCACACACACAACATAAAAATGACATGTTACCACTATGTATTGTCATATCATCAGACCATTAACTCCTTTTGTTTCTTTTTAATGGAAGAGAGAATGTTGACACAATTTACTAAGTAAAGACCAACTAGACACTTTTTTAAACTAGACACCTAATTGACATAATCGAGCAAAAGTGGAGACAAAATAGACTATTAAACCTATACTAAAACATACGTTATGACAAATCTCCTTATAAATGACCATATCCATACATATCATCCACAAATAAAATAAAATAATTTTAACCCTTGTAGTTTTTTTACAATTTTTTTATAGTCCAATGTTTAAATAATAAAATAATTAAGTGTCATCTTTTAAAAATCACCATTACTTTTAACTATTTTCAAGGTCCTTATATTCTTTCTAACATAAAAAAAAAACTTTGTCACCAAAAATTTACTTATGAGGAAAGTAATAAGTATATGATTTCCTCATATTTTCTTCTAACTTTCACATAGAATGACATGTCCTAACATCCCACAGCACATCACCTGTCCTAACATCCCACAAGACCCTCATAAGACTAAATGTTTTTCCTATGAGTTGCTTGATTTGGTAGTCATTTATCATAATTAACCTAGCTCAATAATAAGATAAACACATTGTATAATCAAACATATATTTCTAAGCTGAGAGAGACGTGAAACACCCTATCTTAACTAAATGAAGAGGTAAATCAATCTCATAAGTCATTGGACCAATCATTGGCAGAATATGATATAGCTCATTGAATTTAGAAGAAAAGTTCTTGGACCGGATAGTTCAAACTTTTGTCTGTTTTGTAAGGCTTTCATCTTCTCTTATATTCACCTAAGATGTAACAGTTATAATCCTATTAACATTGACTTTGTATCTCGATATCAACATAAAGAGATTCTACATTTTTTCCTCTGTTCACATAAAATTATGTTTATACTTACATGAACTTCACCAAAAACAACACTTTATTCAATCAGTCTAGGTAATCCAACTAATAAATCCTTGAAAATATTTTAAAGAATTGGATTATTCTCTCTGCCGGACCATGTTTCTCTCAACTTCTTGTTTTTAATATTTTTTACTAAAACATCAACTATTGGTATTTTAAGTTTTAATAATTAAATTTTATCTAATCATTATTTAAAAATAATTTTAAAGTGGATAAGATTTTGAGCTTGAAAAAAAAAGAAGTAAAAAGTGAAAAAGATTTTGAAAGATTGTACTTGGTAGTGCAAGGTCTCTCTTGGCATGTTTTAAAAGAATTAATTTATGAAATTTAGTCTGATTTGCACACTTAATCAATGGTATGATTATATGATAATCTAATGAGCTAATTGTATTTTGCTTAGCTTAACCTTTTCTTGGTTTTCATTTTGAATTTAACATCTGAAATCCCCATCTCAGTTCAGATCTCCCATATAATTTCCATCATGTGTCCAACTGTGACCATCATTCCCCTCTTCACAGTTCACACCACCCAACCTAATCAATTTCTTATACATTCCACCCAATTTCTTGTCTCTCTCGATTGCATTACACACTTTTCCAATAAACACAGGTAAACACCATAAATGATCCAAAACCATAATGTATTTAAATATATTAACAACAACAAATAACATCGTATCAAAGTTTTACAACTGTAAATGATCAAAACTCCCCTTTCCCAACCTCCACCACTCTTACACTCCTCACCAAACTCTTCTATTTCCCGATTTACCCCTTCACAGTTCCAACATTCCCCACAACTCCCTACTCCCACCACATTGCTAAATTCCCAATTAACCCCTTCTTCGGTTTCACCTGTTGTTCTCGATGACCATGATTCTTCGTTCAGCTCAACTTCCCTCACCGCTTCCCAACCCTGTGTTTCCCAATTTACCCTCGATTCTGTTGCTAATTTACTAATTCTACTTTTAACTGAATTTTCATTACGGTTAAATTCTAACCATCCTTCTTCTTCAAGGTCGTTATGTTCTGCCTCCGCGAACTCCGAGTCAACCCAGTCCAGAACGCAACGAGGCGACGATTCAACTACGGCGTAGGGAAGCAAAAATGGATGCTGCAGCAGCCGATCGCAGCTCCACCGCTCTCTCCATTCTCTTCTCAGACACTTCTCTAGAAAATCCTTCCCTAGCTCTGACAGTTTGCTTGGAAACTCCGGCAGTTCGTCCGAGTAACCGATTCGACTCAGCGTGTCCACACCGTGATCCTCCCACGGCGGTTTCCCGTTGACAATCTCGATCACCGTGCAACCCAGCGACCACACATCTGACTCCGGCCCCTGCCGCTCCCGGCGCACCACCTCCGGCGCCATCCACATCGGACTCCCGCGGGGCAACAAATCCTGCGGGACTTCGACTTCCACTGCCGAGCCGAAGTCGGCGAGTTTCGCTGCCGCACGGTTGCCGGAGAGGAGCACGTTCCTCCCCTTGACGTCGCAGTGAACGAAGCCGTGCGCGTGGACGTCACGCAGTGCGCTCACTAGGCACCACGCGTAGCGCCTCACCAAACTCTCGTCCACGTCAGCGCGGTCCAGATCAGCGACGGTGCCACCTGGCATGTACTCAAGATGAAGGTTCCTGAACGACGCCGTTCCGCCGTGTTCGAACGTGACGTCGTCGCCGAGATAAGCGACCACGTGTGGCGACGCCACGCGTTTCAAAATCTCAATCTCGTTCTCCAACACCTCCAGCCGACGAGGGTGCCCCAATCCACGGTCGACGGACTTCACCGCGAATACCCGACCATCAGCTGTGGAAACCGCCGCGTTGACAACTCCAAACGCGCCCTTCCCGACGCACCTGCCTCTCAGCCAAGAAGTCATAATTTAATTTTTCTCCGTCTGTTTGAGTTGGAACTCTAAAGTTGTGTAATTGACGTTTGTACGTGAATTGCCTGTGGGGGTATATATAAGCAACGCAGTGGGTTGGTGTTTGGACGTTTGTTAGTTCTATTAACACGACATAACATTCGGTGTCTGTAAAAAAAGGTTCGGTTGTTGTACAGCGTGGCATTTATGAAAGTGGATAATTAAGAAAAAGCGGTGGTGACGTTGAGATGGACATCTGAAAGTTTTGGGCGGTAATGTTTTTGACGTAAACGAAGGATTGTGGGAATGAAGCACTGGACACTGTTCTTTTCTTATGGAGATGGATTGGTTTTTTAATCCTTATCCACACCACTTCATCATTCAATTTCCATTCCACTTGTCACTCCACCACTTTTTACATTAATCTTTTTCTTCCATCTTCATCAACCTCAATATAATAACACCAAAATTAATCTAAATATTTTTCCACAACATCTATTTAATGTAAAAGGTAATTTTTTTTTTTACTTTTAGATGGAAGCAGAGATGAGGGGTGACATTATTGTTTTATGATTATAATAAAAGTTGGGGGGTGTGTGAGAAGAGGCGTTGGGTTTTAATTGACTATTATAATTATTAGGACATGGAAGGAGTTGATTTTGTGGTTATATATTGTCGTGTTGCGTGGGAATATTAATTGGAACATGTGGTTGTGAAGGGGAATGGGAGGGTATATGGTTGAGAGGTGGTAGATGTTAAATGTTGGGAAAGGGAACAGAGCATAACATATAACACGGTGGAGGAGGTGGCGAAGAAGGTAAAATCGAAGTGGATGGGGGAAGGACCACGTGGCAGAAACGTGTTGGTCCACGGAGTTGTGGAGACGATGCCAGAGACTCGTAAAGGAGATGAATTGGGAGATGTCTGGATGTAGATGCCTGTGTGTGGCTTTAGTCAGTGGCTGTGACGTGCATCGCTCCAATTCCATTACAATTTTTTATTTGTTTATCCGCATTTTTATTCGGATGTGTAGTTTCGGAAAATTGTTTGCATGTGGAGAGTTTGGACTCTGGTAAGGTCCCAAAATCTGACAGTATCTTTCAGAAGATGTGTTTGTGGGGGTGAGAGAAATTCATGGAAAAATTGGGCAGACGCTTCCTTATAAGTATGTGGCACCTGGTCTCACCGTCCTACTACACCAAGCTTTCATATTATCTCAATTTTCGGTTTGCCTAAAATTACACAGAGAAAACCCACCAAACCCTCACTTAAATTCAATGCAATACTTCGCCTTAAACAGCAAAGTCAGTGCTCGATTCCCCAACTTTTTTTTTTCGCGCTGGCTTACTCTTTTTCGCAAATTACAAAATGTAACAAATGTGGTTACGAATTTAACTGAACTTGACCGAATAGGGTTTACGAATTGGACAAAACGTTACGGAAAGGAAATTGGGGAGGGTTTGTGTGTCCGCGTAAACATGACTTTTGGCATTGAAAAAATGATTTGTTTACCGTACGGTTCTCCCGACCCATAAACTGAGCGTCATTTCCAGAGACTGACTGAACGCTGAACGGTTCTCCAAAGCGACTCTTCCAAGGTCGACCGAGCGGTTTCATAAGGCCGACTCTTCCAAGGTTGATCGGGTGGCTCCCCCAGGACCGGTCCCCCACGGCAGACTCCTTTAAGGTCGTCCTAGAACTGACAATTCATAAACCGAACGGTCTTCCCATGGCCGCCCATCCAGGCAACAACCTTGGCCGACCACCCTACTGACCATCATTAGGTCGATGGTACGGTTAAGCACTAATGACTCATTAAAGTCCCTAATGGAGATTAAGATATGATTGGGCCATCATCAGGCCCACAACAGGTAAAAGTCCATAACAACCAGTATAAATAAAGATCCCAGGTACGATTTCGGGACAGATTGCTTATGATGCAATATATACATGCATTACAGACCGCTCGATCATATTACTGACTTGAGCGTCGGAGTACCTTTGACAGGTACCCGACCGTCCGACTTAGAGAACGAGGAGAGAGAACGAATACTACAACCAAGACTTGAAGACGAGAGAGCCCGTTCAAGGGGATCGATCCGCTGAACTGGATCAATCGCACAGAGAAATTGTTCGAACGGTTACCGAGCGGTGGAACACCCACAGACGAAGGGACAGGTTGAAGCAGCTAATAAAGTCATCATGGCAGAGTTAAAGAAGAGGTTAGGAAGTGCTAAGGGAGCTTGGGTAGATGAGCTGCAAGAGGTTCTTTGGGGGTACCGCTGCACACCGCATGGAACAACCTGAGAAACCCCGTTCAACCTCACGTATGTAACAGATGCCATGCTACCGGTAGAGGTAGGGGAACCTACTATCAGACGAGAGGTTCAAAGTTTGCAGGATAACAATGATGAACTCCGAGTGGAGTTGGACACCTTAGATGAAAGAAGAGAGGTTGCAATGACCCTCATATTCAGGGCTGTTTGACACAAAGTCAATATATCTTCTGCAATAAGCTTCTTAAGAGAAAAGGCGTACGAGACTCTACAAAATCATGCCTAAGCCCACTTTTTATATTATGACTCGTTATTGATCCAGAAAAAGGACGGTAAAACTTTATTTTATGATGTTGCAGGAACTTAACTCTTCAAAATTTCAAGGAAGCAATTGCAAAGTCAAAGACGTCCACCAGTGTATTACATGATGGATTCAAATTAATACTTCTGACATGCTAAAATAAGCACAAACTATTAAAGAATTGAAACCGAACAGGTTTTACTTACTTGGCCATCCGACGTCATAGCCAATCAAAATAACTTTCTGCCAACCAAGAGCTAAAGAGCCAAGCTGATTCTCAACCGAGCACCTTATCTTTTCTTTAACATCTTCCGAGTGATGTCATATAATACAATCATTTTATTTTGCAGGTCTCAAGACAATAGGGCACCTATAGCTATGACACATCCTCATATGAATACTTCAAATGTCCAATCAATGATCGAACGGTCTAACAAAGACCGATCAGTCTAGCATATATTTTGATATTATCTTACAGGTCACAAGGCACTAAGGCAGTGGCAAGTTCACCCTACCGATCGATCTCAATTATATCTTTGATATTATATATCTAGCAGATCACAAGACTTTAAAACAGTTATATCTCGACGGAACGATGTCGTCTTTTGATATTATCTTAGAGTGCAGATAATCACATCTTACATACAGACTACGAGAGCGGGCGATAGAAAGCAGTTAGTGCTGAGGCAACCGGACGCATCCAACTAAGGGATGAAATCCCTAGGGTCCAAGCATGTAACGAGGCGATATAAACGTCAACAAAGCACTCATCATATGATTACAAATAACGCGCGTTCCTTTAAACATTCTAGTATAGCGATCCTATAAACATTCAAGTATAAGAACATAAAGTTTCGACAAGTACCAAATGACGACATACACGAAGCAAACAACGCTAAGAACAGTAAGTACAAAATGTCAGAATGTCTAAAAGTTAAATCTATTCTATACAAGGTCTACGACGGGGCATCCTCGATAGCAGGAACCCCTGAATTCCCCTCGGGTGTCTCGATTCGAGCAGCTTCCTCTGTTGCCAATGCCTAGGTGGGCATTCCTGCAGGCTCGTCATCTGGAAATGACCCGACAAGAATGACGTCTATCGGAACCAACTCTCCTTGGTAAACGTCCTTCCGAATGTCGAAGTTGACTCTTCTTAAAGCCCCTGGTATGTTCCAGGATGATAGCATCATTCATCTCATCCTACAAGGATGATAGCATCATTCATCTCATCCTACAACTCCTGGTTTTCAGTAATGGTCTGGCACAAGGCGTCCCTCTCGCCAGTCAAAATTGTCAAGCTTTTCTTCAACTGCTCATTCTCTTTCCTTGAAAATTCCAGATCAGCTACAAGCCGTTCGTTGACCTTTTTCATTTCAACGCTAGCCTTTTGCAAATTTTCCGTTATCTCCCGACCCTTCACTATCATCTCCTCGGATTCCTTCCGCTGTTGCTCATACTTAGCGTGTTCGGTTTTTAGACGCTCAAGCTCGGTGACCAAGTTACCTCGGTTGGAGGCATACGCTAAGTTCCAGGCAGCCGCCGCCGCACGACAGGCGAATTCTAAGCAGTCATCTGCCATTTTTTGCTCAGAAGTCTTTTCCATGACTTTCTGCTCAGCCAAATCAAAGTTGAACTTTATCTTATGGCCAAGATTAAAGGCCACATCCCACAGGCCGTTCGGAATGTCGCGATCGGCATGTTGATCGACCACTCCTCCAATACTCTTTCCCTTACCGGAAGCTTTCGAAACTCCACCGGTGATAATCTTTCATTTTCTTGAAAGCGACCGTTCGGGAGAGGCCCATTCATAGTTACTCCCGCTAGAGGAAGGAAGATTTTCGGGTTCCTCCACCGCAACACCATCATAGACAAAGGCGTTTTCACCATAAAGTATGGAGACAACCTCACACTGAGCCCTATTCCGAGAGCCCTCTGGTGCGTCAACTTGGTTGCCACTCCCCCTTTTCTCAACAAATGCTGGGGAACAATCTGAATAGGAAAAAGATTCCATGAGTTACCTGTATGTAAATGTCAAAGGAAAGTCTGGAGAAGGAGAAATGAAGAAGTTGGTCGAGGCGATGAAGTAGAAATGACGGATGCGCTAACCAAGGTTCCTCAGAAAATCCTTTCACATTAATGAGGGGAAAGCTGATGTAACCGTTGATCATTCCGCACCGTAGGATTAGAAAGAATCCAACGGTCCCACTTTTCAGACTCTACCAATACCCAGAGGCGGGAAAATCAAAACCCAAAAGCTAAAAACGGTGCGTAACACGGAACCCACCTAATAACAAACACCTTACAGTCCTACAGTTAACCCAAATACATAAGTCGAACGATTAACTCGGTCTTAGGAGACATTATGTACGATATGATATTATCGGTCAATACCACTTGGGCCACTCTTAGGACCACGTCCGCATAACTAAGCTAATAAATCTAGCAAAAAATAAAACATTCGCATAAAACGCAAATAAAGATCTAAGCGGTTAAGATAAGTTTATATTTTATTGGGCTTATATCAACTTAAAGTCCATAAAACAACTTATAAATACATAGCCAGGGCCATAAGCCAGGTAGGTTCCATTCACGCTCACATTTACATCATAGATTGTTTACATCTGAAAGTATTCAATTGAGAACTGTGATTCATTTACCATACGCGTAACTTGAGCGTCGGAGTGCCCTTGCAGGTACATCTCCCCTCCGTTGGAAATTGAAGTTTGCCGAACGATCGAGGTGCGAAAGGAGCGAGCGTACAGATCAAGGTCCGCCAAACAATCAGAATTATTAGGAGATCGAGCGTCCAGGTACCAAGGAAAAGCGAACGGTCCAGTCAATTTGAGGTCAGAGTTGCGTCCACCAGGTTAGTCTCTTAGTCCTACAAAATCTACACCGAAACAGAAGGTATTCACCAAGGGGGATCCAACACTAGCTAGAAGGTGGGGGGAGCCAGAAGCTTTGTTAAAAATAAAGGAAGTAGAACCGTGGACCATGGTGTGGGATTTGGGAGTGATAGGAAGGAAAGAGGAAGAATGGAAGATAGTGGAGGAGGAATTGCCACCTGAACTAACCTCTCAAACCAACCCAGTAAACCTGAGACTCACTCTCTTCCCCAACTCCACACTCATTTCTTCTCTACTTCCCAAACCACTTTAATATAGAGAACACGAGGTATTGTTGCCTTTGCTACACCCACTTCTTCCTTCAGAGGACCATTCAAAAAGGCTGATTTAACATCTAGTTGATGTATTTTCCAGCTTCTAAGGTTTGCAAGAGCTACTATCAATCTCACCGTTTCCAACCTTGCGATTGGAGCAAACACTTCAGTGAAATCTATTCCTGGCTTCTGTAGAAATCCCTTCGCAACGAGTCTCACTTTGTGTTTAGCAATTTCACCATTTGGCTTATACTTGGTCTTAAGATGTTTAACAGTAGGTTTAATACCTGACCAGGCCTTCTTTGGTGTGCAATTCTCCAAAGCTTTTGTTGGACTTTTGTTCAAAAGATACGTTGCTGTGGAGATAGCTTCTCCCCATAAGCAGTCTGGTAATTTCTTGCATTTTAACATACACCGAGTCATGTCGAGCAGCACTCTATTTCTCCGTTCAGCCAGCCCGTTGTGTTGTGGAGTGTACGGAGCTACTACTTCATGTATTATGTCTCTGTCACTATAGTACATGTTCACTTCATGAGAATTGAACTCTCCTCCACCGTTAGTTCTGAGCAGTTTAATATGAAGTCCTGATTGTCTCTCCACCATGACACAAAATTTGACAAAGCATGAGTAAAATTTTTTCTTTTCCTTGATTAGATAAGTCCAGATTTTTCTGGTCCATTCATCAACAAAAATAAGAAAATACTTATTACCTCCAATGGATTCTTGCTCGAAGGGTCCACACACGTTTGAGTAAACAACTTCAAGAGATTTCTTTGCCCTCTTGTGTGATGTCTTCTTGAACTGTTTCCTGGTCTGCTTTCCAATCACATAGCCTTCACACACCTTCTCTGGTGGATGAATCTCAAGAACTCCTATCACCATGTCCTTATCCTTCAACTGTCTCAAACTTCTGAAATTTAGATGTCCATAACGGTAATGCCACAACCACTCTTCTTCCTTTGTATTGATAGATGATAAACACTGAATAGTGGTAGTACTAAGCTTCACCTTGAAAGTTCTGTTCTTTGCTAATGGAGCTTTGAGCACAAGATGTTTTCTATCATCAAATATCTCTATATGCTTTTGATGCATGTTCATAGTGTATCCTTTTTCAAGTAACTGCCCAAGACTAAGCAGATTGCTCTTCACGTTTGGTACGTATAACACGTTGTTCATGTACGCGGGTTGTCTGTTCTTGCTTCTGATCATAATCCTTCCGGCACCTTTTTTCCTGTCATGTGATTAGAATAGCCCGTATCTAAGTACCAGTAGTTGTCATTTTCTGCATGCTTCATATTGATAGACATCAACACATGTTCAAATTCTTGACCCTTGTGCAACGCTCGTTCACAATTGTGCGACGCTCGTTCAGTTTCGTTGTTGACGACCGTTCGGTTATACGACCGTTCGATTTCTCCATCAATATCCACTGACGTTCGTCCAGGTTCTTTGTTGATTAACGTTCATTCATTTTCATTGTTGACGACCGTTCAGTTATACGACCGTTCGGTTTCTCCATCAATATTCATTGACGTTCGTCCAGCTTCTTTGTTGATTTCTCCATCATCTCCCGTTCGGTGAAACGAGAATATCCTTCCAGTCTCTTCAACACCCGCTCGATTTTTGGCAAGGCTTGATTCATTCAATAGTAGAGACTGTTTAGAAGACAACCATTTTGTCTCATCATACGTCTGCACCCGTTCGGTAATGAACATCAACAATATATGATCTGAATCAGAGTCACCTATATCTTGGGCAAGATTTGACTCATCACTCTTGTTCTTCTTTGCGGCGTCATTGTGCCAGCATTCAGACGAATAATGCCGAACTTACTACAGGTATAATAGTGGATATTCCTCTTATCAACATTCTTTCTTCCTCTTCCTCTCATTTGCTTTCTGCCTCTTTTGCTTCCATCTTTGTGTTCACTGTGTTCCTCTTCAGCATTCTGATCAGAGACATTCCAATTTCTACCTCCGGTTCAACCTCCCCGTGCTCGACCTCTGCTTCTTCCAGCGCTTCGTCCTCTAGGTTTAAAGCTTCTTCTTGCTTGTAAAGCTTGATTCGAACTCGTTTCATTTTCAGTTTTCTTTCTTTCAAGCAGGCGTTGTTCATGGGCTTCCAGCGAGTTCTGCAACTCTTCCACTTTCATGTCTTCTACGTTTTTGCTTTCTTCAATAGCTACAACAATATGATCGTATTGCGGAGTTAGCGTTCTAAGAATCTTCTCCACGATTTTCTTGTCCTTTACCACCTTGTCGCACGCTCTCATGGCGTTCACCACCATCTGTATCCTGCCTATATACTCAACAATCGATTCTTGTTCTCCCATGCCTAAGAGTTTGTATTGTCGTTGGAGCGACTGTAGTTTGATCTTCTTGACCTTGACTGTGTTGCCGTAGCCTTCTTGAAAAATGTCCCAGATTTCTTTCGTCGTGCCTGCCTTTGATACCTTCTGAAAGATGGTGGAGAAATCATAGAACTGCAAGAAGAAATTGGCTGATAACAGTGTTCCTCTACATGATATGCAATAATTGACAATGAGCCTTCTATCAATAACATGCCCCCTGAAAATATTAGAATCCTGTGATGTTTAGATTCTTGGTCATATAGGAATCCTTCCGGTAGAAAACTAGTACTCTTTTTTTTTAGAATACGATACGGATGTCATGTTTGGATTTAACTTATAATATACCTAGGTCTTTATACCATTATGGTAATGAAATATAGAGAAAAGTTTGTTTTGTTTAAATTGTGTTTTCTTTCTTTTTCCTCTACTGTACGTACGATCACGCATCAGAGTTCCACAATGTGTATGGAATTTCTAATTCTGAACCATGCTGTGCAGGATCCACTCTAAGGAGATATTGATTACCTATTCGAGCATGCAGTTGCCGTTATACACTCCAATGATAGTGATGCTCTTACAAAGGACGCCTTTGCACCCCGAAGAAAACGGCTTGTTCCTGAGATTTTATTAAAGTTGGCCACCAAGATAAGTCCCTTCTAAGTATAAGCTTGTGATCGTAGTGATTACAATCTTACTGTATGCTATTCGATTCCATAATTCAATAGTATTCGACCACCTACCCATTCATGTTTTAAGATGAATCACGTGATCACTATAAAAAAGAAGGGCATTACCGAAGGCCATAAGCCCTCGGAAACAGTCAGAAGCCGTCGGAAAAGGGTATTTACAGACGACTTATCGACGGCCAAAGAGCCCTCGGTAAATCCCTTGTCGCTAACATTTACTGAGGGCTTCCGCCCTTCGGTAATTACCGAGAGCCAGAAGCCTTCGGTAATTTCCGAAGGCCAAAAGCCTTCGGTTATTACCAGGAAAAAGACCCAGAATTGGTGGTTTTGGAAGTGATTTCGTGCACAACCTATTATGATACTTTGATAACCCTTTAAACATTTTTAATTCATCAAAATAAACTTGTTTAAACTCTAATTAGTCCCAAAACAGAGCTACAATTCAGATTCACCTTGGCACTTCCATAATTTACTCAAAATAGATGGATTGAAATACTAAGTTGCATATATCTCATTTGAACTTCAAATAAATTGTTCTAACAACTTTAATACATTAATTTGAACTTGTTTAAACTGTTATAACCATTACAAGTGGCAAGGACATACATAAAAAATTGAATCAAATAGTTAAAAGAAGAAAAGAAAATTGTTAAAATGGGATTCCTAACTGTGCACCCAATCAAAAATTAAAAACAAAAAATATGGGTTTGTTTGAGGCATTTCATCAAACACTTTCTGATTTTATCAAACAGTTTCGTGCTAACATTTTTCAACCTGCATTTTAAGTTTTTCTTGCTTTCTTCATATGTTCTAGAAACTTTCTTAGAATCCATTTGAGTGCCTACTTCTATCCTACACCTATTTTTATTGCTTTTAAGCTTTTTGGCCTCTTAAAATTGTCAAATTCAAGTCAAATTTTGGTGTTGTTCAGTAACCATTTCTAGTGTAGTTTTTCATTTGGTTTGGTGCTAATTTTTGTGTCAAATTGTAGTGTTGTGAATACTTTGTGGTGCAGTCCAGTTTTAGAAATCTTTTCCAACTAAGGTGGCATCTTTGGAAGTGGACAAGGAGCAGAATTTGTGAATTCAAAGGGGATGTCCAGCAAGCAAAAATGTGAAAATTGGCAACTCCTATAGCCAAATTTTAAGATACAAGCCTAACAGTTGAGTGATGGTGAGATTGAGTGTATATCATCCAAAAGAAACTTGCTAGTGGAGTGAAAATGACCTCAATATTTCATATATGCTACCGGAAATACAATCAGACTGACAAGACAATAAATCCTTTTATCAAACAGGTTACGGGCAAATGGCCAAAAACTCAAAATTAAGCAATTAAATGGGCTAGCAATCAGGGAAGCACTCCAAAGAATCCTAAGAATTGCTTTAGAGTGGATTAAGAAAGCAAGAAACCAAAACAAGTTGCAATTGAATCGAAAATAGAATGAACTTATCAAATGTGTTAAAACTGTTTGACAAGATGCCTAGGAGAAAATCAGATTATGGTGCATCAAATTTCATATTTTAACTTACATTGGTCTTTAGCTTTTTAGAATGATTTGGATGTTGATTTTGAATTCTTTATTTCATATATGACAAATGAACCAAAATTTTACTACAAATTCACGCAAACACAGATGCACCATACAGATCATAGAACTAGGCAACTAAACCAACAACTTGTTATCAATAAAAGGTCTAAAACAGGTGGTTTGGTGGGTGAAAACACATAAGGCTGTTAAAACTCGAAATTCTTTGCCATTAACATGTTTAAATCAATGAAATAAACTTGTGAGCACAGTTAATTGATGCTAAATAGTAGTATTTATTAAATTCACTTATTCAACCCTATTTATGTGCCAAATTAAACAACTCCATCAACCTATTTTTGGTTACAAAGAGTCAAATGAATTTTGGACACTGAAATGGACTTAGAATCAACAAATAAGACTTGAGAAAGATACTACAATCACACTTAAAGACGTTCAATCTTTTTGGGAGTTTTCTCAAGGTGCAATCAAGCTTTTGCTTCAGCAAATCATTGCTTATATGGTATGCACCTAGTACTTACTCAAGTTTAATGTTTATAGCAAAAATTTAATAGTGAAACTAACTAGTTTAAATGTAAACAGCTGACTATGATTTGATTAGACCAGCAAAAGTTATTCCACAAGATTCAAACATACACATTTATATTGTTCCAACTAAACTTGAATGTGAGATTAGCTAGCCCACATATATTCTATTTTTGTGTCAAAACAAGTTCACTCGAATTTGTAGGAGAAAGAAATAGCAATGTAAGACTAATAACAACACATGTGGAAAATACACCACATCAAAAATTGAAATTGAACGAAGCCTAAGACTATAAACCTCTAAAGCTAATCTGAAATGTCCTCCCCCATGCCTAATTGTGTATCAACCTTTTCAAGCCTTTGTTAAATTTGAATGAAGCATTCTTTCATTTTGTGTATTTGTGTTTACATACCTATAGGTTCTGGTCTAGTGACAAGAAAAGTAGGCTCTACAAATCACTAATGTAGGATATTGATTGAAAGAGAAAGAAACAGAAAAAAAGAGGGAATAAGAGCAAAACACATGATAAAAAGAGGGAGATGAGAGAAACCAAGAGATTAAAGAACAGTGCCCTACACTTATATTCTCATCATTGTTGTTTTCAAAAATACAATAATAAAAAATCATCCATCAACATCTCCAAAGAGAAATATAGCTATGATAGTTGATACAATGTGATAAGAAAAAAAGGTGGAGAGAAATGATTAATGTTCAAGTCTTGTTCAATATAGAAATGTTTTTATCTGCGAAGCACAAACACCACGGACATTGCAACACTTCAATAAGGCTTGTTCCAATTCAATGCTTCTCTCCTATATTCTTAAGTCGTTCCTTACAATGTACATGTAGCTTGTGAGTTATTTTTGTGTATACAAATTCTTGTTATTCTGTAACAAGACTTGCACAGTTGACATTGCATCAGTTTATGGAGGGTGCGTGTGAGTCAATACTTTCAAATCCTAATATCTTTTTAGATGTTCAAGATTTGTTATGTACATGTTTTCTCTTTTTCTCACTAACCTTATTTCTGAAATGGGTGTCTGTCTCTGTCTCCTACAGATAGATATTGTTTTCAATTTTTGAAGGACCTGACCACACTTCCCTTCCCCTCTCAATCACTCAAGAAAATAAAGTATGCAACTAAGTCAAGTAAAAGGAAACTGAATTCTCACCAATTGTCCAACCAATTAACACTGTCTCACCACTCTTCCTCATGCGTTAGCTCTTGAAATAAGGTTCTCTAAGACTTAAAATAATTCAAATAGCTATCTAATGACTACTACATCAAAACACACATTGCACTGTTACAAGCATTTACTCAAAACACGCATCAGATTCCACAACCCTTTGTCAGCTTCCAATCCATGCTTCAACAAACAAAACCATCAATACAATGGAAATACATTGAGCACGTAAGGTTCACCACTGATCAGCCCAACTTTCTTTATAAAACAACAGTTATAACAATCAAAAATTACACGCACTTTAAAGGGTCAGCTATAAGTCTGAAACATCAATCAAATGCACATATTAGTGGTGCAAAATTTTCCCTTAATTGACCTCCACGACACAGGGATTATCGAACCCTCCCTCCACAAGAGCTTCCCTACACCAGAAGAACTTCCCTACATCAAGGCAGCAACAAAGAATGCACCAATGCCCTTCCACCAGTCTTCAACAAAAAACCCTCAACCGGAGGACCAAACCTTCACGAAAAACCTTAAATGCACGCCAAAAGAATTGACCTGCATCATAAACAACAACCCATTAACAACATCAGAGATTTGACTTGCACGAAAGGGATGATTCTCGACACCTGCCTCCACAACGACCTCCCTACACCACGGCAGCCAAAGAATGTGTAGGATCGCCGTCCACTAAGAGTCTTCAACCACAATCCCCCAACCGCAGCACCAACCACAACACCAATCACCTTTTCTCACGACACCAACGTCCAAATCACAGCTTCAATGGCCCACGCACCTCACCTCACAACTATGACTGAATGACCCTATTGCACCTTCGCCGACGAAAAACACGAGATCAGCTTTGCCAGAGAAAAACCCCGACCAGCTTTGGAAGAGAAGAAAGAGCGCAAATAGGGTTTTTAGATTAGACGAAGTGGGAGAAATCTCAAATTTTTATCTCAATTCATCGAGCCTCTTACCGACGGCCTAAGTCCTTTGGTATTTAAAATCACCAAATCATTACCAAAGACCTTCGGTAAAAGTCCACCGGTAATATGCATTTCCTATAGTGGATAGATAAATGAACGGGTCTGTAAAATTTCGTACCATCCATAAAAATCACGTAATTCAACAATTCCTTAATTTTAATTTTCACCAATACTCATGAAAAGAATTGAAATAAATTTAATTTATCAACGAAAGAATTAGAAGTGCTTTATTCTTTTCCTATTTGGTTATTTCACTGTTTTATTTGTTAGTAGCTTATTCAATACATGCATTATATATATATATATATATATATATATATATATATATATATATATATATATATATATATATATATATATATATATATATATTCTTTTATCTATGTTCCGTTTAAAATTGTTATATTTAACATTATATATCATGATATATTTGAAGTAATGTTTTATTGTGAATGAATTTTATGATTCGGATTCCAAAGTTAGTTCGTTACGATTTGATTTTTTATTGGACAATCTTGCCTGTAAGTGTAGTAATCACAAACTTCTCATGGTAATGTATGACACTATCCATGCATGAAATAACAGTCATTCATAACAAAAAAAAATTGCATTACTTGACATTTTTGTTTTAAATTTGAGTTATAAAAGGAAAATGGTTTGACGGTAACCTAAGATGATCTAAGCTTTTTTTTTTTTATATGAAACTGTAACGTTTTATCATATGCATTTGGTCATTCGACCTCTTATGCATTTGATTCGGCAGTTCGGCCTCACATGCATTCGGTCATTCGACCCCACATACATTCGTCCATTCGACCTCACATGCATTTGGCCGTTCAGCCTTTCATGCATTCGATTCGGCCGTTCGGCCTAACATGCACTCGGTCATTGGGCCTCCCATGCATTCGTTTCGACCGTTCGACCTCGCAAGTATTCGGTCACTCGGCCTCTATTATTCGGCCTTCTGTGGTCTCAAGCATTTAGGTATTCGGCCATTCATGCTTATAAGAACTCGGTCGTCCGACTCACAAGTGCTCAGCCGTTCGGCCTCACAAGAACTCGGCCAATCCGACTTCACAGGTGCTCAGCCGTTCGGCCTCACAAGAACTCGGTCGTTCGACCTCACAGATACTCGGCCATCCGGCCTCATAGGTGTTAGGCCAATCCGGCCTCACAAGAACTTGGTCGTTCGACCTCATAGGTACTCGGTCGTTCGACCTCACAGGTACTCGGCCGTTCGACCACACAGGTACTCGGCCATCAGGCCTTTATCATCCGTCCTTCATGGCGTCAAGTGTTCAGGCATTCAGCCATTTGGCCAAATAGATTTCGTCTACTGGGAGATTCTTTAGGAACTCCTGAGCCACGGACGACCAACCTCGTCTACTGGGAGATTCTCTAGGAACTCCTAGGCCACGGACGGTGATAGGCTGTCGTTGAAGCTATCAAATTAATACTACTTTTCTAGGCAACTTCAGTATTGTCAAGTAGTATTCAATAAAGTAGATAGGGTTAAAGTAACCCTGAGTCGTCTCCCAACGAACACGGAATTGCTTTCGAATATTTGATTCTTATGAATGCAATGCTTATGAATAAAAGTAATGGTTTAAGAATGTTTAAAGAACAAATAAGAAACTTAAAAAAAGTTACGATGAAATAGGCTAATTCCACTGCTTTCCCAAGATAGATTCATCATCGGTTATTCACGGATAATTGTTCAATTGATTATTGTTTAAGTTTCAAATTAATTAAAGTACATTCTTAATTAATTTGAGGGCGATCATGCATTTAACCAAAGTAAATTCTCAATCAAATGCAAAACCTTTCTAGATTATTCACAATAAATTCAACCAAAGTACATTCTCAATCAAATTTTATTGTGTTTAATCATGTCTATTCTTAAATCTCCTAACCAAATTAAAAGCTAATCAATCAAAGTAAATTCTCAATTGATTATAGTTGAAATTATTACTAATCAACCAAAGTACATTCTCAATTGATAGTAAAAACCATTTAATCATATGAAAGTTCCTAAATTAAATCAAAGTAAATTCTCAATTAAACCTAGAAACCCTAGAACTCATATAATCAATATGCATGTAGCTTCAAACACATTATGATGCAAAAATCTTTGCTTTTAACAAGATAGAGAGATGAAAGACATAGAGAGAACAACTTAAATCAATAACCAAAGTAAACAATTGCATTAACTGAACGTAACCTCAGAATCCGTCATGGAATTACAGCAGAATAGTCCTAGATGCTTAGCTCTCCATGAATGGAGTTGAATACAAGATGAAAGAAAAGTGAAAGGAGTATGAGAGAATGAATTAAGTGAAGTCCCCTGGATCTCTTTATATAGGGCTTGATTGGGCTTGAACTCTGAGTATTCAGTTGACAAAATCTTATCTAATATCTTCCAAATAACTAAAAGATTTAGATAATTATAACATTATTTGGAAGATATTTTTTGTTGATATTCCAAAATTAAATTAATTCAACAACTGAATTTTATCTTTTAGTTTTTTTCTGACTTTCCAAAATTGCACAAATACCCTGAAATTATCTCTATCTGCACTTTAGCCCCTTCTGAATTTCTAAAATTGCAAGAAAGCCCCTCAGTTGACCAGACTTTGACCAGACTTTGACCAGACTTTGACCAGAGAAGGACGCGCCCAATGGGAGCTCGACACGTGTCAGGCTCCTCCCTACCCAAAATTAGGGTTCAGAATTGGGGAAAGGGCTTCCCCCTACGTTTCCGCTTCCGCCGCTGTGGAGAAGAAGCTCGTGGTGGCCGTTTTGGAGGCTGGCTTGGAGGAGATAGCAGCGGCTAGGTCTCGCGATGGTGGGGAGAGATTGGGTTTTGCTGTGTGCATTTGGCTTCCTTTGATTTTCAGGTGGAGACGCGAATGAAGGATGGTGGTCGAAGAGATTTGGCACTAAGATGTTGGAGGTGTGCCACAATTCTGATGGTGGAAACTGGGCTCGATGGATTACGCGATCTGGGAATCGCATTTGATGGTGGCGCGAGGGTTTGGTGCGTGAGAAGAGTGGTGTCGCGGCGGCTGGAGTGGAGTGCGTTGAAGGTTGACAGCGGCCTGGGTTTGGTGGCGGTGCGGTTGCTGTGCGTGACGATTTCGAAGGAGACGAATCGGGACACCGGCGATGGTGGTCGTGGTGGCTTCGAACCCTTGCGCGAAGGAGAAGGAAGGTTCACGGTGTGGTGGTGGCACGGCAGTGACGACAGCTGTTGATGGTTGCGTCAATGGTGCGCGAGAAGCGTAGATGATTTCGGAGGAGGAATGCGCGGCGGCGAGACTGGTTGCGATCATGGTAGCGGCGAGGATCGCGAAGTTATGGCGGCTTTGGGTTGTCCGGTGACGGAGCGATGGCGCTGAGGTTGGCGGCGGAGCGGCGCGGCGGCATTTGACAGCTAGGGTTGGGAATTAGGGTTTCTCTGTTAGAGAAGATGATGATGTGGCAAGGGAGGTGATGTGGCGGCATGTGGTTGGCTTAGTATTGGGCCTGTTTAAGAGAAGAGGGGTGTATGTAGGGAAATTGGGAGGTGCAAGGGTAAAAGTTGCTTGTTTGGCCCATCTGTACATTATTTTCCAAATAAAATCTGATTTTGGGCCTTGAATTGCCATTTGGACCAATAGAACTTATAATTTCAGCTGTACAAATAAACGTAAGAACATCCAAGAATATTTTATGCGTTAAAACTCACTTTTTACGTCTCTTTAATTCCCAAACCCAACAATTCCAATCATCACAAATTCACTTAAAATCAATCATTTAAGCACAATTATCCTATCAAAAATTTGAATTTTAAAGCATAAATGTGGGCATAAATATGCACTCATCACACCCCCACACTTATCCTTTTGCACTCCTGGGCAAAATTGATTAATTCCAAGACTTTGTTCTGAATCATTTTATTTCATATTTGCATTTGGATTAAAAGAATGAGCATCACTAGACATAGATCAATCATTTAGGCATTACTTTGTCATGGACATTCAAATGGAATCACTTTATTCTTCACACATGAGTTAACCTTTTTGAATTCCCAAGAAAATCAAATATGAAAGACAACACTCAAGTCAACATGTACCTATTTCTCCTCAACTCTCTCAAGTATTTTTGGCTTGTGTTTACACTCAAAATACCCATGTAAGTAGACACCCTTGATATTTAGCAAGACTCTAACATTCACACACTTCAGTAAACATGCAATTATTGATCATAAGGGCTTTTTAAGGTTTTATTGAGGCCAAGGCAAAGGTAGGGAATTTTTCTGGAATTTCTGAGTTTTTGAAATTGATATAGAAAGAGTAATGACATTTGATTTCAAAAACAACTCTATTTCTTGCTCTTTTAAGGAAGTTTTTTTTCTTTAAAACTCCAACTTTTTATCTTCCTTTTTGCCCTTTTTATTATTTTGTGGGTGAGGTACTCACCCACACACTTATTCATCACTTTACTTCTAACAGAATCCATTACTCCTTTTTTTTCCCCTAAGGTAAGGAACATATGGTTTTTCTCCTTTTCTCATTTGGCAATGACTGGAAACAAGAAAATTAGGCTTAAGGCTCAAAAGGGGTTCCAATGGATTAATGTTAGGACAAGTTAATTTGGCCAAGTAGCTAAAACAAGCAATGCCTCAATCATATCAAATCATGCATATTCACCTCAGTTGCACAACACAGAATCAAGCTAACTATTAGAGTATCAACAAAACATGGGCAAATCACACAAAAAAAAAAATAGGTATGGCACATGGTGGTCCATCCTTAACATTAAGTTCAAAACTCACATGGTTCAAATTTCTTTCAGAAAAGATTTAATCAGGAAATTCTCAAGTCAACTCAATCAGCAAATCATAAAAGCAATCCACTCATATCAACATGACGCATTTTTTTTTTGAATTCATGATCATTCCAGTTACTGATTCAAACTCTCAAATCCAATGCAAATATTTATTAAAAACAAACAAAATAGACAAACAAAATAGGGAACAAAATTAATTGTTTCCCCACATCCCCACACTTAAACTATGCATTGTCCTCAATGTATGCCTTATATATAAAATGCAAAGAAAAGTATGAGGGAACTTACCTCCTTCACAGTGGAAGGAATGCTAGTAGGACTTCATTGGAAAAGTCATCCTGGATAGGAATGTTATCTTTTCGCTTTTCAATCCTACTAAGATGGTCAACTACTACATTATGTGACCCACTTCTGTCTTGAATAGGAGTCAACTTGTCCTTCTCGTTCTTGACCATTGTGATTCTATATTTCTCGGGAACCACATGTATAGGGCTAACCCAAGTGCTGTCAGAATTTGAATATATAAGACCTGTATGTAGCAACTTGGTGTTCTTTTTCTTTACAACCCCCATCAGTTGAGGATTCAGTCTTCCTTGAGGTTGTCTCACTGGTTTAGCATCCTCCTCCAAAAGTATTCTATGCATGCAAAAAGAAGGGCTAATACCAGGAATATCTGCTAAAGTCCAACCTATTGCTCTCTTGTGGTCTCTGATAACCTGTAATAGCTGTTTTTCCTTCTCATCAGTAAGCAATTTAGATATAATAACAGGGAGTTTCCCATCCCTCTCAAGATAAGCATATTTCAAATGGGACGGTAAAGGTTTCAACTCCAAAATGGGTGGCTGCACCACAGATGACAAACTTTTACTGCCTAAGGTAATCTCAGCCACCTCAACATCACACTCAGACGCCACAGAGGTATCATCTATTAATACCGCGTCCTCAATATTACCTCCTTTACAGTTTCCTTTTTCGTCCAAAATTAGGCAAGACATATTTGAAAAAGAAAAATTGTTTACAACATCACTTGATAAATCAATACAAAACAAAGAATGATCTTTAATATGGTGCTTCCCAGCTTCCAACACGTTGAAGCGCACCTTCTCGTCTCCTATCTCCATTGTCAATGATCCTGCATGCACATCTATCTTGGTTTGTGCTGTCAACATGAAAGGTCTTCCCAAGATAATAGTTGTTGGACTGATTCCTTCATCATCCTTCATGTCCAAGATATAGAAATCTGTAGGAAAAATTAACTTGTCTACTCGGACAAGGACGTCCTCAAGCACACCTGCAGGGTTAACTGTGCTACGGTTGGCCAGTTGAATGACCACACCAGTAGTCTTAAGAGGTCCCAAAGATAGAGAAGTAAACACTGATAAAGGCATTACATTTATGGAAGCCCCTAAATCTAGCATGGCATTGTCAAACTTTGAATTTCCAATAACACATGGAACAAAAAACATACCTAGATCCTTGCATTTTCGCGGTATTTCAATACGCTTCTTAATCAAACTTGACACATTTCTTCCCAAATTCACAACCTCATTATCCCTAAAACACCTTCTATTTGTGCAAATTTCTTTCAAAAACTTGGCATATTTAGGAATTTGCTTAACATCATCTAACAAAGGAATATTGATCTCCACCTTTTTGAAAATATTTAAAATCTCTTGGTCTAATTCCTCCATTTTTTTGTTTCTCGGCTTCAACCGATTTGGATATGGAGGAGGTGGAGAATAAGAAGAAGAAGTTTTAGAAGAAGAGTTAGAGGATACTAACCTGGATTTATCAGTGGTAGTCTCAGGTGATGGTTCACTTGATCCTCTATTGTCATCAATTTGAGCTCCTTCTTTCTCCTTATCTTCATCCTCTTGGGCTCCTTCAGGGTCTTCTACTTGCTTACCCGTTCTCAAAATAATAGCACTTACATTTTGCGGGTTGATCACTATTTGTGCAGGTAATTTATTTGACTCCTTAGCCTCTAATTTTTCCACCCTCTGAGTCAACTCTACAATTGATTTCTTGATTTCTGAATTTTGCTCAAGTATTGTCTTCATGAAATCTTGCATTGACATTTCAGGCTCAGATTGCTGCCTTCGTTGAGGTGGAACATAAGGTTGCCTGTTTTGCTGATATCTATTGGAGGACGAATCATGATAATTCTAGTATGGTCTATTTCCTTCAATCATGTTTGCAGCAAAAGCTTGAGATGGGTTTTCCACAGTGGTTTCCACCAAGCTAGGACATTCATCAGTATAATAGTTAGTTGAAATGCAAATTCCACACTTCTTAGCAATTTGTGGAGTTGAGGTTTTAAACAAACTTGCAATCTCGTCAAGTTTGCTTTCTAGCTTATTCAATCTTTCATCTATCCTCTTTCCATCAACTGC
The DNA here is from genome assembly GCF_029865625.1 of Vigna umbellata. Lineage (NCBI taxonomy): Eukaryota > Viridiplantae > Streptophyta > Magnoliopsida > Fabales > Fabaceae > Vigna > Vigna umbellata. The sequence goes on along the minus strand of NC_142165.1, from coordinate 3,339,843 downwards.
ACCATCATCAATTTCATGCACTCCCTTCAACAAAGTAACTGAATTTTCTCTTGTGCCATATTGTTGATTGTCTACTGTCTTCCGTTCTATTAGATATATACCATCTTCTGGTGACCTGTCTAAGAAAGATCCTCCGCTTGCAGCATCTGCCCATGACATATCAGTAGGACTTAAGCCTTCATAAAAGCTTAGAATAAAATCTTCCATTTGGAGTTGAGGGCATGAAGAACATAGTTTCTTGAATCTTTCCCAATATTCACTAAGATTCTCTCTATCTCTCTATCTTATATCTTGAATTTCTCTGCAGATAGCTGATAATCTGGATGCAGGAAAATACTTCTCAAGAAAGAGTCTTTCAATAGTTTCCCAATTTGTAATCCGTGCAGAGAGATAATACCACCAATCTTGAGCTGGGCCTTGAAGAGTAAAAGGAAAAGCTCTCATTTTAAGGCTCTCTATTGTGATCCTGGGAGATCTAAAGTTTTCACACAACATGTGAAATTGTCTCAAGTGCTTGTGTGGATTCTCCCTTGATAACCCATTGAACTTTGGTAAGGCATTTAACAGGTCAGGTCTCAGCTCCCACTCCTCATTAGGATATTCAATGTTACTTCGGATAGTTGTATTGTGGGAGGTGGCTAACTGTCTGATGGTTCTTTGTGCCATATTGTTTGGGTTAGGATCAGGTGAAGGATTGGATGATATGTTTGTGACTGGAGATAATGAAGGTGGTATGACTTCAGATGTAGGAAGTGTTCCCTCAGTAGAACACCCAAATTTCAATCTTCTCCGCAGCTTACGCAAATTCCTTTCGACTTCCGGGTTAATTTGATAAAATTCTCCCGGGTTAGCTCTGGTCATGCACTACGTAATCTGCTTGAAGTTGTTTCTCTTACTTCTCTTTTTCTTTTGTTCTTGCTTTAGAGAAAGATTTCAAATAAGAGATAAGAGAGACTTGTTGGATCCACTCCCAGGAAAGAGAGGTGCGTCACAATGGACAACTTAAGTACCAAGTCTTTCCTAGCCAGAGTGTATTCAAATTAGCCTCAAGTATTTCTCAAAAGAAATTCTTAATAAAAAACAAGAACAGAGATTTTTCCTAAAACAAGAATGACTAACGACTACAAAATAACTCAAATTAAATTAAATGTATGTGCGTTAAATAAAAAAGTAAAGATAAAAAAAATAAAAAATAAAAAATAAAAGAAAAATCAAAATAAGAATCAAAATATTTAAAATACTAACCGTATTCCCCGGCAACGGCGCCAAATTTGATAGGCTATCGCTGAAACTATCAAATTAATACTACTTTTCAAGGCAACTTCAGTATTGCCAAGTAGTATTCAATAAAGTAGATAGGGTTAAAGTAACCCTGAGTCGTCTCCCAACGAACACAGAATTGCTTTCGAATATCTGATTCTTATGAATGCAATGCTTATGAATAAAAGTAATGGTTTAAGAATGTTTAAAGAACAAATAAGAAACTTAAAAACAGTTACGATGAAATAGGCTAATTCCACTGCTTTCCCAAGATAGATTCATCATCGGTTATTTACGGATAATTGTTCAATTGATTATTATTTAAGTTTCAAATTAATTAAAGTACATTCTTAATTAATTTGAGGGCGATCATGCATTTAACCAAAGTAAATTCTCAATCAAATGCAAAACCTTTCTAGATTATTCACAATAAATTCAACCAAAGTACATTCTCAATCAAATTTTATTGTGTTTAATCATGTCTATTCTTAAATCTCCTAACCAAATTAAAAGCTAATCAATCAAAGTAAATTCTCAATTGATTATAGTTGAAATTATTACTAATCAACCAAAGTACATTCTCAATTGATAGTAAAAACCATTTAATCATATGAAAGTTCCTAAATTAAATCAAAGTAAATTCTCAATTAAACCTAGAAACCCTAGAACTCATATAATCAATATGCATGTAGATTCAAACAAATTATGATGCAAAAATCTTTGCTTTTAACAAGATAGAGAGATGAAAGACATAAAGAGAACAACTTAAATCAATAACCAAAGTAAACAATTGCATTAATTGAACGTAACCTCAGAATCCGTCATGGAATTACAGCAGAATAGTCCTAGATGCTTAGCTCTCCATGAATGGAGTTGAATACAAGATGAAAGAAAAGTGAAAGGAGTATGAGAGAATGAATTAAGTGAAGTCCCCTGGATCTCTTTATATAGGGCTTGATTGGGCTTGAACTCTGAGTATTCAGTTGACAAAATCTTATCTTATATCTTCCAAATAAGTAAAAGATTTAGATAATTATAACATTATTTGGAAGATATTTTTGTTGATATTCCCAAATTAAATTAATTCAACAACTGAATTTTATCTTTTAGTTTTTTTCTGACTTTCCAAAATTGCACAAATACCCTGAAATGGTCTCTATCTGCCATTTGGACCAATATAACTTATAATTTCAGCTGTACAAATAAAGGTAAGAACATCCAAGAATATTTTATGCGCTAAAACTCACTTTTTTCGTCTCTTTAATTCCCAAACCCAACAATTCCAATCATCACAAATTCACTTAAAATAAATCATTTAAGCACAATTATCCTATCAAAAATTTGAATTTTAAAGCATAAATGTGGGCATAAATATGCACTCATCAGACGGTCATTAACGTCTACTGGGAAGTTCTCCTGGGCCACGGACGGTTATTCTCAGAAGTGCTCTCTAGGAACAGTCATTCTCATCCGAGCATCTTCAACAGACCGGTCTACCTTACATGGTATAACCATCTACTTTCTTTAAACTTGAAATTCGATTATATTTCCTCCCTAATACACGTAACCTGCATTGATTGCACGACTGCATAAAGCAAAAACGAGTTCTCCTCAATCATCCTACAGCAAACACAACCTCCCTCAAACTTATAAGTCCTATAGTTAATCAACGCTAAAGCCGAATGACTACGCTCGGACTCGGGAGCATGATGTATCGTATAAAATATTGACCGATCGGTCAATATGATATTTGAAGATATTTGATCATCAAATATTTGCAGATATTTGGTCAAAGATATTTGATAAACCAAATTCCTTATATTTGGTTGAAGATAAAGTCATAACCAACCAGATTTTCAAGTAAGATTGTTTTTATTTATTTATGAGACGCTTATAAATAGATGGACAGGGAAAAAGCCTCACCCGTTCCGCCTCCAAAGGCCCGCACTTCTCTACCACCCGTGGCATCCTCCGCTCGGTCGTCCACAAGTCGGCCTCGAGCTCTTAGCCAAAATTTGGATTTACTATCTAGCCGTTCGGCCTTCAAGGTAAGTTTTCTACCTCAACCACTTGGCCATTAGCCAAGTTTGGCATCCATCCTTCGGCCTCCGCAGGTCTAATGCATTTGACCTCCAAGGGCCTCACCCGTTCGGTCTTCTCGGCCTCCGAAGGTCTCAAACGTTCGGCCTCGACTCGCCCTCAGCTTCTCGGCCTAACGAGATCTACCGTTTGGCCCCCGATCGTCTCGGCACCCAGCATTTAGCCCTTAGGCATCAAGTTCTTGGCCAGTCGGCCTTGGCTTCTAGGCCATCTCGGCCTCCACTGTTCGGACTTCACAGGTTTCCAATTCTCGGCTACCTATCGCTTCCTCCGTTCGGCCGTACAATGGACCCGGGTAGTTGGCCTACCAGTTAGCCTCAACCATACTAAGAGGAGTCTCCACCGGGATGTACCATAGTCCAAGCTGATGAACGGAGAGTTCTTTCCGAAGAACCACTATAATCTTGGCCCGGGTGATGACAAATTTATGAACACCGAAAAACGGCGCCACAAACTTGTTTAACAATCGGCAAGTGTGACCGAATCGTATCAAGTAATAAAACTAGGTAAGACCAAGTATCGTTCTTCCAAAGGACTCACGGCCTAGTTAGTTATATGATTTGTTGATTATTTGAGACTTGTAAACAATTGATTGTAGGTTTAAATGCAAAAGACAGTAATTAAACATGTATGCATGAATTTGATCAATGGAAAAGAGGAAAACAAACACTTTAATGAATTGAATGGATGAGTATGTTGTTGGGGGTATCAATTTCATCTTGTTCACTCTCATATACTTTAGGAATTCATCATTCTTTTCATCAATTGCTAATGCCACTCTCTAAATCACCTTGCAAGAAGGCCTATCCTTAATTACGAGTTCATACAATTCCTAGCATTCCTAGTAATTAGTTCTAAAGTGCAGGAGCTTAAAGGCAACCAATATGCAATTGGGAGAAATTCCCCGGATCTAGATTTCCCCGTACGTTCCCATATCGACAAAATCAATAATCATGGCAATGAATGAGTTAAACAAAGCAAGCTTTAAGCAAAGAGGAAAAACCGTAACTAATGATGAAAGAAAGCATGTATCTTAAAATAAGATGTTAAAACAAATTCCATATATGAGAGTTTCACAAGACTACATTGATTCCCCAACCGCAATACAAGGTTTAGTTCACCATATTCATGGTGAAACTAGATGAACAATAATGAAAGAATGAAAGAGATAGAAAAACCCTAGAAAGAGAAGAGGAGAGTCGTCACCATCTCCCAATCTACCCCCAAGGGGTGAAAAGTGTGTTTCTGCTTCCTCCCAGCCAAAGATACAAACCCTAAGACATCTAGGTCTTTAAATAGGACATTAAAATAATAGAAAACGGGTCCAGGCCCAAACAGATCATAAAATCGCAGAAAACTGGCCCAAAACTCGTCTGGTTGACTTTTTGTGTATTCTGGTTGAGTGGTTGACTTTTCTGGTTTCTGGTTGACTTTTCAGCACTCCAATCATTCGATACTTCAATTCTTCTTTCAAATCATTCAATTAGCCTACAAAATCAAGGGAATCTTGCACAAAACCATTAAATTCACTTTCAACTCTCTTATTCACAAAACTAAAGAAAAAATATGAGTTCAAGCTAGTTTCTGAGTGTTAAAGGTTGCTTTTAGTATCAATTTTAAGCATGAAAATAACAGTTTTTCAACTGTTATCATCGGGTGGTGAACGACGAGTTCTTTTCGAAGAACCGCTACCGTCCGGCGTGACCACAAGCCCAAGTTGATGAACGGAGTTTCACTCCTGTCAGCTTGGTCGGGCAGTGAAAGGCGAGTTCTTTACTAAACTAGTGTTGCCCGACTCCAAACAAAGCCCAAGCTGATGAACGGTGAGTTCTTTTCGAAGAACCACTGTCAGCTTGGCCCGGGCGGTGAACGGGGAGTTCTTTCCGAAGAACCAATGTCGTTCGGCGTGACTACAAGCCCAAGTTGATGAATGGAGTTTCACTCCTGTCAGCTTGGCCGGGCAGTGAACAACGAGTTCTTTACTGAACCATTATTGCCCGACTCTAGACAAAGCCCAAGTGGATGAACGGAGTTTCACTCCTGTCAGCTTGGCCGGGCAGTGAACGACAAGTTCTTTACTAAACCATGGCTGCCCGACGCCAAACAGCCTCACCGTGGCCTTCGAAGGCCTAAACCTCTCGGCCTCTCGGGGTCTCAAACCGCTCAGCCTCCGCGGCCTCAGCATGGACTCCAAGGCATCGAATCGTTCGGCCTTCAGAGGCCTCAACCGTGCGGGCTCAACCTGGACTCCAATGGCCTTAACCGTTCGGTCTCAGCATGTCCTCCAAATTTTCGGGCTTTCGGCCTTACGTTAGGCCTCGGCTTCAAGGTCGTCCATGACCTCACTCGTCCGACCTTACCATGAGCCTCGTCTTCAGGTAGTCCTTGGCCTCATTGAAACTTAGCGAAATTTGGCATCACTAATCCGGTCGCCCAGCCTCGAATGGTCAGCCATTCCAAACTTACAGAGGCTCCTAACAGAGGCGACTTAGAAGCAGTGTCCAACCAGAGAACCCGTCTTTCCAGGTAGGCCATGGATAAAACCCCTTCGCATAATAAAATTGTGCTCGGGCTTAGGGGGCTTATGTACCGTCCGGTCCTCCCGATTCATAAACCGAACGTCCATCCAGGTCGACCATCAAGACCGAGCGTCCAAGCTAACGCTGTCCGACCACGCATGGACCAAGCGATCCTCCAAGGTCGACCATTCATAAATCGAACGTCCACCCAGGTCGGCCATCAAGACCGAGCGTCCAGTGTGACCGATCAGCAGAACCGAGTGGCCGCCCACCCAAGTTGACATTCCTGGCCGACCACCCTTCTAACCGGCACTCGGTCGACTACACGGTTAAACGCTAATGACTCATTAAAGCCCTTAATGAAGATTAAGGTATGATTGGGCCATTATCAGGCCTACCAAAGGTAAAAGCCCATTACAATCAGTATAAATAAAGGTTCCAGGTATAATTTCTGAATGGATTGCTTACGATGCAATATATACATGCATTACAGACCACTCGGTCATGTTACTGACTTAAGCGTCGGAGTGCCTTTGATAGGTACCCGACCGCCCGGCTTGGAGAGCGAGGAGAGAGAACGAATACTACAACCAGGACTTGAAGACGAGAGAGCCCGTTCGGCCCTTCCCAACGCGTCCAACTTGGATGTGCACTCGGTGATTAGAGAATGATGGTCCAGCTTGGATGGTGAATTTATTGAAGCATTTTATTTGGCTTAAAGCACACTCTGCACGGTGAAGAAGTGGTGCAACACGTGATTCATTTTCTTCCTTTCTTTACTAGGGCGAAGAAAATGCTGGCAGCAGAGAGCACACGGTCACATCATGGGAATTTATTCCCCTTGTCACGGCTGGCTGAATTGAATAAAGGAAGCACATTTTTCATTTTGGTTTCTAGAAACAAGAAACGCATATTAATTCAATTAGAGAAAGCACGGGAGAGAAGCCATTTCATTTCCTTTCTTTGGAAGCACACCTAAGGCTTGGAGAATAAAGTCTAGATGATGGGACGTTTGGCAGCAGTATAAATGCAAGTCTTTTATTTATTTGAGAGGAAGATTAGGTGGAAGAAGTGGTGTCACGGCTGGAAGAAAAGAGAATGGTTTTTGATTTATGCAATGAGAAGCTGATTTGGTGGGAGTAGGTAGTGTGCAGGGACGTTACGGCTTAGAGGAAAAGTAACTTGCTTTTGATTTTTTTTTGGAATGAAAGGTAGATTATGTGGAAGAAAGGGGTGTTACGTTTGGGAAGCGGAGAGATTATTTAGGATGGAGAAAGGGTGCCCACGCTGTGGACGGTGCTTTATTATTGGTGGCGCATATGCGTCTTTGCTGGGAAGAACACGCTGCCACGGTTTGTGAGAGGGCACACGTGAAATAATTTTGCTTTACAATTTCCATGTTTTATTCCAATGTGCATTTAATGTGTTAGCTCAATATTGCAATTTAATTTAAGAGCATTGGATGAGTTTTATTATTTTAATTTAATGTTTTCATTTAATTTAGTTGTAATGTTAACTTTAGTGACCAACCTTTTTAATTCTACATTTACATTTGTGTTTATATTCGTGTTTTAATTTAGTCCATCTGCATTCACAAAAACACTTTCAAACCCCCCCACTTCGTGTTTGATCTGAGACTGAACCCACATTTGGTCCTTGAGAGACGACCTAGGAGTCACTACTTCCTAGTTTATACTGCATTAATTTTGCAATCAATTTTTGTGTGAGGTGTGACCCTCTCATCAGTCCCTCTTTAACAGTTCGTATAAGGACTTTAAAGGGCATTTCTTTAAAGTCGTGCCTTTGGAAACTGGGTACCAAAGTTTCTGTTTCCCGAGTGGAGAGGCTAAGTTTCCCTTCTATTGGACCAAAGACCCAAAGAAGGTTATTTCCTGCCCCAAGCCCCGGATGACACCCGAGGATCTGGATTTAATAAATCAACTGTGTCAGCTGCCCCCCAAGTCCTCTTGTCGCGCTTTGATCGGTTTTCTAAACAACAAAAACCTCCCTTCTAACGTATTCGGTAAGTTATTTATGACCGCCCTTTGTTGAGCACCCATTTGGAACTTATCTAAATTTATTTTTGATGTGTAGATTACTTGTCCAAGATGGATCCGGCCATAAGCAGCACCTTCGCCCGCTTGTTCGCGCAGAGAGGGGGGGATATGAGGAAAACAGGAGGGGGCTCATCCCATGCCCCGACTACTGCCACCATCCCTGCAACATCCCTACCAATCCAAAAGGCGCCACCTCCTCCGTCCTCTGCTAAAGCCCCGTCACCGAAATCCTCTCGTCGCCCTGCTGACGAGGCTCCCCGATCGGAGCCTATTCCAAAGAAGAAAGGAAAACGAAAGGCCATTCGTGAATCTTCTGCCGAGTCCAAGCGGGCCAAGAGGACTCTGGTCGACGGTCCTCCCCTCTCGGGCCGTTGAGTCCCAACTCGTGGGTGGCGAAGCGCATCCACTTCGATCTATCGTTGAGGAGAAGGCTCTAGTCAGCGGGATGATCGAGGAAGAGGCCTCCAATATGGCAATGGAGTTGGTCGCTCGGTCTACAATGTGCTTAGCTTGTGCCGCTCAGAAGAAAGCCTCGGCTTCTACAGAGCTTCATGCTTTTCAAGAGAAGTACGATGTCGCCGTAAAGTCCAATCAAGACTTGACCCTCCGCCTGGCCGAGACAGAAAGAATAGCGGACGAAGACAAGAAAAAAGCCAACACTCTGTTGGCCGAGGCCCGCGCTGCTCAACGTCGTATGCAAAGTTTTTTTGACGATTTAAAGCTTGACCTCCAAAAAGCGACTACCTCGCATAAAGAGTTGGTGACTGAGAGGGATGGCCTTCGGGCCGAGCGGGATGTGCTTCGGGATCAAGTGTTGAAACTGGAGGCGGACAACAAATTCTTGGGCGATGAAGTAATGAACGAGCATCTGCTTGGTTTTGAAAAACCGCTCACCCAGTGCAACCTCCTTTTTGAAGTTCTCATCGGCGACCCCCGCCTTGACGTGAGCATGATGGTGGTGGATGAGAAACTAGTTCCAATCCATGTTCCTCCACCCTCACCTCCGGCCATCCTAAATGTTGAAACTGTCGATGAAGTAATCGAAGAGATCGACGGGGCTGATGTCCAACCTTAGGTCTTAGACATAGAATTTTACTGCTTTTTACCTTTGTACCTTGTAATAGACTTACTTTAAATGAATACACACCTGTTGAGCACTTATTTCGAACGCATATGCTTCATATTTAATTTCATGCTTTATTTATCAAGTCTTCGCGAATGTCCTTTATTGTCGCTCGGTTTAGGTCTTAGGAGTTCACTAGGAGCATGCCCTAAGACCAAGGTGAGGGTTCACAAAAGAACTCTGCCTCACCTGCTCGGTTTAGGTCTTAGGAGCTCTCTAGAAGCGTGCCCTAAGACCAAGGTGAGAGTTCGCGAAAGAAATCTGCCTCACCCGCTCGGTTTAGGTCTTAGGAGCTCTCTAGAAGCGTGCCCTAAGACCAAGGTGAGAGTTCGCGAAAGAAATCTGCCTCACCCGCTCGGTTTAGGTCTTAGGAGCTCTCTAGAAGCGTGCCCTAAGACCAAAGTGAGAGTTCACGAAAGAAATCTGCCTCACCCGCTCAGTTTAGGTCTTAGGAGCTCTCTAGAAGCGTGCCCTAAGACCAAGGTGAGAGTTCACGAAAGAAATCTGCCTCACCCGCTCGGTTTAGGTCTTAGGAGCTCTCTAGAAGCGTGCCCTAAGACCAAGGTGAGAGTTCACGAAAGAAATCTGCCTCACCCGCTCGGTTTAGGTCTTAGGAGCTCTCTAGAAGCGTGCCCTAAGACCAAGGTGAGAGTTCACGAAAGAAATCTGCCTCACCCGCTCGGTTTAGGTCTTAGGAGCTCTTTAGAAGCGTGCCCTAAGACCAAGGTGAGAGTTCACGAAAGAAATCTGCCTCACCCGTTCGATTTAGGTCTTAGGAGCTCTCTAGAAGCGTGCCCTAAGACCAAGGTGAGAGTTCACGAAAGAAATCTGTCTCACCCGCTCGGTTTAGGTCTTAGGAGCTCTCTAGAAGCGTGCCCTAAGACCAAGGTGAGAGTTCACGAAAGAAATCTGCCTCACTCGCTCGGCTGCTATAACATCATAAAATCTTTGTAACATGATGAAAATCATAGTATTATTGATATGCAATAAGAAGTACAAGGTCATTTCTTAGCAGAAATAAAACTTTAAGTGCGACGCATTCCATGTATTGGGTATAGCCTTTCCCGTCGGATACTCGAAACGGTATGCTCCGACCGAGGGAAACTCCTGCTGCTACCGCTCGGGAACGCTCCTCCTTCACCGATCGGTCCTTCTCGCTTTCACCTTACCTCCTGACTCTTCCTCTCTCAATGTCAAAGTGGGGTGACCTGCAGAAAACACTCCGACACTCAAGTCAGAATTTATCTTCGCAAGTCTAGTGAAAATTAGTCAAATCAGAGGGTTTACCTTCTCAATCGATTGTTATTTATATGGTTTCACAGAATATTATCCATTAATTTATTTCTTAATGACAATCAATGCTCATCTGCTCGACAATGACCGTTACACCATTAATTACGCATTTATGGACATTCAAAAGCTGTCTCCTGCCAACGGCTGGAGAGTTCGCGAGTACTACCCGGTCGGTCTGATTGGACAATCGGTTCCAGCTACTCGGTATTGACTAAGCATTCCCGGTCGATCGGTCGATCCTACTCGGTAGTAACAAACATGTTCTTTAATTGCTTTATTTGTTTTTACTTTTATTCACTTATTAATGTTTTTTCTATCCAGAAGTCAATCATAGAAGTTCAATTGTAAGGACTATTGGTGAATGCACTAACAGTACCTATTCGTTCTTTAATATAATATGTTTTCATTATAAAATGAGTTCACCTCATCTTTTTAACTATATAAAAGACCTCATTATTTACATATCCTTTGGAAAAGAAATTAATTAATGATTTTTATTTGGGAATACAGGCTTAATTTCACTTTATTTGAATGTCTGTTTTATTGTTGCTCTTGTTTTGGATCAATGAAGATGTGTTTTATATAAGTAACATTTGGATGAAATATGTGAATAAATATTTCCATAATCGATTTGTATGTAATTTAAATTTTAAAGTTAGGTTATTCTTAATTGTATCAATAAAGTTTTCTTGTCTAAAGTTTAAGTTGGTTCTGATGCTATGAGAATTATGAGTTTTTTTGGTCAATAATGTTAAGGCATTTTTAAAGTTAAAAATTTATTTGTTCAATTTTTCTAATGAGGTTTCTTTATTGCCATGAGAAGAAAGATGAGTTTAAGAAGGATATTTTCTAAATGCGGACAAACTTGTATTCTTTATATTTGTTAATAAACATGATGATAATTTTTTTTTTTGTTGTTGATTTTTTATTTGCACGATATCGTTATCTAATTATGAAAAATGTTATGTTTGTAGAAAAAAAAAATAGATGAACAATTTACTAATCCTCTGTATTGTTATGTCAAAGAATCCAGTTTTAAGCCTATTGTGGAAATGTTTAGCGTTAATAAGTTGATGCAAGAGCTTTATAAATAAAAAATATCAATTACCATCAAATAAAGCTAGTAAAAAAATAAGTATGGTATTTTTTTATCTATCCCATTTTCAATATATTGTTTAATTATGCAAAGTTATAATAAGTTAATGATGATGAAAAAAAGTGTGTTTGATTTCAATTTAAAGAACATAAACCACCAATTATAAAATCATTTCATAGAAAATTTCTCATAAATTGAAATCAAACATATTTTCTATTTAATATCATAATTTATCATGAATTTCCATAATTAAACATGAAATTTTAGAAATGTGATAGACCTAAAAAATATATTTTTTTTCGCACTAACTTGATTTGATAATAAAACAACAGTGTCATTGATATTATTTAATTTTAAAATTTCTGAAATTTTCTTAACTGCAATCATTTATGCAATAGACTTAAAATACGTTTATTGATATAACGGTAGGTTTTCCACTTGTTTTTTTCTATATAAACATAACTTATTTTTTAAAATAAACTCATGAATACAATATATAAGCTCATAACACAAATAAAAAAAAAATCATTCACTGAAACTAAAGCCAAAGTCACCTTGAGGAAATATACTTCTTCTTAACCTTATTTCATGACATGATTAAAAGTAAGACGAATAGATTTTAAAAAACTATCTTGTAATAGAACAATACATTCACCGTTATAACTTTTCAACTTCAAAATTTCTAAACCTTGGCGTCCAAAACTCATTTGATTGTCACAACATTATAACCACTTTTCTCTCTAAATTAGATAAAACAAATATCAATCGTTACAAAAGTAGAAACATTAAATTTTACCACATATAGAATAACAAAATATATATATTCAAATGTAAGAGAATGTTAGTTATGTATAATTGATATAGTTAACAATTGGAACTATAACTTTCAACACCAAGAGAAGAGAAGATGAAGAAAAAATTATTAGAAAAAGGAGGGGTAGAAAAGTAACTACACGCCCAATTAATATCTTCAGATATTAAAGAAACTAAACATGCACGTGTGAAAGAGAGAGAAGTAACAGAGAGTGATGTTTCTAGAGAGAGATCAGAGCTAGAAGCTCTGCTAGGGTTTCTCCAACGTCTTCCTCAGACCACCACACTCACCGCTCATCAGAGGAAATCACACACACACAAGGTTCAGACCGGCACACCCACAGAAGACACTCAGGTACTGTAATACTTTCAGAACAAATTTTTATTAACCTCAAACAGTATGATTCACAGCAATTATATAGTAGCAAACTGTAACAGAAAACTAACTCGTTTATTTTTGTTTAATCTAATACTCCTCCTAAACAAAAATGATGAACGAAAACAATTTGATGAAAAAACCCCCTTTCCACTGATTGAATCGGTGAAAATACCACCTCCGGTGAACCTCCGGCGAACCTCCGATTAATAATCAGTAAAAACACCTTCCTTTTGTTTTGAACAGTTTTTCACCGATTAAAAATCGTGAAAGCCCCTTCTTATGAGACGAAAACCCTAGGTTTTCGCAACCTCCTTATGTTGATTTGTCATCATGCCAACGTTTCTCACCCCGATCTATTTTCTAAGAGTTAGAAAACTTTCTCCTTTTAGAGCTTTAGTGAGTACGGTCTGCAATCTGATCTTCAGATCTGCAGTGTACCACTTCAATCTTCCCTTTGCTGACTTGTTCCCTGATGTAGTGGAACCGAGTCTCAATGTGTTTGCTCCTACCATGTGACGTAGGATGCTTGGTCAGGTCTATGGCAGACTTGTTATCTACAAGAAGTCTGACCTTCTCCTATGTTTCAATCTTCAATTCCCTTATCAAAGAACATAGCCAAGCTGCTTGACAAGCGGCTTCACACGCAGAAATGTACTCTGCCTCACAGGATGACAACACCACTATAGGTTCCTTAGTGGAGCTCCAAGAAATTGGTGCTCCTTCCAAGAAAAACACATATCCTGCAGTACTCTTCCTATCAGCCTTATCTGCACACCAATCTGAGTCAGAGTAGGCAGTGACTCGCATCTTTCCTCCTGGTTCACCTTTTTGTAACAAAATTCCATATCTGTAAGTACCTTTTAGGTACCTCAGAATTCTTTTAACAGCATTTAAATGAGATACTCTGGGATTCTGCATGAATCTGCTAATCAGTCCTACACTGAAACTCACATCAAGTCTAGTATTACACAAGTACCGTAGGCTCCCAACCATCCTTCTGTATTATGTAGAATCAACAGATTCTTCTTCAGGTTCTTTCTCAAGCTTCAAGCCAACTTTCGCAGGAGTATTCGCAGGGTTGCAATGAAGCATGTTAAATTTAGTTAATATGTCCAAAGTGTATCTGGATTGATGCATCAACATACCCTCATCAATCTTGGTGAATTCAATTCCAAGAAAATAGCTAAGCTGACCCAGGTCACTCATTTCAAATTCTTGTAACATTTGGACTTTGAAATCAACAATTCTCCCAGCACTACTTCCTGTGACAAGCAGATCATCCACATATAGACATACTATCAATTTTTCTTCTCTCCCATCCTGCTGATAACACTGAACATACACTTCATGTTCAGAAATGCACTTATCAAACCCAATGCTCCTCATAAAACCATCTATCCTTTTATTCCAGGCTCTTGGAGCTTGTTTAAGCCCATACAGGGCTTTCTTTAACCTGTACACCTTGTCCAGATGCCTCTTGACTTCAAAACCTTGAGGCTGGACAACATATACTTCTTCTTCTAAGTTCCCATTCAGAAAAGCAGACTTTACATCTAATTGATGTAAGGTCCAGTTGTTCTGCACAGCCAAGGAAACTACCAATCTCACTGTTTCCATTCTGGCCACTGGAGCAAACACCTCTCCATAATCAATTCCTTCTCTTTGTAAGAACCCTTTGGCCACCAATCTGGCCTTGTACCTAACCACTTCACCTTGTGGATTTATTTTGGACTTATAAATCCACTTCAGTGCTATTGGTCTCTTGTTAGGAGGCAATTCTGTCAACTCCTAGGTCTGGTTCTTCTCAATTGAACCAATTTCTTCCTCCATAGCCTTGTACCACCTCTCATCTTTCACTGCCTGTTCAAACTCAACTGGTTCAACTTCTGCTATCAAAGGAAAGTGACCAAAGTTTCCCTCTGATGAAAGAGCTGCACCATAGGCCAGGTCATAGTCTCTCAGATGTGTTGGTATCTGGGTGACTCTAGAAGATCTCCTAACATTTTCCTCCCTCTTGCATGTCTCTGAATCTGCTGCAGGTTCAGTTTCCAACTCAATGATTGGTCCTCCTTTCTCTCCTGACTCCCACTGCCACTCTCCAACTTCATCAATCTTCACATCTCTGTTGATTGAAGTTGTACCTGTTATAGGGTCATACAATTTGTACCCACCTGTAACATGGTAACCTATTAGGATCAATGGAACTCCTCTGTCATCCAACTTCTTTCTCAGCTGTTCTGGAACATGTTTGTAACATAGAGAGCCGAAAATCTTCAGATGCTTAACATCTGGCTTTACTCCAGTCCAAGCTTCCTCTGGTGTGACACCATTTAGTCTCTTTGTAGGAGATAAATTCAACACATAAACAGCTGTCACCATAGCTTCACCCCATAGGAAATTTGGTAGTCTCTTGCTCTTCAACATACACCTGACCATGTTTAGAACAATTCTGTTTTTCCTCTCTGCTGCCCCATTGTGTTGAGGGGTGTAGGGAGGAGTAACTTCATGAATAATTCCCTCCCTTTCACAGTATTCTCTGAAATCAGTGGATATATATGTTACCAATAAGGAGTATTGGTAAATCTTGAAGAAATTTGTTTTGATGATGCTACAAGAAGTTTTAGTTGAAGAAGATATTAGAATTAGTTAAAAGCAAGTTGTAGAAATTAAATGTAGTAGGAAATTCTTGTAAACCTTGTAAAACTTGTATTTTTAACCTGCAATAATCGATTATCATTAAGCAATAATCGATTATCACAAGTCATACTTGAATAATCGATTATCACTTCATATAATCGATTATCACATCTTTGAAAACCTGTAACGGACTTGAATAATCGATTATCACTTACAATAATCGATTATTCATGGCAGTTGGGAGCTGTCCTTTGGCATTCAGTGTACTTGGCTATATATTTTGATTTGGAGAAATCAGAAGGGAACGTTGTTGAACAGAAGCTCTTGCAGAATACTGTTTGTCAGAGGAAGTTCTTAGAAGCTATAGTTCAAGTTCCCTTGCTTGGTCTCGTGAACAGGAGAGGCTCGCGTGTCGTGTGTCGATAGTCGGAGCAAGCTCTCTTCGAGTTAGCAAGGTGCTCTGCCTGGTCTCGTGAATAGGAGAAGCTCGTGTTTCGTTTGTCGATAGTCGGAGCGGTTCTCTTCGAGTTGGCAGAGTGTTCTTCTTCCGGTTCGTTCGTCGAAGGAAGGTTTATTTATCTGCTTTATTCACTATTTCTTGTAATCTGTTAAATAACTTTTTAGTGAAAAAGGTTAATCACTATTTATAGTGATTAACGACTGGACGTAGATTCTTTTGAATCGAACCAGGATAAAAATTGCTTGTGTGATTTTCTATTCCCTACACTCTTTATCTTTTACGCATATCAACTGTTTGATAAATTTTCTCTAAGAAAATTGTTTTTCTAAAATGGACCATTAAACTTGATTTGTGACCGTAACACGCTTTCCGAATATTTTATTCCGCTGCGCGACTCTATAACGGTACCGATTGTTCCAACAATTGGTATCAGAGCCAGGTTTGATATTTTTTCAAATCTTTTCGAAAATGGCCGGTCATCAAACTCAAGTATATGCCGAGGGTGCTTCCATCAACAGACCACCACTCTTTACTGGTGATAACTATGCATTCTGGAAAGTCAGAATGGAAATTTTTATGGGGTCTGTTGACAGAGGCATCTGGAAAGCTGTACTAAATGGTCCCTGTATTCCTAAAAGAACTGTTGATGGTGTAGAAGTAGAAAAACCATACTTTAACTGGACTCCTGAGGAAAATAGAAGAGCCCAATTTGATATTAAGGCTCGTAATATTATTTCATCTGCTGTTGTACTTGATGAATTTTATAGAATTTCAGTATGTAAGACAGCACAGGAAATGTGGGAGGTCCTCAGAGTCACACATGAGGGTACAGACGACGTGAAACGTGCAAGGAAGAATACACTCATCCAGGAGTATGAGATGTTCAGAATGCAACCTGGAGAACCAATTTCTGATGTCCAGAAGCGTTTCACTCACATTGTGAACCACCTAACAGGTTTAGGTAAGACTTTTGACACTGATGAATTGAATGTGAAAATTTTGAAATCATTAGACAGGTTTTGGCAACCAAAGGTGACTGCCATCTCGGAGTCTCAAAACCTCACTCAAATGTCAACGGCGATTCTCTTTGGAAAGCTTCGTGAGCATGAGCTTGAGCTGAAAAGATTAACTACAGAAGAGGATCAAGGCAAAAGAAAGACACTTGCCTTCAAATCTGAAATTTCAAAAGGAAAAAGTTATAAGAGAATTGAGGATGATGATTCCGATAACGATGAGGAAAACATGAGTCTTATGATTAAGAAGTTTGCTAAATTTATGAAAGCAAAGGGAAAAGACAAATACCGTGGAGAAAGGAAAGAAAATCAAGGATCTCCATCAAGCGTTAAATGTTATGAATGTGGAGAAAGAGGACATATGAAGATTGATTGTCCTAATAATAGGAAAAGTGAAGAAAAGAAGGAGAGAAAATTTTCAAAGAAGAAGAAAGCTTACATAGCTTGGGAAGACAATGCTTCTAGTTCTTCAAGTTCAAGCAATTCAGATGAAGAAGCTAATTTGTGCTTAATGGCAGACTCAGAAGATGCAGGAAGCCAAGTAAGTGATTCTAGCTTAGAGTCAAGTGATGAATTTGATTTACAAAAGGCATTTCTTGATTTGTTAAATGAATCTGAAAAACTTGATGTTGCTCATAAAAAGTTAAAGAAAGAGCATAATGAATTGAAATTGAAGTATGAAAAAGTACTAGATGACGAAGTTGTTTTGAGAAACAAAGTTAGTAATCTAGAAACTAAGTTATCTGAATCTGATGTTGTTGTACAACCTGTTGAATGTTTATCGTGTAAAAGTCATATGTTTGATATTGACATTCTTGAGAATTTACTTGCAAAGGCAACTAAGTCTAAGTCACATGCCAAAACAAACTTTGAGAGAAGCAATGCTAGAAGTGGAAACATGCATCTTCATAAAAAGTCTAAAGTTAAGAGAACTCGTAGAGTTTGGGTTGAGAAAGGGACTTTTGTGAAAAACAAGGTGCATGATGTTTGTTGTTTTTATTGTATGAAAAAGGGACATACTTCTAACAAATGTAAAATTAAACATTTTGATGTTCCAAATGGAAAATATGCTTGGATTCCTGTTATAAAGTAAATTGTCTCTAACCTCAAAGGACCCAAATGAGATTATGGGGACCAAAAATCTATTGTTTTTACTTTGCAGGTTAAGTTTTCAAAAGGATAAGAGAGCTCTATGGTATTATGCTCTTTGAAGTGATGCTACAAACCAGGATGTAACTCCATCAAGTGGTATCCAAAAGCCTTCATTCAAGCACCAAGTAATTGAGCTAAGTGTTGTTTAAACTGTGATGTTGCATCCTGTATTTACTTGATCTTCCATTATTTAGTTACTGTTATATTCATGCCTGGTTGAGAAAATGACATGTTGATCGCTGTTTCATTCATCCTGTGGTATGTTCATGTCTGTTTACACTTTTTGATCAAGTGAATTCATTTATTTAAAATATTCATGTGTTGAATTTCATTCATGTCATGTAAAGCCATGTGCATTGTTATTTCAGTGCTTTGTTGATATTTATCTATTGAATTTGTGTTTAACTGGCTTAGTATTCAATTTCATGAGTACTTTGAAGTTACTTTGGTGTAATCTCTGTCAAGCATCAAAAACTATGAAAAAGTCATTTAAATGAGTTGGCTGACAGATTTTCATTAGCAATTCTTGATGATTAAGATATATGAAAATTAAATTGTCTTCAAAGTTAGTTCTGTGGAGATTTGTTTTTAAGTTCAAATGCATAACGAATGAGCTATGATAATATACATTGAGAGCCTGGATGCAGAAGATGAACTTATCAAATTTGCGTAATTTTGATGTAAATTATTTTTTAAAAAAAAAAAAATGTTGAAAAATAGCACCTAAATCAGCTCTTGTGATTGAATTTTTGCATATGTTGTTTTGATATGCATAGTTGAATATATGAAGTTGAACAAATTGGGATATGAGAGTGCATGAAACATAGTTGGTGTTTGATAAGTTGAAATTTGTGTTGTCAAAATTAGTTTTTGAACTGATTGTGCTGGCTGAAATGCTTTCTTGTTAAACCTGGAGATAGATTTTTTGAGCTTAGAAGAGAGTTAGGAGTGTCAGACATATCTTAGAATCAAAATCTATGCAAATTTCTGCATTTTTCGTAAACTTAACGCTTCATAATCGATTATCACTAAGTTATAATCGATTATTCATGCATCAAATTCAATTCTGGAAAATCTTGAGCAGATAATCGATTATCATTATGCATAATCGATTATCATGCAATTCTGGGCAGTAATTATTGAACTGATAATCGATTATCTCGAGCCATAATCGATTATCACGCTGACAGTTTCAAAAATAGAGCCGTTGGAGCATCCCATAACGGCCATAAACGACCATAAACGGCTAGTTTGTCCATTTTTCTTATAAAAAGCCCCCCATAATCGATTATTAGACACTCCTTTGCACCCAATTACTGCTGAAATCAAATCTAGAGCTCACATCTTCTTCATTTCCCTTCACCTTCTCAAAATCTCATTTTCCCATTCTTCCTCCATGGCTGACTCAAGAAGGCACCGTCGCAGAACAGCTGGAGCCTCCTCTTCTTCTCAACCACTTCTTGCAAACATAGATGGATGGATTTCAGATCAAGGGAAACACGCAGACTTTGTTAATTCTTGGCAAGAAAGGAAGATCATGGCGGTAAAGTTTATTCGTCTTGACTTTTTCCGCTTCTACGGCTTTCAATTTCCAAACACTTTTGCTGAGCAGGGGTTAACGCATCTGTTAGAACAAAAAGGCTGCATTTATCCTGATCTGATAAGAGTCTTCTACTTCAACTTGCGCTATCGAGATGGGATAATATCTACTAAGGTTAAGGGAGTACGCATCATTTTAGATGATGACATATGGACCAATGTTGCTCAACTTCCCATATGGGATGATGCTGTCAAAGTCCACTTAGGACTTGAAGATTTCAACAGGATGATGACTTTTCAATCCTTCCTACGTCATCCTGAACGACATACAAATAGAAGGCAATTACTGGTTGGAGGTTTTAAAGTTGAAGAAAGGATGATCCACTACTTGATTGTCTGGATTTTATGTCCTAGAGCAACCAACCATGCTCAATGCTCTGAGCAGGATTTACTTCTATTGTATGGGATTCTAAATCACATACACATCAACTGGCCTGCTCTCATTGCTGACACAATGGTAAAAGCCAAGAAATCCCATTCATATCAACTTCCCTATGCTCTTCTTATCTCTAGGATTTTAGAATTCAAAGGTGTACCTGTTGAAGGAGAACTAGTTCAAAATATTGAAGCTGTGGGATCAGAAATTGGAGATACAACCTTTCGTCAAATGGGATTCATTACTAGAGGAAGAGTCCTCATTCACAAAGATGATGATCATCCTGATGTAGATGAAGATGATGACATTGACACTCATATGGCTGACCCAGTAAGTGCTGCTGCTCCATCTGATGCTGGACCATCCAACATACCCTCTTCTTCCTCAACTTCTATGGAAGAACATTTTGCAAGGTTATCTAAACAATTGGAGGATATGAGTCTTGCACAAAAGACTCACTTTGAGGAGATTTATGATTGGCAACAATCTGTTGATGAGTACATGGTTGATCAATTTCTTGATCTTGATGTTCGCCTATCTAACATCGAGCATCATCTCAACATTCAACCTCCCGAGAGATCTCCTAGTCCTGAGTTTTAGATATAGGTTCTCTGTTAGACTGTTTTGTTGTTTTCTTGCCATTTCATCTATGTTATAATTCAGTCTGTTATGTGTCTTCTTCCAATGCAATCTTTATTTTCATAAATAAAATGATCTCTTGATTATATGCATCCTTTGATTAATTGAGGGGGAGATCATATTTAGGGGGAGCCTTTAACATTTGATCTTTTTGCTTCTGATCAAAAAGGTGGAGAAGAATAATACAAGGGGAGATCATATTTAGGGGGAGCCTTTAACATTTGATCTTTTTGCTTCTGATCAAAAAGGGGGAGAAGAATAATACAAGGGGAGAAGTATAAATTATTACAGGTATTGCTAACCTTGTTGTTGTTTGTTAGCTTGTATGTTTTGCAGGTAAGCCAAACTTGCTTTTAAAATTGAATTTTTGATCATCATCAAAAAGGGAGAGATTGTTACCAATAAGGAGTATTGGTAAATCTTGAAGAAATTTGTTTTGATGATGCTACAAGAAGTTTTAGTTGAAGAAGATATTAGAATTAGTTAAAAGCAAGTTGTAGAAATTAAATGTAGTAGGAAATTCTTGTAAACCTTGTAAAACTTGTATTTTTAACCTGCAATAATCGATTATCATTAAGCAATAATCGATTATCACAAGTCATACTTGAATAATCGATTATCACTTCATATAATCGATTATCACATCTTTGAAAACCTGTAACGGACTTGAATAATCGATTATCACTTACAATAATCGATTATTCATGGCAGTTGGGAGCTGTCCTTTGGCATTCAGTGTACTTGGCTATATATTTTGATTTGGAGAAATCAGAAGGGAACGTTGTTGAACAGAAGCTCTTGCAGAATACTGTTTGTCAGAGGAAGTTCTTAGAAGCTATAGTTCAAGTTCCCTTGCTTGGTCTCGTGAACAGGAGAGGCTCGCGTGTCGTGTGTCGATAGTCGGAGCAAGCTCTCTTCGAGTTAGCAAGGTGCTCTGCCTGGTCTCGTGAATAGGAGAAGCTCGTGTTTCGTTTGTCGATAGTCGGAGCGGTTCTCTTCGAGTTGGCAGAGTGTTCTTCTTCCGGTTCGTTCGTCGAAGGAAGGTTTATTTATCTGCTTTATTCACTATTTCTTGTAATCTGTTAAATAACTTTTTAGTGAAAAAGGTTAATCACTATTTATAGTGATTAACGACTGGACGTAGATTCTTTTGAATCGAACCAGGATAAAAATTGCTTGTGTGATTTTCTATTCCCTACACTCTTTATCTTTTACGCATATCAACTGTTTGATAAATTTTCTCTAAGAAAATTGTTTTTCTAAAATGGACCATTAAACTTGATTTGTGACCGTAACACGCTTTCCGAATATTTTATTCCGCTGCGCGACTCTATAACGGTACCGATTGTTCCAACAATATACTCTCCTCCTCCATCTGTTCTCAAAACTTTCACCTTCTTCTCACTCTATTTTTCAACCATATTTTTAAACTTCTGGAAATGTTGCAGCACCTCTCCTTTTCTCTTCAATAGATAGACCCGACACTTTCTGGTCCAGTCATCTATGAATAGTAGGAAATACTTGATGCCACCAGGTGTTTCTACTTGCATAGGACCACATACATCAGAGTATACCACTCCAAGCTTCTCTGCAGATTTGTGTGGTAAATACCTCTGAAAACTACCACGGGTTTGCTTGCATTGAACACATTCTTTGCAAATAGTCCCTGGAATATCTACCTTTGGTAAACCAGTCACCATTTTCTTCTGGCTCAACATTGACAGATCCTGAAAATTCAGATGACCAAATCTGAGATGCCACAGCCATTCTTCTTCACTTTCTGTTGCAGTAAAACAATGATGATTTACTGCCTCCATCACCACTTTGAATGTTCTATTCTGTGACAGTTGTGTCTGCACAACAACCTTCCCATTCTGATTGAAGATGCTGAGACAATTGTCTTCCATCTTCATCATGTATTTCTTCTGTAACAGTTGTCCAAGACTTAGTAAGTTAGTCTTCAATCCAGGTACATACAGTACCTCTTCTATGACAACTTCTCTGCCATCTACACCTCTCAAAACCACTCTGCCAGAACCCTCTGCCTCTAAACTACTATTGTCAGCAAATCTGATCTTTCCATGCTCTACTCCTTGAATTTTCACAAACCAATCCTTTCTCCCGGTCATGTGAGTGGAGCACCCAGAATCAAGGTACCAAACAGTGCTTTCTGGTTGTTTTTCATCAACATGCGCCATTAAAATCATTGCCTCTGAATCTGATTCTTCTTCTTGGGCAAGGTTAGCCCTCTTCTTGAGTTTATTCTTAGCCCCTTCTCCATCCCAGCATTCTTTGGCATAATGGCCATACTTCTGGCAGTTAAAACACTTGACCTTTTTCTTGTCAAATTTCCACTCTCCATCAATTTTCTTTGATTTTTTATCTTTTGCAGACTCACTAGACTCTTCTCCTTGCTGGTCTTGAGAGTCTTTCCCTCTCTTGCCTCCTTTACTTCCTTTCTTGAAGCCCTTTTTTCCTTTCCACTGAAATCTGGCCTGTAGAGCCTGTTCCTGACACTGTCTGCGTTCGTTGAGGCGTAACTCATGGGCCTCTAATGAATGCAACAACTCCTCACTGTCAATATCCTCTCTTCTCCGGGTTTCTTCAATGGCAGTAACCACATAGTCAAATCTGGGAGTTAAG